>NC_068361.1:22459916-22806013 GCF_020536995.1 Dreissena polymorpha | reverse complement strand
TTTACCTTATAACGCAATGTAATGGTCCGTTGCCCTCAGGCATGCACCTTCCATGTTTTATTATGTTAATCTGGTTGTAAAACCCCATGATCGAAGTGTCATTAGATATCGAAAACAGGACCGAAATTTGGTAAAATAGCGCTGTAAAATATTCTGTCCGAAAACTTAGAGACATAAATAATGGACGAAATATCGTGTGTCCGAAAATTAAGAGTCATGAAAAATAATTATTTTTGCTAAAAAAGGGGGTGTCCGAAAACTTAGAGTGTCCGAAAACATAGAGTTATTACGGTATATATTTTGTTTACTTTTAGAATGCCATTTGTTTGCGAACAGTGTGACAGAGAGGTCAAAACACGGTCGTTGATCTCCTAACACAAAGCCACCCACGCATGGACAAGAAAATATTTCCGTTGGGCAAACTTTTTCTTGTTTGTTTCTATAAAATTGATTGTTACAAAATGTTGAATTTTCAAAGAATTGTTACTGCCAACTAATGCACTTTTTTAATACACAAAATCGTAAGGATTGTTTGTGCAAGATGTCATGTGAATATTTTTGCAACAAAACTACAAAAAGTATTCGTTGTGTGTTTTTTAGCAGGAATATGTAGGCATTTTTGACTGTAACGATAGTTATTAAATAAGCATAAAGAGATCATACAGCATTTTTAAACAAATAGACACTAGGATCAATAACATTTTTTTTCTGGAAAATCATGTAAATGAATCTTAATCCTATTGAGCTATCTGATATATCACGCATGTTATTTTTTTTAAGTTTAACAGTTTATTTCATTTGTATTTTGTTCTTTTCAGAGAGATTCAAGTTTTTTTGGAAGCACCTTCAAGAGACGTACTGATATCTTGATCAATGAAAAGTTGTCATATACAAACACGTATAGTAAATGTTCCAAAGTTTAAATGACTGTTTGTTTTATTACCAGGTGGTGCAAGTATTGCAGGGAAAGAAAACAATCAAAGTAAACATTACATAAAAATTTGACATTTCAACAAATTGAACAACATTATATGATTTAATGTTAATTACATGGTGCAGTGGTAACAAGATCTTGCAGCGCCCTTTCATGACCGGGGCGAATGAGTATTTTCATTAAAACATCTCAAACTAATTTCAGTTATTCATATTTCATTTGAATTTGAGTAAATGAAGTATTGACGCAATTCCATATGTTTGTTGGTATAATAACCCCCACAAGTCAAGACGTTTTGGCGATGATCATTTGTTATGACCTAATCGGAGCATTCATATTTTTGAATAGCAAGATTTTCAAATTCATAAATTGACTGATTACAATTTCTTTGTGAATACTAATGTACTTCTTTATGTATTTGGTGCTTTAATTTCTATTGTTACATGTGCATGCTAGTTATAAAGTAATGTTATTATTAATGACGTGTTTATTTTGATATACTGAAGATATTCATATGGAGATAATATTGGAATAGACCACAAACAAGCATTATTGGATTCGAAGATGTTCATATGGAGATGATATTGGAATAGACCACAAACAGACATCATTGGATCAAAATTGTTATTTGTTATGAAACACCTGTTTAATTAACACACATAATCAGATTTTATATTCATCTTATCAATTTTAGTAATAACATAGATACAAAACCCATAAATATACACACATATCAATACACACGCTTTGTTTTGCTTATGCAAAAATACATGTAAAATGGTATGTTTGCAAAGTTAGTTGAAATAGCTTTCCATAAACATCACAGAATGAAGCGGGGTCCCTGTCTCTGTCACTGTGGTTTTGATAATTAACTTGCCACATATCACCTTCCGTGTGGTTTGATGGTGTTCATGTAGTTCTTACACAAGCTTCGAACCTTAAAAGCGTTACAGATCTTTCGACTAATCCTTTTCAAGTCTGAAAAACGATAGAAGTAAAACCCATTTTAAAGCATGTGCTCTTATTTTCTTTGTCATTTATTAAAAATGGACCAAATTCAATAATCAGGCAGAAATATAAATCATTATATTTATTAAAAGACAATATGAAAAACAAAGAAATATTATATTTCAACATAACATGTATGCTTTTATAAGGATTATGTTCAGTTAAACATAAATTGTTTAATCATTACACGATTACTTCAGTATTCAATAATGTAACATTTGGTTAATTTGATATATTTTCAGGACAGACTAAAGATTATGTTCTAGATTCTTACAAAGTTGTGTTCATATTAAATGCAGAACTGAAGGGCAAATTCTTGTATACCACACATAGCATTTAAAAAATGTGTCCAACACATAGCATCATTACATTTTTATACACACACTCCGAATTAGATGTATTTGCGCAAACATACAATGTAAGTAGCTTATCTATGAAGAATAACAATATCCGCCCTATTTTTTAAACCCTCGACTATATTATAATCAATGTTTTGTTGATTGAACAAACAAATATACAACACATAGCAATTCACTTCCTGTGTTTTCAAACACGCGGTTGCACTTTTTGGAAAAAATACTTAATTAATTTTGCGCAAACTTAACAAAGTTGTGTCTTTTTACAATGACCGGGCACTCGTCTTTGTTTTTTTTTGAAAATAGTTTTGAAACAATAAAGAAATTATCAAAAACGTTACATGAAGCGACGTTTTGTTTACATCCGATTGTCCCACACATAGCCGAAAAAGTCACGTGGTTCAAGCACCTTTTATATGTGACGTTCGCAGCGATTTTGGGTATTGTGGCGCAAATAACGTTGTTGAGAAAAATGTGATTTTAAAATTTCAATTAGATTTGGCCTATAACACGCTTTTTAATTCTGCGCTTCCAATGAAAACAACGTTTTTACTTCTTGAAATACGTAATTATAAGATAACACGTGCACACGCAATAGTTTTCACCAGAAATTTTATTTAATTATGAATATGACAGCGATATCGACAAAGGCCATCAAAACATTTTGTCGGTTTGGCAAAATTGCGCGGTACACAACTGAGAAGACATTAAGCGAAATAAATGGATTAATGTTAATAATACGTTAAATACACGGTTGATAAATGGAAGTATACATCATAAGAATGGTGAGTGTAGATTTTATAGCCGTTTTGTTGTGTCTTTATATATTTTAAAGTTAGCATAAAAAATAACCCAAAAGTGAAAGTCTGCCATTTTAATGTCAGAAGTCTTTGTTTAAAATTCCAAAGCAGCATCGTAAAACTGTAAGTTAATTAAAAAAATGAATACATATGTGACGAACAAACGAATTAAGCGTTTAAAACATGGCTATAAGATCTTTTTAACTTCCCAAGAAGATCACAAGATAGTGATCGTCGCAACGGCATGCATTCATTTTGTAATTAAATTGTTTATCATAAGCTTAATGAAACGATCGCGTCAATCACATTTTTGGTGTTATCGCACTTCTTTAATTCGGAAGTGTATATGGTACGCCTCAATAATATGGTCATGCCGGATTAAATAACATGCTATGTCGACATAGATTTGTAGCTTTTTCACACTTAATTTTACTCACTATAACTACATTTAGTTAAAGTCTCGACGTAAATGTTTCCGGCTTTTCCCGAAATAATATTTGGTCGACATGACCTAAGTCGACAAATCAACATTTATCCTGCCTCTGTTGCAAACATTGACCAAATAAAACAGGGTCGAATAAATTTTCGGTCAACAGGAAGTAGTGTATTCCTACACACACTGTGACGATTAAAATGTTCAAATATTTGACCTGTTAAATTTATTGGGACGCATCATGAATGTTATCGTCATATTATATACCATCATTTTTTTTCTTTAAAATATATCACCGAACCAGCTTTCCGTATTTATCATTTAAATTTACTTGATTTCGCACGTTATGACGTATCTAGTGTGACGTCATTTTTCAGACGAAACATACTATCTAGTTTCTCTCAGGATTTCAGCGACAACAATTTTGACATGGTGGTTTTTCACAGTATTTTTTTAAATATTGTTAAAGCATCAGATTGCGTGTTTGTGATTCATAATTGTTAACTTCGATAGGAATAAAATAATTCTCTACGGCCGGATAACGATGTCGTAAATCGGGTTTTGGGTCAGAGTGGTTCGCATTCGATACAAACGCTGTCAAAAATAGTTTGGTTTAAAACACATTTCGATTATAAGAATGGAAAAAAAACAGAAAATGGATTTGGACAAGGAGATGTAAAAACGGGAAATTGATGTGATATCGTTGTAAATTTATTGTTATAATCAATGGATTAAAGTTTTCATTAAGGTAAATAAAATGTATTTTTTGTTTTGCTGCTGCATTGTTTTTTTCTTTTTTTTTTCACCAAGAAAATTATCACATGCTCGATTCTTTTTTTATTTCAAGTCATATTTTCAATAGGAAAGTATTAAAAGAAATAGTTTAAAGTGGATCTATTTTTTACGTGACACAATCGGTAATTATTCGGTCGTCTGGAATGTTGTGTACATGTAGAAGGCTCGACAAGAATTATTATATTGTTATGTTAATTGATCATTTGTCTTTGATAAAATTTGTCAACGACACGAAGCTGGATACATAAAAAAGCTCGCCCTATTTTCTTTTTCTTAGCCTCACCGGATAAACTTTCTCCATCTTGGCACCAACCATGAGTACGAGTTAGGTAACACAATCTTATTATATGCTTGCAGAAAATTTGCTGATAGTTAACTTGTATACAATGTCAGCGTAACGTCTGTATTGATGTCGAGCTTAATATTTAATGTCTCTATCACACAAACATATAAAGTCAAATTCTCATATCAATGATTTGTTTTGCTATTTTGTGTTTCATCAATTGGTACATAGTCATTTAAGAACATGCTGGACGGTGCCCTTAGCTCCAAATAACAGAACCGGGTCGGTTTCTATATGTAACAATCGTTTTTTTTTCATTCGCTTGTTCTTCCTATAGGTCGGTTGGTGGAGGTTTCCGAGCTTACTCATGAACTTCAACTTATTCTCGCGTTGCGATTAAGGATTTAAAAATGAATTGCTGCAACTAGAATCCTATTTTAGAATGTGTGTCTCTAAAACAACCAGATAGAGTCTCTCATTGTCAAGTCATTACATTTAAGGTGACACAAATGCCTAGCTCAAGCTCTTACTGTTCATTTCGTATTGTATGCAATATCATGAACGTATAATACTCTTCTTTTTAAAATGCCTGAATGGTTTTAAACATTTATACAACAAATGTTTCACCAGACTAAAAAGTGTGATGCGCACATTCCCCCATACGTTTCAGATGAGTCATGAACATGCAAACAACTATAAAGCACTTATTGATGAAAAAAGCGTCATTTCAAAACATCAAAAGCATGGAAATATAATGTGATGACTATTATCAAAACAAATTAAATATTTTACATCCTAGTTTATTGAAGCATAAATTAATTCGTTTACTCTCAATGAACTAAATTTCCGTTACCAAGCACGTAAAGTCCCAAGCTCATTAAAATCAAAGTACTGACAGTACTGGTGTGACGATGCTTTTGAATAGAATGGATATAAAAGCATCAATTTAAGTTTATGTACATTACCACAATTGTGTATGTGGGTACGAAAAAAAATGTGGGTACACAAACTTTGGGTACGAAAAAATTATGCGAAAAAAATGTGGGTACGAAACAAAATTTGGGTACGAAAAAAACATTGGGTACAAAAATATTTGGTACGAAATATTTTGGGTACGGAAAAAATTGGGGGTACGGGGAAGTAGTACATGTGGGGAACTTGACCCACAATCGCACATTTTCGGCCCCTTCCGTCAAACATCGGATAAGTACATCGAAGGCAATAGTATGAATACGCATTTCTGAAGCGGTAATGCGGTCATTCTCTAAATGTAAGCGAAATATGTAAACAAAGCTGCAGCCTGTCAGAAATGTTTGAATTAACGAAGAAAATCGTGTATTGATGTAAGGTTTTTGAAGAAATGTGCAGAAAATATATTAAATAAGCAATGGCGATATTTTACTCAGCCACATTATTGTCAATAGTTTGATAACACAAAATGAAAGTGAAAGTAGAACTGTCGAAAAAGACAACCTGTCAACCAGTGTTCAATTCAGCTTTTGACCAAAGGGGGCCCTTCGGGCCCACAGACTTTGTTGGAGGGGGCCCTTGGTCAAAGTAAGGGGTCATTAGCAGACAAATCAAAAATACATATATAAAACTGACATGAAACACATGATATGGTGTTACTAATTACCTTGAAATGAACATTTCTACACTTGCTCCCCTGCCACCGAGAAAGTCACTTGCTACTGAAAGCCCTCCTGTCTTTTGCCCCCCTCCATACGCCCACAGCCCGCTCATAATCAAAGTCAGCAACACTAGCCTTGTTCATGGCTATTCTCATTAATGTATTCAGTCTATCTGCCGACAGCCTGTTCCTATCAGAGGTTTTGATGTCGTTTTGAGATGGAAAAACCTCTCTCACAATCTGCTGTTTGTAGAGAAACAATGAGGGCCAACTCAGCCAGTGTCAACATATTTGGAACTAAGTGCTTGTGGTGGGTGTGGAGTATTTTCCAAAGAGTGTAGATATTGTCTGTAGGATACTTCTGCTGAATAACCAGGTGCTTCAGTGTCTCCCACTCCATTTTCACCTCTGCCTCATCAACATAGGGGACACACTGAGACCCCTCTTGACCATATTTCTCACACAAAATCTGAATTTCTTCCTTGCCACGAGCAAGTAGTTTGTCTTTTTCTACAAACGTAATGCCTCTCATGTCAAGAATTGCCAATGCTCTTATGACTGATGTTTCATGTTCAGGAAACCTCCTGTGTAGTTGAGATATCACCTGCTGGATGAATTCTGCTCTGATGGACTTGAAGTGTATCGCCTTGTTCTTGGTCATAGAAATTCGGTGGTTCTTGATTTCCGAGTGATTCTCAGTAATTGCAGAATTTAATATGGTCATGTAGGGGTCATCATTTTCAGTCAACTATTCCAGCTGTGATATTGTGGACTGTATTAGTGGTTGAACCACTGCAATGTCTATGTTCTTCTTGACTCAACGTGTTTTTCTGCTGGCACGAGTGGGCGATTACACTCAATGTGCTCACAGTTTTACCATAGGCTTTGTCAATGACCATTATAGTATGGGTGGCTTTGTTATTTTTTATTGCTATCCTGTAACTGCATGATTGTGTATATGTTTACAATACACAAAGCATAGATAATGATATAAATATACTGATTGAGCTTATAATAATCTGAGAACTATAGCCAGGTCAATTAAGGACTTAAAATACAATTTTTTGTCCTAATTTCATGAAGACTTGACCATGCATGTCCTAGATTTCAAAATCAAGGCCCTGGTCTGACACATTGGGAACATTAACGTTAAACTGTTACCAGGCTTCAGAAATTAGTTTTTATTGAACTATGTAAGGAAATCTAAATCAGGCACTGATTTTCCTTGTTTTAAAACAGACATAGATCAGTTGTTGCCTCTCGGTAATGTCCCGTTTTTGCTTAATTGTTACACCTTTAAAACTTTCCACACTTCTATAATAGCAAATCTGGATTTAGGTGATCTTCAATGGTACATTTAAACTTTAGCTTTGTTACAAGAGTGTTGGTAAGTAAAAGTCACATATTTAAATTGAGGCCATCTCAAAATCAAAGTATCAAAGACAAATGAAAGATGCGTTTATTAATTATTGTCCAATTGTTTACTACTGCTGTGAGGTTTCATATAATTTAACTGATGACAATCAGGTGAGAAAAAATTCACATTATCTTAGGATGTCAGGTTTAGGCGCCGTTTAGATAACAAAGTTGGCTAGTTTTCAATGTCGCTTCTGGGGATCAAACCCGCAGCGCAACCTCCTGCAATAAAAGTCGACACCCCACCACCAGGCTTTTAGGAAGAATCTACAAATTTTCGATCCCTCGAGAGCAACCAAAACAAAAATTAAGTCAAATATTGCCGACTCGGTGCTACTTAAGAGTACCCCGGGTACTCTTAAGTATACTTACGTGTACCCCGGGTACGGTAAATATACGTAATCGTACTCGGTCGATATTAGACTGTACCCAAGTTGTATTAACGCCCAAAATCCGATATCTTAAAACGCACAACCGATTATCTTAAACAAACTTCTCTTTAAAAAACACTTTATCAATATGCTTCTTGAGTATGTGTTCCGAAAATGTAGAGGCCATTTTACAGAAAATCGTCATAAATGTGAATATATAATAAATAAAAAGGTAGCCGACAACGACCGATTTAGCGTTAAATTTCCCGGGTACGTTTTAGTATATTTACCGTACACGGGTTGACATGTAGGTATACTTAGAGTACCCGGGGTACATGTAAGTAGTACCCGAGCCGACAATGACAAATAGAGCGATAATGGAAGGTGCAACATCTCTCACGCCCCCTTGCATCGCCTTAAGCAGTATTCAATTCTCAACAGGAAAGTGATGGAGTCATTGATCCCAAGGGACCAGAAAAAAACACTTGATTAATGTTCGAAATAAAATCATATGATAAATGACAATTCTATTATTTGAGCCAGGTCACAGGAAAAGCGCAGTCCAATCAGTATCAAATTAAACTATTTGTTATTGTCAGAAAACCGCTTTTAAGCAAACAGCTTTCAAGCGACCGCAGGCTGATCGGATCCAAACTGGCCACAATCGCCTTAATGTCTCTTTGACTGTGACACAGTTCATTTAACCTTAAAATGATATAAAGTACTGAACTAGAAAGAAGAAAGAGTACAAACCATTTAAAGTTTGTAATCAATGTTGAATTTCAGGACAGCTTGGTGATCTGCAAATCCCCTATGATATGTTGATATCGGGTATCATAGTCATTCGATCAGTCGCAAAATGCTCGAATACAATTTATAAAGCAAAATGTGACTTAAATTGATAACTAAAAATACCAGTATGCCAGTTTTGAAGTGTCAAGCTGTCAAGATCCAGAAAGTCCTTAATTCACATAGAATATAGCCTTCGAATTCCATCCATTGTTGTAATATGCGGAGATTTAGTGAATAAATAACTTAAAAATCCTAAATGACAGTTTATAAATAGCCCAACAAGCCGATTTTGTCTGTAAGAAAATTTTGACACGAGCGTCAACATTCCCTCATGGGCGCGGACATTGTTGTATGTTTAGGCACGAACGACAACTCTGCTAGGAAAATGTAATCAATGATAACCAGCAAGGTATGCCGATTAAAAAATCTCAATCGGACTGGCTCGGTCTCTTACATAGGTCGCCATTGTGAAGAATTGTTTCATGGTATGATAACTTAGACGAGCTGCTTCGCTGAAGCAGCATCGTCAATAAAATCCTAACATCCACTCAAAGATTTGTCGCTGTAAGCCGGATGTTATAGAAGCGTCAGATCGGATGTAGTTTGAAAAGAGTATATCAAAGAACTTAGTTTTCTCGAGTAAAACATGATTACATGTATATTTCTCGAGCACAGCTCATGTTTCACTTTAATTGTATGATCTTTGCTAAAATGATAACCACGCCTATCCGAGAAAGTCATGTAATTCATACTCATAATGCTTACATTAATAAATATAATGCTATAAGTAATATACGTTAGAACGTTCAACTGGTTTATATCTAGTTTTATTGCTGATGTTGTTGTTAATGTTGTTAAATACAGTTTAGGCCACTTTTAAATATTAATAAAAACCTACAGCAATTGTGCAACATAGACCAATAACTGGTGCATATTTATTATGCAAATTTTCACAATTGTTAAAAATTAATCGGGTTAAATTTAAAAAAAAATATATATAGCCGCCAATATAGAACTACATTTACAGTTAAATTTTTTATCACGTTGTATTATAATCTGAATGTAATGGCGTTCATATAATGAAAGAAGCATTTTGTTTGGCTCCTATGAATAATACATGAATATAAATTACGAAGCTGGCGAAGGGGCTTTGGAGATTTAATTTTGTGAAAACTATATCTATATAAATCTATATATCATAGAGATGCAAAGATAAATTTCCAAAACCACTTTAAATCGTTAAATAACTAAACGCCAACGCATGAGCAACTCTGAATATTAAAATGACACTACATAAACATTAACGTTTAAATTAATGTATGCAAGTAAACTATGTAAATTCTATCGCAACCCTGGTCATAAGACTTAATGTAAATGTATTATAAAAATATGATAATTTACTATTCATAACTCTTCGTTATGTAGTTGAAACCACACGTCGCTTGATACGCCATAATCCGTGACAGGAGCTATACACGTTTTGCTTCAAAGTAATTGAAATAAAAATATGACGATCAGATCTCTCTCTTTAAAGCGCGGCTTCATTTCTCACGTTCGTATTTTGTTTAATTTTATTTAAAAGGAAAGTTTGTTTTCATAAAAACGATGGTTTGAAACGCCGTGAAGTGGCAGAAGTGGCTAGAATTAAATAGATACATTTTGAAAAAACAACAACAACAATCGTTCCTTTTACCTCAACTCCCTGCCAGAATGGTAGAAATGGTTACAAAACACACTATAAACACATCCTTAAGTGACAGTAGAAGCTACACATTTACACATTTGCAGACCTCACGGGTATAAGTTACCTGCGATCATAGAAAAAGATATATATATATATATATATATGAACATATAATTTTTCTATGATCACGAGTGAATTAAAATTGATATTCCACCAAATCCATCAAGTGTTCTTTTTATTTTATGCTTAGGCCAACATTTTTTATTAAAATGATTTTCGGATTTTTTTTCTTAAAGTATTGGGTAGGAGGACGGAAAAAAAAGACCAAATATGCACTCATTTTAAAAATGTTATGGTATGAAGTTCTTTTTACTGAGCAACCACAGTGATTTTTTTCAAACATGTTGATGTGCAAAATGATCATAATCAGACTGTAGGTCTTGATTTGCAGTTTTTAAATTAGTTTGAATTTTAAAAATATCTATTGGTCTAAATAAAGCATCTCAATTCAAATTGTTAAACAGTTTATACATTTGGTCATTTGGACATGATATACATCAACTTCTGTTCATTATCAAATTTCACAAATTCTAAAACAACAACTTTTGTTAAAAGGTTTTTTGTTAGTTGGGGTGGTTGATTTCCAGGTTCAGTTAAATGAATATTTTTTCACATCTATTTCTTGACAGAAAGACCCGGGATAATTGCAACCATCCATTCTTGTTGTCTAATATAACACAAAACATATTTGTACAAACTATATACAACAAATCAACACATAAATGTCACTATCTTTATATATGTCCGAATTTTAACATATCCAAAATATAGTACATCGAGTGAAGGACCTACTTTTGATTTCAGAAATAGTTGGTATCTTAATAAAAATATATCGTTCCCAGAACATTTTAATAATGGAACTGTTAAACACAAATGCCTGTTGAAACAAGTTAACATGTGTTTTTGTCATGGTATTGATTAAAGAAATAGCGTCCCTAATAATCGTTATAATTATTGATCATCGTGACAGTTTATCCCAGGATAACATAATTCATAGTTCAATGTCATAAAGGAGCTGTTAATCCGATAATAACCCCCATAAACTTGACTATTTTATTTGGACATTCGTGGTTTAAAATCGTTTTAGAAACTGTTCATTTTGCGATTTTTGAACTTTTGGTACGAACCAGTTCGGAACAAAACCAAAGTTTCGTACCCATTGAAAATAACGAAAAAACACATATTATATGCACAAATTCGTCACTAAAACTACATTAAACAACACATACAATTGTATTCTCTAAAATATGACCGTATTTGTGCGTAAAATATGGAATGTTTAAAGTTGAAAGGCTTAAATGGGTTTCGCATTTCGAGCACCTGTTAAATTAAAATCGTTCTTTTCTGATTGCTTTCATAATATTTTTAGTCATTTTAATACTATCAATTTTATAAAATTGTAAAGAAATAATAAAATATTTACTTACAAAGCGATTGCATTCAGGATTTTATTTGACGGTTGCATAATTATTGGGAAATTAGCAGCCTTTGCTGATGAAAGCGTTGTAGCGTTCATCAACTTCTTGCACAAACAATGATGGCGTGGCTGTTGGTAAATTCCAGCACATGTTCACGATGAAGGAGGTTCGCGTATTAATGTGGGTAATTAAAAATGAGTTTATTATGATGATTTATAACTCATTTGAACTTTTTCTAAAACCCGCAAGCGTTTCGTGTTTAAAAGCCACCTTTTGGCATCCGAAAAAAAAAATTTTTTTTTTTTGGTTTTGTCAAAAATTGGAGTCGGCGGGTCCGAAAATCATTTTATTAAAAAATTCTGGCATAAGTAGCATTTTTCGTCCCATGTAAGTATTATCAAGAATATTTTTTATTGAAATCTTAGTGTTGCATTGGTCTCTTTTCAGTACTCGTTTCACATAAGCAGGATAGAGGACAGACTGTACATATAACCTCGAAGCGGGCATGATACCCTATAGCTTCAGACACCAACTCAGACACATTTCAATTCACAAGGTAACAAGTTTGCATAACACTAATACGTTTTGATCCTGTAACTTCATTAGAGTGGCAATATAAAGTTTAGGCCAGCGTGACCGCAGGTAAGTTTTTCTGTAGTACTTTGCTAAAAAAGCTATTAAATTATTACTAAGTTCTGAAAATAAGCCATATCAGACATGGAATAACGTATACTACGTATCAAATACGTTTAGGCCACGATATTTATAGTAAAATAGCAAGATGGCTTAATATGGACTTGGAAGCTGCCATCTTTGGTACAATCAAGGATGGGGTTCATTAAAGATTCGATATCTCTTTTTTTTAGGGATGGCAACGAATACCGATATTGGTATTCGGATATTCGATCATCCTTCCGAACGAATATTCGGATATTCGGTCAACATCTGTTAGAAAAAATCAACTTTGTTTACCGTACCATTACTCCATGAATTCTACTTTCGTTTTTACCGGAAGTTCCCCGGAAGTGACTAAATATTGACACAGCATTGCCGTCGCAAATTGTTAAAATTGAATGACGAAAACTGTTTTTAAACTTTTAATATTGTACATCAACAATAGAACGAGAAACATAATATTTACATGACGACAAAACAATTACATAACAAAACAGTTAGATCTATAAATAATTTAAGCTGGACTTAAACGTAGTATTTACATAGCGAACACGTGCTTTAATATTGTACATCAACAATAGAACGAGAAACATAATATTTACATGACGACAAAATAATTACATGACAAAACAGTTAGATCTATAAATAATTTAAACTGAACTTAAACGTATTATTTACATAGCGAACACATGCAAATAAAACATCGTTGCCACATTTAAAAGTCACTCGGATCGGCGTCACTGGGCACATGAACATTGTTCTTATTTAAAAACACGATTGCGTCGACCAGATCACTGGAGAGTCTATATCTCCGCAATAGCACATGTAAGCCGTTCACTTTCGGAAACACACTTTCTTAGGAGTACTCAAAAATGATGACATTGACGACTGTTTCTTAGAGTCCCCAGCATCATTCGAAGATGCAGAAGATGGATGTTTGTTATTAATATGATTGAGAAGATTGGACGTCGTACCGGCCTGGATGTACGTAAGATTAACTCCACACAAGTTACACGTTGCCGACTTCTTATCGGATGATCTCGTGAAATACTTCCAAGCAGCGGAAGGTGTAGGTGGCATTTTGATTGGACAGAGATTTACTTTATGCGTGTAGCAATGATAATATTTTCAATTAAATGAGGGCGAAATACCAAAATCATTTCTTTAAATATAATACCTGATTCAATATTGAGAAATTAATTAAAGTTTGGACCATACGATACGCAAATACTCATTAGAGGTTCCGTTACTTATTTAATCGTTGATCATGTTAAATGTAATTCGAGTTATTAGATCAAGACGGGTCGGTGTTTAAATTGCCATACGGTCTAATTTGTTTTTTTACACCAAGTCGGCTTTTCCTTTACTCATTTAATCTTTGATAATTTAAAATGTAATTCGAGTCATTGCATCAAGTGCAGGTCGGTGTTTTGATTGCCGATGCGATTTGAACCTATCATAATTTTGACACAAGTGACTGTCTTTGTTAGGCAATTAGCGGGATTTATGATCGGTATACTGTCATCACCATAGCGACGAATTATCCGGACTAAACATTATGACACGAGGAACAACTTTTTTACAATGTTTGAAGCAAATTTCACGAATACAAAGTCTTTGAAATTACTCGATGTTATTTGATTTTTTTCTTCCGAATATTCGATTCGGAAAATAGTATCCGAATATTCGGTCCGGGACCGAATATTCGGATATTCGGATATTCGTTGACATCCCTACTTTTTTTTCTTTTTTTATTATAGTGTATACATATTTTTGTTTTGTTTTAATGACTTTTCATCGAGATATCGAGTCTTTAATGTACACCTGTTAAAAAGGTTAAAATAGTTAAGGTACACGTTATAAACGTTTATATTAAAATAACGAATGCGTTTTGTGTGCCTATTACATGTTGTGTAACTTAGAAACCCTGATTCCAATTAGTTACAGTATTTGGTATCTGCTTGTCGAAAAAAACAAAAGTTCATTATGTCTATGGACACCTGTGCAGACACCGAGACATCCGAAAGGAAAAGCATGTCGCCGGCGTACTTATACTCGGAAGCGGCTGTCCTCGAAGGTGGCAAAGAAAGAGAAAGCGTCTGTGATCCCGTAGGGTAGGCACGTGATCATCGATAGCGGGACATACCTGTAGGTGATGTAGTTGTATTCTGGTGGATCCAACACAATCTTTTCTTCTCTCCATCTGAGGTCAAATTGTATAACTTCGTACATTACAATGATACTATATGCACTCTAATTAGAAAACTAACCATGATGAATGTGTATCCATCATGTGGCTTTTAATATTGTCATGTTCATTTGTTTTTATTTGTGTATCTTTGATTATGTGAGTCATATAAATGTCAGTATTTGTGTTCAAGTGCGACATCATCACCAATACATGGTACTTGTCAATATTCGCTTCGCACCGTATAAGTGGTGCAAAAAACGAAGTCATTATACAGGTTACATAATCCTAAACGGAAGTGGAATTTGGGGGGTTACATGCAGTCAGTTTGCTACTAAGTACATATGATGCAGGTCCTGGTGCATAAGATTTTCGAAATGTATTTGAAATGAAGAGTTTAGGTATCAGTTTAAAGGAACATGTGTAGGTCACAGGGCAAAAGGCCTGATTTGTGCATTTCTTCGTATGTTAGTGGTTGCCAGCCTCAATAGTAGGGCATGGTTTTTGCCCTCAAATGGCAGTGCCGGTAGCTGCCAAAACCGGTTCATATGTTCTAAGGTAATTATTTTGAGTTACGACGTACAGAATTTTTTCAAATGCAGTTTTTTTGTAAGCTTATGAAACCACCTTTCGAGTCATGTATAGTTATATATTGGCTTATCGCTCGGTCATGTTGAAATTTGAGATCAAAGATTTCAAATTCTATATATAAGAAAGAAGGAAATGAATTGGGCATGTGTAACCTTTGAGAACTTCCGACCAAGTTAGTCGTCTTTCAGAATGTTGACAATTGACCATCAAATACTCTCTGTATTGCAAAACATAACTGCCAGATGTCATTTTGACCCAATTAAGGACTGTTTGCAATTG
This sequence comes from Dreissena polymorpha, assembly GCF_020536995.1. Taxonomy (NCBI): domain Eukaryota; kingdom Metazoa; phylum Mollusca; class Bivalvia; order Myida; family Dreissenidae; genus Dreissena; species Dreissena polymorpha. Next base: position 22,790,300 of record NC_068361.1, on the reverse strand, counting down.
GGCTGTTGCACTTGGGGTCCTAAGGGGGGGTAAATGCTGGAAAATCACACCGAAACCTGTTCCGGAGACATATTCTAAGACTACGTAAACACTCGGTATTGTTTTTCAGTGACATTTTGACATTAATTTGCATCAATCTCAATAATGAACCTAATTCATGTCTTTATTTCATCTGTATTTATTGCTATTGTTTACTTTTAGCCTTTTACTATTTTAATGTAATGTGTATTGTTTTTTTCATGCAAGCAATTTTGGACCGACACTGCTATCTGCCTTCGCATTCAACCCCGCCAGGCAGATCTACTCAGAATAACACTACTTTGCCTTATTTTTCCTGTTTGGATATCTTGCTGAGTTCAAGTTAAATCAAGTATACAGCTGAAAACACAAACATGATAATATTATTATGCTTTCTTTCTTGGAACGATGTTGTTGTGATAGACCGTGCGTGAAAAACAGCAGGGAATCTGTATGTAAGTGACCTCAATATTATACGTAAACCTAAATGTGCATTTTTAGGTGGTGTCGAAATTGGTCTATAGCTCTGCCTTAACTGCTGTCCAATTGGTTAACAAGTCCGGCTGAAGTGACACGCCATCAAAAACTGCACAGTATGACTGATCCGGAGACGGCCCTCAACACTCGCCCATTCGTGTCGAGAGGATTGGTGTCTTTGCAGGTTAGTACGCTGTTATTTTCAATGCAATCTATTGTAAAATGATTTCTTTGATATCATGGCACACTTTTGTCACCAAAATTAGGAAATTTTTTTTTTTTACAATTACTGCAGCTCTGAAACCACATTTTGTGGCGATAACTTTGCCAGTGTGCCCGACAATGTGATGCCGGCGTGATGACTTATCCATTTACAGCAAATAAAGCAACACAGACTATTGAAAGCTTACTCTAATTGTATCTCACTTACATTAGTTGGCACCGTAATGGGTAAATGTGCACAAAACAACTTTTTGTTTTCTCAGATTACACGGAATTGAGCACCCGGGCCAGACTGACACTTTCCGGAGCCTGTCCGAGACGGAACTCGAGCCAAGGAATCATAGGTCCAGGTGTGACAGAAAACTTAAAGCTCATGTCTGACGATGACTTTTTTGAGTCGGGAAGTAAAGTGTGTTGTTTTCCCATGCAAGCAAGCCCTTTTGTTGGGTCAAATGACATCAGAAATGCTGCTTCTACATGGATTTTACCTAAAATGTGCCAAAAAATATATAAAAAGTTTGTTCTAATCTTGTTCAAAACCTGCTATGATGCACATATAATGCCATTGATGATTTGTTTTCACTTATTAAGTCATATATTACATCTGCTTTGCTATTAGAATCGAAAGTGATGCCTTGTATGGAGTCTAAGTGCTGCATGTATGATGTAACCAAGGCCGGCTTTTTCTGCCTTAATTCCTGACGCGAAACGCTGTTACGCGTGACGCTTTCAACGTCAACTTTAATGAATAAATCTGTGTGTCATGGTACTGGAACTTTGTGATCTTTTTTAAAACAGATTATACCTATGGAAAAAGTGCCTTTAATTCAAATTTGAAGGGGTTGGGTTCCCTTATAGGTTACATAATCCTAAACGGAAGTGGAATTTGGGGGGTTACATGCAGTCAGTTTGCTACTAAGTACATATGATGCAGGTCCTGGTGCATAATATTTTAAAAATGTATTTGAAATGAAGAGTTTAGGTATCAGTTTAAAGGTACATGTGTAAGTCACAGGGCAAAAAGGCCTGATTTGTGCATTTCTTTGTATGTTAGTGGTTGCCAGCCTCAATAGTAGGGCATGGTTTTTGCCTTTAAATGGCAGTGCCGGTAGCTGTCAAAACCGGTTCATATGTTCTAAGGTAATTATTTTGAGTAACGCCGTATAGAATTTTTTCAAATGCATTTTTTTTGTAAGCTTATGAAACCACCTTTCCAGTCATGTATAGTTGTATATACGCTTATCGCTCGGTCATGGTGAAATTTGAGATCAAAGATTGCAAATTCTATATATAACAAAGAAGGAAATGAATTGGGCATGTGTTACCTGCATATTCCCAGCAGCAGAGTTGTCGTTCCATGCTCTCACATGGATATGATGTAACCGTTGTGCAAGAGACACGCGTCTGACAGCAGAATAGGACAAGAGGGCAGAAGTATATATGCAAATAAGTCCATGGTGTTTGCAAGCGCATCGAAGGAACCATAAGATAACAATAAGGAAATACCGACTGACGATTTAATATAAAGACGCGCATAGATGATAAGCAATTGGCTTGTAAGGTCCATAGATGACCAAACTAAACTTATTAGACAGCCGCTTAGGGAATAAAAATTAATAACGAAATTTATTGGCATGGTACACTGGCATGGTACACTAGACGACTGATACAAAATAATAAAACAAGAATAAGAAAAATATTACTGAAAGATGTACTGGTAAAAACACCGACGTTGAAGAAGAACAGAAGCGCACAAAATGCTACTTTTTCTCACGTTCTAACAATCTCATTTCTCTAAAGAGTTCTTTACTTGGATTTCTTATATGCTTGTCTATCATAAACACAATCACAGAATATAGAACAAGGTTTAATTATTTTAATTGATATATTTGAATCAAATAACACAAATGATAACAAGAACAAGAACACAAAAAATTACTGAATACAATTTTAGAAATCAACAGTTTTAAATAATAGGAAGTAAAAAAAATCGCATGCATCAACAAAATTAATGTGCTAGTTATAACTATTTTATATGTTATAGATTAAGTTCGCTGACTTTGGTCCTTTTAATTTAACAAATTTAATTAACATAAAATTGATTAGTTTCAATTTTTCAACTTTTTACGGTTGATAGAATCATATACTTATGCGTCGTTAACACCATGGTTACATTATAATTCAGCACACAGTCAGTGTCATTAAACATTCTTTAAATTTCACGATCATTTCCACAACTCCGTTTTACCATATGTTTTTCCTGACGCTCGAGTTTTCGACCTTGCGAATACTCTTTACTGTGTGTACTGTGGCTGAGGTTGTGGGTAGAAACCTGGTTGCCCTGGATATGGGGCTGGTTGCCCGGGATACTGGGTGGGTTGCCCGGGGTACTGGCCGTAGGGAGCTGACTGAGGGAAACTTCCCATCTCTTTGATAGAAATAATAAAATCAAAGTTCAAATGTTACTATATTGTGAATTGTTTTTGTCGTCTTCTCTACAAGCAAATCCTGGAGAGCTCATTGTACTTTTAGACAGGCTTTGTACTTATATTGTATTGAATGATATTAGAAAACATGCACGACTGAATTTGCTTTCATAAATCATAGTTAAGTTTGTGTGTTACATGGCGGTATTTCGAAGATGTTCGCAATTTGTGTAAAACAAATAAAAAATGAAGGTGGAGTTATTAATATGATGTCCGTCTTTAGATCCGGATGCTACAGACTTGATATCCTCTCATGTAACATGCTCAAGATCTCCTTCAACGCCATCTCTTCATTGGTCAACAGAAAAAAGAACTGTAGCGTGACTCTAAAGCCACACGTGAAAATGCGTTCGAGCTTACAATTAATGGGCTTAAAGTACAGGTAGGTCGCTGTGACGTAGTGGATATGGTGTCCGCATAGCGACCGAGAGCTCACGGGTGCGATCCCCACTCTAGGAGCGTTCGTTTCATCTCCCCAAACACACTAAGTACTTGTTTTACCCAGAAAACGGACTCGAGCACGTTTCAATAATAAATTTGAATAAAGTACAATACTAACGTTGACCACTGGCTATCACAGTCACTCCTGGGCTGACCACTCCAGTCCGAACGAACGTAGGCTGACGATATCGACGACAGCACAACACGATGACGACGATAACGATGATTAATACTATCGAACTCACCACAACTCCTGCTATTCCACCGGATCCACTGTAATTTAATTGGGCCGCGCACTGAGATAAGGGGGTTTGATGCATGTGCGTAAAGTGTGTCCCAGATTAGCCTGTGCAGTCCGCACAGGCTAATCAAAAACGGCACTTTACGCTTTTATGGATTTTGTTTGTTTTTTGAGGACGTCTCTTCTAAACCAAAATCCAGTCTAGGCGGAAAGTGTCGTTCCTGATTAGCCTGTGCGAACTGCATATGCTAATGTTTAACGACAATTTACGTACATGAATTAAACCTCGTTTTCACAGAGCAAGGCTCAATTACATACAAGAATGCCATTGAAGCGAGTTATCAAAGGGGCCCCATTTAAAAGTGTATATAGAGACATAAGTAAAACAATATTAGACATGTTAATTAATCTCGACACTGCAAGTGTGTCATTTAACTAAATTGTCCGAAATTAACTGAAATACAGTTATGGTATAAATGATCGATCGACTGATAAATTGCAAACACAATATATGGCAATTAATTATAAACGAGAAAGGATGTTTTTTTTGTAATTAAGTGTATTTTTTACACCAAAAGGTGTAGCTACGTTCTTTTAAGGGTAAAAACAGTTAAACTCAGTAATATGTATTTAACCATCGTGTCTTTTTTACGACTAAGGAAATCATACTTCTGCTCCTATGTGTTGCGTTCAGAGAAAACTGGGCATTATGCATGTGCGTAAAGTGTCGTCCCAGATTAGCCTGCGCAGTTCCGCTTTCATGACATTTTTCGTTTAAATGAAGTCTCTATTTAGCAAAAATCCAATTTAGGCGGAAAGTGTCGTCCCTGATCAGCCTGCACAGGCTAACCTGGGACGACACTTTACGCACATGCATTATGCCCAGTTTTATCGGAACGTGACACATATTTTAATAAGCGCTATAGATTTTAGGATTTAGTTTAATCGAACGGCAGCTTCCTTTCTTCCCTTATTATTGAAACCCTTTTAAAATATGAGGACCGTCTTCCATATTTCGTACAAATTAACAAAATATACAAACTCGAGTGTTGGGTCAATACAATGAGCCTTACTGGCAATGAGATATCTTGGCACGTCATTCATTGAGTTAATGCCACGTGAATTAAGGTACAAAATGCAAAAAAAAAAAATCAAAAAAAAAATCGATAGAAACATGTACTTACATCCCACAGCAGTAGTAGCTATTTGGGCTATATGTGTATGTACAGCAGTATGTTCCGCTGTAGCAGTAGTATCCATCCCCACAGTAGTCAGAGGTCAGTGTCAGTCTAACTAGAAATAAACAAGTGGTAAATGTTTCATCCTATATCGACAGCCGAGTAGATCGTATAACAAATCATTGTCTTATATTTAGCCTAATTATAGCGCTATTTTAGCGCAAGTGTATTCGATTGATATGTTAATAACACTTACAATTTCTATGTGAAGTCATACCATACAATGGCGTTTGTAATTTACAACAATAATCCAGCGCTCAAACTGGGAAACCAGTGATTATATACATACATGTGTTTGTCCTATATTCAGTCTGATTAAAGAGGGAATAATAAAATACATAGAATATGAGGTGAATGCTTGAAAAAGTATAGCATGCCCGGCATGAAATATATGTCGTGTTCTGAGAAAACTGGACATAATGAATGTAAGTAAAAAGTCTTTCCAGATTAGCCTGTGCAGTCCGCACAGGCCATTCAGGGACGACACTTTCCGCCTAAACTGGATTTGCACTTAGAAGAGACATCATTTAAACGAAACATTCCATAAAAGCAGAAATTGTCGTCCCTGATTAGCCTGTGCGGACTGCACAGGCTAATATGGGATGATAATTAACGCACAAGCATTATGCCCAGTTTTCTCAGAACACGACAAATATTTGCGTACTAATTAATCACGTCCTCGTTTTGAGTATTTGCAAAACTACGCCCTCATCTGTTCATCGCATAACAAACTTAATATGAATCATTCATCAATTATTTATAATCTATCTATATATTGCACAACAATATTACAAGCGGTTCAATTTACAAATCATATTTTACAAGTGTAAAATTAAACTCCTATTCTTCATACGTAACCGTTTTGTTTTTTTACATCATTTCGGTAAAACGTTTAGTCCAACAAAAATTTGATATCTTATGACATCATATTCGTCTGTAATCCTCACTGTTTATCATGTTTTAATCCATTCGTAATATTAACACTACTAATGTGACAAAGGAAAAACTATTTTTGACATGATTTGTAAAAAACTATGATTTCATTGAGATTTGATCCTTAATTCCAAACAACAGCACACACTGATCCATGTTATGCCAATCACAAACACCTAAAAATGATATAATGCTATTTTTTGGTATTTCATTCTTATGAATTATTTTAATTGTTCCACTATTACCAAAACAGCAGCAAAGAAACACGATTAAAAGTGAAGAATGCATGTTTATTAACGAGGACAAATCCACTACTGGTCAATAACTTTGATAAATAAAATGATTATAAAGTTTGATACACGTATGTCATCCAAACCGGAACGCAACGCAATGATACCAAAGATACTGAATAGATAACATTAACAATACATGAATGATACATAACTTTAATGTATCAGTTTAATAATTAATGTGATTATCAGCCTCTATCATTTAAACAGATGGTGCATTTCAAATTCAGTAAAAACGATTGTGCGCAAGCCATCGCTTGTTCAATTAAACGAGAGGTTTAAATCAATGGTTTGATCAATATGGTGATTATATAATGATTTCAGAAAAAAACACACCTATACCTGATAGTTATAGAAGAAGACCAAGTGTATTAAATAAAAAAATGTATTGAGACGTCTAGCTAATGCATGTATTAAAGCATTTTAACTTAGAGTCGATAATATGTAGATTTATGAGAGAGATATTGTTTTCCCCACACCGGAAATTTTGTATACAATATCTAATTGCATTTATTTTCATAAACAATTACAGATTTTAAACATTCACTTAACTTTGTTACAACAGAAAGAGCTTTCTCTTACATTATACATTCTCACAAGAATTCATATATTTGTAAAAAAAACAACATGATTTTAACAAGTACATTCATCGATTTTAAAACAGTAAATAATTAGTTCATCGCCCTAAGCGCTTTGGCTTATTAAGTATAAATGCGCCAGTGCTTGACATAACTATTCCGAGGTAATTAAAATTATTGACGATTTCAATAAGATTTGCAACGATGCTAACCAAGTGTTGTGCGTGAAGCTATCGTATCTGATATATAGATTCTAGAACTGCATTGGCCAAATTAATTATAGTGGGGTTGAGTTAAGCAACGAAGCTGAAAGAGTTTTAGCGTGCAGCTGTCGTATCTGAAACACACATGTTGAGCGGATACAACAGTTCCAAACACTAAGCTCCAAATCAATAGATTTGTTTACACTCAAGGCTGTATTATATATTTAACAATTATTTTCATATTGCATTTCGTGCACTAATATAGTTTACATAGTAAAATTATTGTTTGTGTTTGTTTTAATTTCTCATCAGATTTACTGATGAAAATTGATGTTTTTAAAATTTTTCAGTTTTTAACATACAAACCATTTTAAGTAATGGGATTTATAGGTTAGCGTTCCCGTACAAACATTATGCAATTTCTGTAAACGTTAAACTTTCCATCTCGAAGGATATCAAGGTCAGGGCGCTGTCATCCTGTCGGGATAGAGTCCCTTAAACGCCACAACAGGCTATTTGCATGTGCTCGTTTGCCTTGGATAACCTTCTCTGACTTCGGTTTTGTTTTATTTCGTGTTAAGATTTTGTTGTTTCAAAAGGAGCTGTAAATGTATGATTGGAAAGTGTGAAAAGAAAACTGCGTCGTAATAAAATACTCAAACACCATATATTTTAACCGTAAGAAAAACACATGTTAAATATATAGTACGTCATGTGAGGACAAATATAGTGTGATCTGATGTAGTGTTACTTATATCTTAGAATATACGTGTGGAGATATAATAAACATATTCATACATGTGTCGCGTTCTGAGAAAACTGGGCATAATACTTGTGCGTAAATTGTCATCCCAGATTAGCCTGTGCAGTCCGCACAGGCTAATCAGGGACGACAATTTCCGCTTTTATGAATTTTTTCGTTTAAATGAAGTCTCTTCTGATCGAAAATCCAGTTTAGGCGGAAAGTGTCTTCCCGGATTAGCCTGTGCGGACTGCACAGGTTAATCTAGGACGACACTTTACGCACATGCATTATGACCAGTTTTCTCAGAGCACGACTCATATATTTTTTGTTTTCATGTTTGATTATGTGTTCCAGTATACCTGAAATGTAGGTAATGTATATGTGCGAATAAAACAGAAGTTAATTACCTTTTTTTCGATTACATATTCAGCGTACTAACAATTTAACACAAACAGCAAAGTTACAAAAATAAGGATAAATCTCAATACTATATTTCCGAATTTCTCATAGTATAAGGTCAAATGACATAGAGGATATTTGTTGGATTCGGTGGATTATCGATTTTAATTCACGAGTGATCATAGAAATTAATATTTTTACTTGTGGCGAAGCCACGAGTGAAAATATATTTTTTCTATGATGACGAGTGAATTAAAATCGATATTCCACCGAATCCAACAAATTTTCTTTTTATTTTATGCTCTTTTCACAGTTTATATCAATTGTTACGGAGTCTAACTAAAGAATGTCGTTGGGATAATGACGTCATTTCGTCAAAATAATGACGTCATTTCACAGTAAACAGTGAAAATGTTCGATAATTTTCACAGGTAATTTTCATTGTTTGAAACAGTGAAATTATTAGTTTAAATTCCATGATAATTCTCTATAAACTACCGGAAAGCATTAAATAAACTTTTGTTATTTAGTGGATACTGTTGTTTTTTGTTATTCCCAAATTATCATATAAATAATAAACAACACGATTTATAATAGAGAATAAATGTCGATTTACTCTATTGTGTACAATATATTATTTGTGTTGATAAATGTTTATATTTCGCATGCTCAATTCTATAAAGTTAATAGAGGATATTTGTTGGTTTCGGTAGCATATCGAATTTAATTCACGAGTGATCATAGAAATTTATATTTTCACGAGTGGCGTAGCCACGAGTGAAAATATTTTTTTCTATGAACACGAGTGAATTAAATTCGATATGCTACCGAAACCAACAAATTTTCTTTTTATTTTATGCTTATTTTTGTAGTTTTGTTAATTTTCCGAATTTGCCTCATTAAGTTTCCCCGTGGGGTGCCTCAATTTTTAGAACGCACAAAGAACTTACTACACAAGAAAATAGTTCACATCTGTAAAAAGTGTATTACTATTAAATTCAATGTTTTATTCAACATATATCTTTTTCATACTTTATACATTCAATATTATTACAAACAATAGTTTAATTTAAATTATAATGAAATTAATAGTGTTGCATATACTGGCGTAGTAATTTGTGTATTCAACTGATCTCAAAGTTATGAAAGTGCTCGCCATGTTGAACAACACTTTTACGACTTACTGGATTAATAACACATAACTGGATTAAACTAGGAACGCAAACATATTTCAACAGTGTTTTTGTGCTAAATGGTTTCGATATCAATCACTGTCACTCTCTGCAATAAGACGGATTCGCTTGTAGTGTCGCTGTACAGGGGAATCTGCGGTTACCGCCGGTGTACGGGATGGAGATTGCCTCTGGTGATTGACTACGTTCTGTGTCTGGGAAAGGCCCATGTAAGATTCAGAGTTGTGAAAATTAAATGTTACATTGCCCTGGAAATGTGAGTTGACAAAAAATCCTCGGGCCATCGGAAAATCACTTGATGTGGCTGACGCAGTGGCAGTGGCTGTGCGGTTGTGCTTTTCAACTGACTGGTTTGAATGAGAAAGTATTTTTGAAATATTTTTTGCCTGTTCCTTGTTCAAACTGCTGTAATTATTTAAGCTGTTAATATTTCTGTGCCCTGAAATCTGTATTATTTGATGAGCAGGAACATTCTCGTCATTCAGCTTCTGAATCAAGTGCTTTCTTGCACTGAAAAAAGTTTATTTCTATGGTAAAAATAAAATCAATATTCAACGGTACACATGACATATTACATAAGATATAAGTTGTAATTGTTTTGTGTGCTCTTGAAACACTTCAATAAATACATGGTGGTCTGTCAAGTACTGGATGTAATGGAACCGGAAAGTAGAGGAATAGTACTAGTAGAGTACAGGAGATTTTATGAATTAAAATTTTGAGTGTTGTAGCATGTAAATTGGACAAACAACACCTATTTAATAAATGGGAGGTAAGTGATTTTTATTATATATTTTAGTCTTGTTATGAAAGTAGTGTATATAATATGGGGTTTTGACCTGTATGGGGTGATTCTTGGCTCTTGAATACCAGCATCTGTTTTCATCTCGGTCATTATGCTGTATAGCTTGTTTATTCCCATGGCAGACTTCCTGAACCAGCATTGCTGTGTCTTGTTGCCAGGAGTTAAGAAGAAGGGGCTGTCTTCTGCTTGTAGAGATGCACCGGATCTCTGTCAGGTTGTTCGGGAACTGCATATGCCCGTGGCTTGACTTTCCTATAAATAGTTAAAATGTGTGTTGCATTAAATGTTTTGTTTAAATGAAATACTATTCCACCAAAAGTGAAGTCTACTGTATATTAATAATACAAATAAGAATTATATTGTAAAAAAAGGTCTATAAATTCACTTGTGATAATAGAAAATATATATTTTCAATTGTGGCTTCGCCACTTGTAAAAATAATAATTTCTATGATCACTCGTGAAATAAAATCGATATTCTACCTTAACCAACAAATATCCTCCATGTTTGTATTATTTTTACTAAGGAAAAATTCCATTTAAATATTTTATAAACAGTTTTTATATAAATAAAAAATTATCAATTCAGATTTGTGTACAAATATATTAAAGTAGGAAAATCACCTTATATCCCTAGGATTTTCACCAGTACGGGTTTTTGTCTGACGCTCAGTGTCGAAGGTGATGAATTCTTCACCAATTTCAAAATCGATTCCAAGGCTGACATCACCCCAGCATAGGGTGTGAATTTCCTTGCCGGTTCTCATCCCAAAATGGGTTGTACATATAAGCCACAGTGAGTGTAATAGAGCTCTTGGGCTTGATTCTCCCAGAGTTTTAGCTGCGTACATAGCTTCAATATGTTCATTTGTTAATGCCTGGGCTTGATGCGGTTTATTTCCATAACCTTCTTTTTTCAGAGCTTTTTGTTTACTTTTTAATACTTCCCTCACTTTGGCAAATTCAGGGTCATTTATCAAAGAGTGCTTGTAGTTCATGTGCCTTAAATGCCTGTCGATTGAGCTTAAAAATGCCCTCAAAGATGTGGGTTCATACTCTGATCCATCTTTTTAGTCACACCCAACAAAAACTCGCAGACCAGAGGGTTCAATTCATGAGGAGGTATATTTTCAATATTTCTTGCCTCATTTTTGTGACTTTATAGGAAAGTTTTGAAAAGTCTGATGTCATTGTCGGTTTTCTTTTTTGTATTTAAATTTTCGTTTTCAAGCAGAAAGCTATCCACACTTACAGATCTGAAATTCCTTGTTGGTGTTGATGTTGGGTTTTGTTCTTTTTCTTCCTGTGTTGATGCTGTTACCAGTGGTGGTGGGGCTGATGTTGCTGCTCCTGCTGTTGGTGCTGCTGGTGTTATTTCTTGTGATTTTGAAGCGCTGTCATCATCTTGTTCATTCATTTCATTAAAAAAGTCATCAAAGTCAAAGATATTTGAGAAAAGAAGATTTATTTCATTGTTTTCCAATTCATCCATTGTTGTTAAAGAGTTAAGCAGCAGACGAAATAATTATGTTTAAGGGAGGTAAATGTGTGTTTCAGGTTCAAGTAGACTAGTCTCCCTTGAATGAAAATTGCAATTGAGGCTCACCATGGGGTTATTGGGGAAGTAGTTCCAGTATCTAACTGAAACAGTGAAAAATAACGATATTTTTCACTGTTATGTTTCACTGTTTGAAACAGTGAAATACCACTTTTATTTCACTGATATTTCTCTATAAACCACCGGAAAGCATAAAATAAAATGGCATACTGCAAACTATGCTAAAATGAATCAAAAAGTTAAAAATAAACTTTTGCAAACAGAATAAACTGCACAAAAAAAAGTTATAAAACGTAGATTGATTCTGTCTCCACTTTTGTCGTTTCGTTGGCTTCCACGTTAATAAATAAAACAAGGTTATTGTGTATAAACACGGTTGTGAACAAGTAATCATTTTTTGTTGTTGATTTGCTCTTTTTTGATAGCGGATCATTATAAGGACGTGAGCAGTTATTTCTTCTTGATTCTATGCGACATTATTTATAAGTTGTTGTAAAACACACATTTTCTGTTTTGGGAACAAAGTTAATTGTTCAAACGTTGTGAATGTTCAAAACACTAATTTCTACCACACACGTCTACACATAATCAGGTTTGTCACTCATTTTAAACATACAAACATACATTGACCAATCATTGTGCTTGGTTTCTGTTTCGCTCATATTTTAGGTTTACATAATATTGTATAAATTTAAAGGCAAAACAGCATGACTTCATATCAGAAGTGATTTATGCAATTAAAAAATTGTCTTTTTGAAGTAAGATGGTTCAAACTTATTACAAATACTTCGTACTTTGGCTTTGTCTATTTGTGATCACCCTAATTATGCTATCACGTGGTCCTTAAGTTATATATCACAAAAGTTCCACTTGATACAGCACTTCAATCCTCCAAAAAAGTTATGGCGTTTTTGAAAACATATGATTGTGTATAACTTTGTATCTTATCACTACATTAATTTACAAAAGATTATCATGGAGTCAGAAAATCTCAAAAGAAAGACTTCACGATGGCTTGTATAGCCACTATTTCATTATGTCAATGAGGTAAATAAGTTTCCTATTGTAAAAATGACAAAACAGATCAACTTCTTTTTCAAATAACTTGTTATTTTATATTGAAACAAATGCTTCAATTTATTAAATATTCTTATGAAACTAAGTTAACGCTCTCGTCGTTTGATGTATTACCATTTACAAAATATATTTCTTACATTTGACTTTTAAAAATATTTTAGGTAATTTAACATAAACATATCATTAACATATTTTAACCATCTCATATTTAAATGGATATTTCCCCCTTGAACAATTATCTTTATCATGCCCCTCAGCATACATACCATTCAACTTTGGCCTTGTACCAGATTGTTTTAAAGTGCGAGTTGACACAAACTTTTTATTTTGGACTGCGGCTTTTAAATGACATATAAAACGACTACCACGAAAACCATAACGTTATATCAATATCGTAAAATTGATAAAATAAATGGTAACAGATACTGCAGTATATTCGATGGGTTATCAAAGAACACCGGCCTGTTGTGGTCGTGTTTGAAATAGGCCTTACTTAATTACACAAGTAATGTTTGCACCATGACAAAAATAAAACAAAAACGCGAGTATCGAAGATCACAACTGGTGTGTCATGTCGGTACGACCAAGGTACCAGGCTTAATGTACGGTTATACATGATATAGTAACGGTACATTCAAAAAAGCATAATGCCCATTCTACTTTAGTAACTCAAACGAAAACATATTTCGCACAGAAGCACCTCAAATCAGACAGAGGCATTTGTTTAATTTTTAAATATACCATTACACAACACATGCTAAATATAAACCCGTACAACCTTTTTGGTATTTCAACATCTACCAACACTAACATACTATCTTGTAAATGCCTGTTCATGAATGTATAACGTACAACATAAACTGTTTATACAAATGTTAACATAGTGGTGGAACTTTGGAATGAATGAACGCAATCAAGTAAAAGTAACATCAAGAAAGGAACATGTTTGATACACATAACTTGACAATAAAGCATGACAGTACCGTCCACTAAGTTTTCCTGTTTAGTTATTACATATGTTTATTTAACATAAACGTCATTTAAACAAGACCATATTCCCAAGTGTGTACGACATATCACTAACATTGTGATCCTGCATTGTAGCGCCATTGCACAATATTATCGTCTACTTTCCTGACTCTCGCACCTGCAGACGCGTTACGTAGGTGAATACTGAGGCGGGGATTGTTGGTTTGCGCCTGGTTGTTCTGGATATTGGGCGTGCTGCCCGGGATACGGACCAGGTTGCCCGGGATACGGACCAGGTTGCCCGGCATACGGAGCGGGCGGCCCTGGATACGGGACGTATGGCATCGGTTGAGGCATCATACTTGACATCTCTATAAAACCATTACTGTTTACAATAAGCATTTGCAATTGTAGAACAAATTTACTGGGTTGAACACACAAACAGTCCATATACTGGCAATGATAATCATCGCATATCTCATGTAAAACATCACCTAAGAATTGCGAGGGGCAAGCCGAATATGCAATAAAGAGAAACAAGGACTTTGTGATACTAAAGTTGCGATTTAGTTTTATTCGGCTAAGCATTAACTCGGACAAGTAAAATGTGAACGTATAAATGGTAATACACGATCACCATGTGCACATACCTTGCGTGTTAGATATGACGGCGATGCTAGGGTTCGCAGCGGCTTTCCGTACCACTACCGCACGAATATGATATCGTGTACGACAGTACGCGCCAATAAAAATAAACAATATCGTCAGACCGCCGACTCCGCCTGCTATGCCTCCAGTACTCCTGAATCGATAAATGTAAATTGGTGTTGAAAACAACCATCCGACGTCAACCAAAAACACGATAGACGCTATATAGATATTCTTAAACTACACAAATACATTACTTTAGTGTTCTTTATTTAGTTGTTTTCATTTTTTTAATGCGATTCATGACCATGTAGACAAAAGCTTAATCGATCGGATATCGATACGACCATTTTGGTTAAAACTTAAGCTTATTTTTTAATATGATACATTTTTATGTCAATACTAGTAGAACGTTTTGACCGACGTAGCGTCAATTATAGTGACAACTTAATCTAAAAACGTACCATGATTCTGGTGCGGATGTCACGTTTTCACAGCAGTAGTAGGAGTTAGAATTGATAGAATCTCGACAGCAGTTGGTTCCGCTGTAGCAGATGGTGCCATCATTACAATAAGAAGACGCCTCCGCTAGTCTTCATTTAAATAGACAAAGCATGACGTGAAACAAGTTTAAAACATGCGACAATAACGCTATTTCGGTTGTGGAATCATAACAACCTTACATATATAGTACACCATGCTATAGTAGCGGAAATAAAAAAAACATTTTAAGAGAGGGTGTTGTTTAGTTCTGGCGTTTTGATGTGTTATATCATTCATGGCAACGGAGACACTCATTTTTTACATGAAAGGTAAAATCTGTAAATTAGCTCCCTATACGGTGACCATATTAAATGTGACAACACCAGCAATAATGTTATTTTTTTTATTTTTTTGATATTGAGTATTTTAAAAGTGTCAACGAGTTATCCAGCGCTGTAATTGAAATAAAAATCTGTCCCACTGAACTTTCTTTTTTATTCCACTGCCTATGAGAACACAAAAATATTACATTTGTTATAATAATTGTTTGTTGCTGATTTCCCTCTATTACCAAAGCAGCAGCAAAGACACACGATCAGTAAAGAAGAATGCATGTCGATTGACGATGACTATTTCGCTACTTGTGATCACGCTAGTTTGCATAATTTGCCCAACTCTTATCTGAAGGTGATATGTGAGTGATTGAAAACCATATCAATTGGAAGATAACGTTACGATGACAAAATATGTGCTCTAAAGCAAAAGCAGAAGGAGAATTCGAAACTTAAAAAAAACAAAAAAAAACAACAACAAACTGATTTAGATGCGTCTTGAAAACGTCCTAGATAACACATAGGTGGTCTGTCCTATTATGTTCAGATATGCTACTAGCTGGTACAACAGGTACACGTTACGGTTAATCTACACACATAAACCAAAAGAAGGAAGTTGATGAAAGGAAATATATTCATTCTATCTCATTTCGTTCAGGAAAATAACAAACTTTTTGTTGCGACTAGCATCACCAAAAAATAGGGTATGTAGTTTGACCAAACTATTTTCGTTAATTTTCTTTTTGCCTCCGGATTCCAAGTGTAGCGGCGATTAAGACTCAGGCAGATATCACAGCATTAATTCGAAATGTTATCTCTTCATAATGACAGTTATAATCTCGCTCAATATAAAAAAATAAAACGCTATCTTAGCCAGATTTTCATTACTTTGTAAGTACATGATAACTGACATACGATGCTAAAAGGCCGAATTGATCAACCATTGTATCATAACACTTTTAAATCTTAAATTTGAATTGAAAGTAATGACATATTTTATCAGATTTACTTTGGTACCAATATTTTAAGGGAAGGTATACGCATAATGTTTCCTTTCAATGTTGCAACACAGTTTTTTTTATTTTCAGATATGTCACTCATTTCAAACATACATTGACCAAACATTGTTCTTGGTTACAGTATCATCTGAATTCAATGTTTACCCAATATTGTAGATGCACTAAAGGCAACAAGCACGCTTTAAGACTGGTTGTGTTTTCTTCAATTTCAAATTTGATTTTCAAGTAAGATAATTCAAACTCATATAAATACTTCGTACTTTTGCTTTGCCTATTGGTTTTGTTATCACCATTATATTTATGCGATTACGAGGCTATTAAAGTTTATATCACTCGGCCAGTCACGAGCATATTAATAGTTTAAATGCGCAACGCTATTATGTACGCTATAAGACGCATTTTTTCCGCAAAATTGGATCGACTTCATACAATGCGTCAGTGCTCGCTTATTTAATAAAACAAACACGAATGCGTTCGCTTTTACCAAATTAAATTGAAATTTTATGTCGATTTTGAAAACATAATATTGTGTAATACACAACTTTCCTCTAATCATTAATTTCAAATATGAAAGTTATTTTAACTCACATAGTTTGATGTCTTACCGTATACCAAATATATTTCTTACATTTGACGTTTTAAATTATTTAAAGTAATTCAACATTAACATATCCGAGAAGCTCCCGTCCCGCTATCAGCGTTCTCTTATTAGCTGGATATTTTTCCTTGCAAACCCTAATTTTATGATGTCAGCATCTATACAATATACCGTTGCTGTTGTACAAGATTGTGTTAAATTCGAGTTTTCTTACATGGAACTTCCATTTTTAAAATGATTAAAAAGTAATTATACTAAATTCAAACATGTCCGAGAAGTTCCTGTCAACTTGTCAACGTACTCAAATTTAGCTGGATATATTCCTGTTGCCAACAGTCGCTTGATGATGTCCTCATATATATCATGCAGCTTTGGCCTTGAATTAGATTGTTTAAAATGAGAGTTGAAACAAACTTTAAATGTTGGACTGCGGCTTTTGCATGACAGTAAAATTTTTCGAGGTTAACGACTTCCAAGAAAACCATATTGGTATGTATATTTGTCCACGTGAAACCGATAAAATAAATGGTAAAAGATACTGCAGTTTATTCGAGGGGTTATCAAGAAAAACCGGCCTGTGGCGTTCGAGTGTGAAAAAGGTCTTAATAAATTACAAAAGTTATGTTTGCAAGTCCAAAATACAATGAAAACGAGAGTACCCAAAATACCAACGGGTGTACCATGTCTGTACGAACCGGGTAACAGGCAAACTGTACGATTATACATTGTCTAGGACAGGTATCTTCGATTACATTTACAAAAGAAACAATATTCCAACTTTACTTTGGTAGATGGTGAGATACTCACTTAAAATTTAACTCCGTTTCGCACAGAAGCACCACATTTCAGAAAGAGACTATACAGTTATGTGAATTATTTTCAATTTTGAAATATCATAGCACAACACTTCATCGTTATTAACCGTATAACTTGTTTTGTATTTTAACATCTACCAGAAAATCACATGAAAGCTTGTAAAACACTAGTTCATGAATGTTTAACGGAAACTATTTGTAAAAATGCTAACACAGTGTACATGCACAAGATTGTTTTTTAAAGAAGCAAATGATGCAATTCATTTGTCCTGTTGTGTGACTAGATATGCTTACTTGAAAAATAAACTTAATAACAACAAATACCAAGACCATATACACATCTGTGCATATGATATCAATAATAGTATTCTTCTGAAGTCCAGTGTGATATCACGGTACTATCGTCTACTTTTCCAGACTCTCGCACATGCAGACGCGTTACGCAGGTGTGTACTGAGGCGGGTAGCCGCCTGGTTGTCCTGGATACTGAGCGTGCTGACCTGGATACGGAACAGGCTGTCCGGGATACGGGGCGGGTTGCCCTGCATACGGGGCGGGTTGTCCGGGGTACGGGACGTAGGGCATTGGTTGAGGCATACTTGCCATCTCTACAATACAAAAACATGAATATTTCATGCAATTTAAGAACAAATCAACTCGGTGTAACTATTAAATAATCAATATACTGAAAACGATAATCATCCAAGATCCTATGTATAACGCCCCTAAGAATTGCGAGGGTAAGCCGAATATGCAATTAATATAAAAAGGAGCTTACGATACTCAAGTGTGGATTTAATTTTAATCGGGTCAGAATTTACTCGGACAAGCAAAGTGTGAAAATATAAATGGCCATAAACGTTCACACAGATTAGCCTCCTTTTAAAAACGTTTCGGCATTGCGCCATTATCAAAAGTACGGAAAACACCAACACTTCTAGAACTCCTGAATAAACTACGACATGGCATACACGTTCAGTAAGTGCACATACGTTGTGTGTTAGATATGACCGTGATGCTAGGGCTTGCAGCAGTTTCCCGCACCACTACCGCACGAAGGCGATATCGTCGACGACAGCACGCACCGAGAACGCAAAGAAAAATCAAAAATACGATCGCACCTGCGACTCCGCCTACTGTGCCTCCAGCACTTCCAGAGCTCCTGAATAGATAATTGTATACTTGTGTTATAAAGACAACCGTCTTACGTCAACCTTATTTACGACATACTGCAGATATATATTTATTATTCAAAACGTTTTTAATGTGATATATGATTCTGTAAATTGACCCCAGATACGCTAATTGTCTTGACATATTAAGGCAAAAACTTACGATGCTTTTGGGGCAGATGTCGGGTAATCATAACAGCAGCGGTATGTGTCATGAGCGTCGTCTGTACAGCAGTACTTCGGACTGTAGCAGCCCGTGCCCTCATCACACGCAACATATGAAGCCTCTGCTATTTTTCCTGTTAACAGACATAGAACGCCGTGTTACGTGTTTCAAAACTCGCGAAAGCAACGCAATTTAAGTGTTGACATCATAACAACCACACATTTAAAACATTATCATATTGATCACACAAGTTTTTTAGGTATTATTATTTTTGTATACTATTAAGTATTTTATTGGTTTGAACGAGTATTCCAGCACTTGGATTGAATTAAGAATTAATCTCACTTTACATGTTTATTTCACTGCCTATGCAAACACAAATATAACATCTGTTAGTATAATTGTTTGTTGCTGATTTTCCACTATTACCAAAGCAGCAGCAAAGAAACACCATCAGTAAAGTCAAATGCATGTCGATTGACGATGACTATTTCACTACTGGTGAAAACACGCTAGTTTGCACAATAAGCCTAATTCTTATCTAAAGGTAATATTTGTGCGAGTTCAAACCGTATCAATTGGAAGATAACGTTACGATGAAAAAATATGAGCTCGATAGAAAGCAGAACGAGTATTCGAAACTTACAACTTAAGAAAATATTAATTTAGATGAGTCTTGAAAACGTCCTAGATTACACTCAGGTGGTCTGTCCTATCATGCTCAGATATGCTTCTATCTGGACCAACAGGTACACGTTACGGTTTACCTTTTACACACAAACCAAAACAAGAAAGTTGATTAGTGTTATAATGTTCATTCTATATCATTTCTATCAGCAAAATAATACAATTTTGTTTGTTTCGACTAGCATCTCCAAAACGAAGGGTAGGTAGTTTTTCCAAACTTATTTTTGTTCGCTTTCTGTGATTATACGAGCGTCATTTCTCACTTTATTGCGGATGTTTGGTAATAGAAATATTCCAAACACCTTTAAACTTATTGTTCTTTATATTTAAAATTGAATTGTGAAATTTTTTAAACAAATGAAACACGAAAATTGGGTCGGTCTGGTTGGAGGAAACAAACAACTTATTTTAGGCCTCATCTTGAACTCAAAACAAAAATAACAAGGCTGATATCTCTGTTCAATAGTGTTTTTATGTAACTATGTAACTATCTTTCTCCTTGTTCTGTTGTAAGCCCCGGTGAAGACCGTATTCTCATGCTGCGTGTGGAACTCACCGACGTTTAAGCGGCTATTGATGAGATGCTGTTATTTCTAGACTTAAAGGTCAAATGTCTTAACACTGTGATAAAGAATGAAGTTAATAGCTGATATGTTCATATTTCAGTTTTTTTTTAAATTATTTTCTGTCATATCATTGCTGAAACGGGAGACAATTAACTAATCATTTTAATGTAAATGTGTAAGTTATCTCCTTTGTTGTACTGATAATTGGTATGTTTTTAAACTGAATAATAGCATTCCAGCTTAGTGAGTTAATATACAGGATTTATTAGACCGTCTCTCATTGTTAAGTATGCGTTTTCTTTATTTCACTGATTCAAATAAAACAAAAACATTAAACCACAACTCCATATTTTCTATAACTGATTACTAGCTTTTATCATATCTCGTATAGCCTTTCCACAAAAACACAGATAACTAGCCCAGACGAAGATTGTGTTTCCATTCATAGGTAAAAATCTTGACGTTGCTAGGTCACTCACATGATGGTGAGATGCATTCTTTTTATTTATACCATACTCCTCGACGTGATCAAAGGTAGCCTGTTAACTGGTTAGTACTTAGGTAGTTCTCCTGGCACAAACAGTAATGTAGGACGCGATTATTTATATGCATGCAATTTGCTCAGAACATTTGTTTATGATATATCAGCCGAGTTAGAAAGTGCTTCCGGTCCGTTAAAATACATAGCCGCCAGACAGCGGGGCAATTTTCCATATACCACTATTGTTAAAACTTAAGAACACACTAGAAGTCCCAAACTTCCTTACATTATTTGTGTTACTGATATGTCAACCGGGTTTTAAAATGATTCTTGTCCGTTGAACAATATGGTCACCAGGGGAGATTTCCTTATATGGTAATAGTCATATCTTGTAAACACTCTAAAAGTAACATTTGTTGTGAATGTGAATGAAATTTGACCGTAACATTTGTTTTAATGATATCTTGGCTGAGTATGAAACAGGTTCCAGTCCATTTAAAAACATGGCGTCCAACGAGCGAGGCAGTTTTCCTGATATGGTTTGGTGTAATATTGTGAAAACTTTAGAAGTCACATATTTTGTCCAAGCATCCTGTAAATGGTTGAGCATTATTTTCTAATTGGACCGCGTTATGAAAGCTAAAAGAAAATAGCTGTTGGGACGGCAGTTTAACTAAGATTTATGCAGTGAAAAATTATACTAGCTCAGAATGATTATGTTTATTTGGGTCACAGATACGCGCCTAATTGCCCTTTGCCCTCTTGTTCAATATTGGTGTCACTCATGTTCAAGCATTCATTATTTTAAATATTACACACCATGATAACTCCAATGTGAGGATACGGATCACAAATACAGGGCTTTTAATTGACACCGAGGACAAATGTTCTGTAGAAATAGAGTACATTCTAGAAAAAAATTAATGCATGCATGGTTGTCGGTGAATATGGCCGTCTACCTCTGTTTGTAATTAACATTAATAACTGTATTAGTTTATTGTTGTTTTTTTTGGTTACAACTGCAAACTGATCGCCATCCAAACAATGCTGTATAATGCTTAGCACTTTGCTGAATCTGACAGAGATTGTTGGGTGTTTAAAAGTAAATATATATTTTCATGTGGTTTTGACCATGCCTATGGCAAACATGTTTTACTCATAACTGGCAAGACAATATTGTAAATGCAAGTCAATGCCACCCATATAAACATATTATTGGCTTATTTGACGTTAAAAAGATAACTGTCATAAGACATGCCATTGCAACATAAAATAGCTGTAGATAAATGTTGAAATTGGCAGGCATAGCAGTATGCCTTTAAATGAATATAAATGTGTCCATTGCTCTTTACATTAATATTATAGTTATATTGTTTGTGAATATCACGCACACAATATAAAATTAGGCTCTGATTGAACATAACAAAGAATTCACTGATTAGTTATAGAAGAAATATCACTTTGGCATTGATATTTATTAATTATTAATCAAACTTTGCCATAGAAATCATTGTACGTAAATAACGTTTTCTAAATTATTCCGTAAACAGTTTTCATTATATAATGGCATAGTGGAAGCTTATTATTGTGTTAAACGCTAATTTTGTATCTAATCAGTACATACATTTCAAATTGCAAAAGATTAGGGGTCAGAAACTTTCAAAAGAAAGATGCATGGTTTGTATCCCCACTCTGAAACGAGGTCAATCCCCATACAGTATTATTTATATTCAATGAGTTATTTTGTAAAAAGGTTAAAAAGTATTTAAATTTTCTTTTCGAACATCTTGTTCTTTTAAAGTAAAACAAATGATTCACTTTATTTAATCTTTTTTTCAAATATGTAAGTCATTTTACGCTCACATCTTTCGATGTATCAAGCAAAATTTATTGGCTTACATTTGATTTCAATTTAAAAAATGATTTTAAAGTAACTCAACTTTATCCAAACATGTCCGAGAAGTTCCTGTCCCGCTTTCAACGTTCTCATATGCAGCTGGATATGTTTTTTAGCCTTCAGTAATTTTATGACGTCAGCATCATAATATATACCGTTGGCCTTGTACAAGATGGGTCTAAATGCGGGTTGACCCCCACTTTGAATGTTGGACTGTGGCTATTGCATGACAGATAAAATAACAGATACCATTATCAAGGATAACGACCAGATCCAAATTACAATGATAAACGATAACGACTACCAAGAAAACCGTATCGGTATGTTTATTCGTCCACGTGAAATTGATAAAACAAATGTTTGCAGATACTGTAGTATGTCGAGGGTTTATCAAGAAACACCGGCCTGTGGCGTGTGAGTTCGAACTAGATCACACTTATTTACAAAAGTTATGTTTGCAAAACAGACATAAACAAATGGAAAAAGACCGTATCCAAAATCCCAACTGGTCAGTACGAAACGGGTTAAAGGTTTACTGTAAGGTTATAAATTTTATAACACCGGTATATTCAATTGCATATACGAAAAACAAATGCCCATTTTACTTTGGTGACTTGAATGATACTCGTACATTCTTATAATTGAACTGCGAAGCATCTCACTTTAGAAAGAACGGCACAAATATGTGTTTGATTTTTAATTTTGAATATATCTTTATACAATACAAGATTGATATATAAATATCCGCACAGCATATTTTGTATTTCGCCACCTACCAATACTAACGATAAAAGGATGTACAACACTTGTTCATTAATGTATAACGGAAACAGTTATAATAATAAAGTTGTAGTGCATCTTTGGAAGGACTTAGTGGTACTAAGTTGAAATAACAACAAGAAGGTCGTGAAAAAAAGCCAAGTTGATACTTACAATTTCACAATTTACCATGCCAGTACTGACATATACTCTGTAATGTTGAGAGATAACAATTGTTAATTTTTAAAATATGTCATTAAACAAATAACATAGACATCATACACAACGGTGCATGGCGTATAAACAGTAAAGTATGCTTCTAAATCCGAGCGCCATATCAGTGGCACGGTACTATCGCCTCTCTATATAGACTATAGACTCTCGCACCTGCAGACGCGTTACGCAGGTGTGTACTGGGGCGGGTAGCCGCCTGGTTGTCCTGGATAAGGAGCGGGCTGTCCTGGATACGGAGCGGGCTGTCCGGGATTCGGACCAGGTTGTCAAGGGTACGGTCCAGGTTGCCCGGCATACGGGGCGGGTTGCCCGGGATACGGGGCGTAAAGCATCGGTTAAGGCATCATACCTGACATCTCTACAATACAACACCATTCATATTTACAGTAAGCATATGCAATTGTAGAACAATAATACTTGATTAAACTAGTACCATATACTGGTAATGTATTTACAGTCAGCTTATACATTTGTAGAACAAATTTACTGGGTTGATCACTCAAATAGTCCATATACGGGTAATGTATTTACAGTGAGCATATGCAAATTTAGAACAAATTTACTTGATTTAAATAGTACCATATACTGGTAAATTGGTAATGTATTTACGGTGAACATATGCAATTAAAGAACAAGTTAACTGTGTTGAACTCTTGAACATTCCATAAACTGCTAACTATAATAACCGAAAATATAATGTATAACACCACCCTGGCTTAGCATTAACTCGGACAAGTAAGGTATGTTAATATAAATGTTCACATACGTTGCGTGTTAGATATGACCGTGACGCTAGGGTTCGCAGCGGCCTCCCGCACAATTACCGCACGAAGACGACGGCGACGACAGCACACGCCGATGCATACGATAAAGATGATAAATGTGATCGTACCGACGACACCGCCTGCTATGCCCCCAGTACTCCTGAATAGATAATTGTATATTTGTGTTGAACAGACGACCGTCTGTCATCAATTAAAAAAAACACGATAGACGGCAGATAGAGATTTTAAAATTACGCATGGAAATGTATGTTTCGTTGTTTATTAATTTTGCTATTCAATACTTTGATTTTGAATGAGAATCATGTTGATGTAAATACTAGTGTAATGTATTTGGTTTCAATACGGCATTTTAAGTGAACATTTAAGCTCAAAACTTACGAGTATTCTGGGGCGGATGTCGCGTAAGCACAACATTTGTAGCGAATATAATATATCGGGTCATAGTCTCTGCAGCAGTAGTATCCGCTGGTGCAGTGGGTAGAATCGAGCAACTCAACATAAGCCTCCGCCAGTCTTCCTGTTAATAAACATAGCATGCCGTTCCGTGTAAAATATTTCAAAAACTTGCGAAAACAACACAGTTAAAGACGTGGCATCATAAGAACCAATATTATTCGAGACTTTTTAAAGTGTGTTCGTTTTTTGCGACATAACGTATTATATCATGTATTGCAAGGGAGGCGATCTTTTTGTGCATGGGCGGTTAAATTGTATACTGTCGTCCTTTCTAGTTACCATATTAAATGTGATCACACCAGTAATAACTTGTCTTCGTATTTTTATGCTAATGAGTATTCTATAACTTTTAACGCGTATTCCAGCACTATGATTGAAGTAAGAATCTGTCTCAATAAACTTTTCTTTAATTCATTGCCTATGATAACATACACTTCTTTATTAATTATTACATTAAATTAATGTTATTATAATAGTTTGTCGCTGAAATTCCACAATAAGTAAAGCAGCAGCAAACAAACACAAACAGTAAAGAAAAATGCATGTCGATTGTCGATGACTGTTTCACTAGTTGTGATCACGCTAGTTTTCACAATTTGCACATCTTTTGTGTAAAGGCAAGAGTTGTACAGAGTTGTGGGGACAGTGGTCTAGTGGTGGGATGCTTGTCTAGAGATCGAGAGGTACCTGGTTCGAATCCCACTCGGGGCACTGGATTTTTCTGAGCAAAAATTAATCCCACGCGTGCTCCTCTCCACCCAGGTGTATAAATGGGTACATGTGAGGAAAATAAGTGAATGTGCCGTGGCTGCCTGGTGCGCCATATGTAAACGGACGACTTAAATCCCAGTGATCGGGGGGGGGGGGGGGGGGGGGGGTTAATGTCGAAGTCGGCTGAAGATGTATATCGAAGCAGACTATAAACCGCAACTTAAACTTTACTACGAACCCTATCAATTGGAACATAACGCCACGATTACAAAATATGACCTCGATATATCACAAGCTGAACACATTAACCATGACATTGCACGCAAAAGATTACATTTATGCATACAACAAGTTATCCTGTGGACATATTAACAGATGATACGCAATCGAGAACAAACAAATGAACTGACACATATGTAACAAAAGCGATTAAAACTTACACAATCACATGAAACTTAAGAAGGACCGCCGTTTAAATTCAGATAGGGGGAACATTAAATAACGACTTTTTAAAAAGAATTTCTTCATTATACTAAATTGTAAGCGTACGTACATGTACAATAATGTCAGGAAAACATAATTTCCATATAAATGAATATCGTTCGCCGTTGTTTTCTTTTTACACGGTGATGTCCCTGTTTGTTTGTCCATTCATGCATTGTCAACATTGAAATTTATTGCCAGTATTTGGTGCATTGTAACGATCAATCCATGCATCACAATTACGAACGTGTTGAGCCTAAATTTCGAGCCTACATTGCGAGTTCATTCTTTATTGTACGCAAGCAAACTAGAACGATCATATGCAGAGGGCATTCTTATAGGTCAACATATGAAGTAGGGATAATTTTGTGATTTATAATACTCGTAGTCATAGAGTGAGATATGAAGTGGTAATTTATTTTAATAACATTAACGTGAGACGAATACAATCATAAACAATGATGTATACGCACAATTTGTAGTGTGAAAGTGATCACACGTGCTTGCCCTCATTATGACTTCATTAAGCACCAGTCCACTATATGTCTTATATCCTTTCGCCAGTTATACCGTAATGGTAAAATATGATTTATCATGCATGTTTATGAATAAGTGAACTAAGTAAAGATTTGTTGTTTTTACCTCTCCATATAAAGGGTCAGCCAGACTTATAAGACACCTGTCTAATAAACATCCTTATTCCCGATTCCTATCCTAGGCTTACTCCGGCTGTGATTCAACTTCAATGATTTTCAGCATCGGAAAAAGTCAGTCTTTCGGAAAGTAATAAAACCTAACCATATCAAGAAGCCACGTGCTTGTTCCTTCCTCCTTCCAAAGAAGTCTCAAGAGAAAATATCAAATCCTCGCAACTGCTTGATGTTTTATCTGTTTGGTGGCAAGCCCAATGATTCCTTAGAATCACTGCGCCATACCATGTTCACATAAAAAGTCGCTACTGCCTAAACATTCGTCACTCCTGAGCGACTTCCACCAACATTGCACGCAACAGTTTTCCCTAGCCAACACGTACATAGTCAAATCATGGTATGGATTGGGATGACACATTATATGAAACCGACAGAATGGGGATGGAAACTGGACAACGACCAGTTAATTCCAATCATGATTCAAAACAATGCTGCACCTGAAGAACTATTGAAAATCATCCATTGTAACTGTTTTGGAGGATATAAATCATATCAATGCAGCTGCAGACGCCCTGGACTCCCCTGCACTGCTGTTTGTTTCCCTTGTTAATCTGAAAACAATGATAATTCAAACAATTCGTAAGTCGGTACTAAGGATGAGTAGGACGACACCGACAATTTAATGCTCTGAGAAAAATGCTATAGACAAAGGTGATTGCATCTCAGGTGATAGTGGACAGCGGAATGTCATAACTTGGAATTCATGATTATTTAACATCATAGTGATATCAACAATCCAATCAAAGTGTCCCTTGTCTCCGAAACTGTGGTGTTTGACATAACAATCATAATGTTTAAGTAAAAAGCTATGGACTTGTTGCCCTTCTTATCGTGTCGGTGACCATTTTGGACGCACTAATGAATGTCTGTGTTATTTAATTAACTAACACTATGTCTGATGATCTTAATGTGTTCTTTGCTCCCTAAAATATAGGTATATACACTAAAATCATCAAACTTGAGTGGCTACTTACATAGTTATGATCATAGATAGGTTTTGGCGGCCATTTTGGCGTCCATCTTGGTGGCCATCTTGGAAAAACTACTTTCCGGAAATTCGATTTTGGTAAACTTTTGATATGTTATAAAGTACATCTTACTCTACCGGGATCAGTTTGCATACCTTTTGTAGCATTTTTTGGGGGGTGGGGGTCAAAGTGTATATTGTCCCTGCTATCCGTAATGTTGGGCGCTTCGCAAGCAGGCAATCAGTACCCCTCGATTCAGTTAGCTGCTGGGTAGGCAATCGGACTGTCAAAACTAGCCCCATGTGAGACTCAAAATATGACAACATGCTGAGCGTTTCAAGTATGATCAACATCTATCATCATACGGACTATTTGTTAACGTCTTTGTACTCATCAACGGTTAAGCATAAAATAACTATAGAAGTATTCGAAACTTAAAACTTTAAAACAGATTAATTTAGATGCGTCTTGAAAACGTCCTGTCCCAGTTAACACTCAAGTGGTCTGCTTATCATGTTCAAACAATCGACTAGCCTGGCGAGCAGATACGCGTTACTTTGTAAACTACATACACAGACCAAAAGAAGGAATGTAATTACATGTAGTGCAATCATGTTCCTTGTCTATTTTATTGATAATTTAGTTGTTTGCTGCCACAAACATCTTCATAAAATAAAGCATTAATGAAAGAAAAGTGTGATAAATAGAATATATAAGGATGTATCTCAATGTTAATTATTTGGTTTCTTTATTCACTTGTTAACATTAAATAAATAGATAACTCCACTGCTCGCTATTATGCTCAATGATTACAAGTCTTGATCATATAGCGTTCAAACACAGACAACTTGTCTAGACAAATAGTGTGCTCCCATGCAATGGCAGTAACTTTCACCTTGCTACGGTATAGACATGATATGAGCCATACATTTGTTTTATTCAAAATACCACAGTTCTCTCCGTGATCACAGTGAGAACACTGTGAGGTGTTTGCTCGACTAATAGACTGTATTGAGAGATCAGTGTGAGGTGTTTTTAACTAGACTGAAGGGGCGATCACTATGGGATGTTTATACAAGACTGGAGGGGACTCACTGTGATGTTTTTGTTCAATATACCACTTGAAAAGGGAGATCATTATGAGGCGTTTGGTTGAATGCTAAACTGCAGGGAAGATCACTATACGATGTTTGATTTAAATCTACACGGCTAGGTGCATCACGTCGAGGTGCGTGTTTCAGAAACGAAGATCACTGTGAGTATTTTATCATTATTATTCCGTAGAATAAAGTTATGTGTGTGTTTCAATTCTACACTGAGGTGTCGACCACTGTGAGGTGAAAGTTTAAATACTACCCAACAAGGGGTTTCACTGTGAGGGGTTTAATATAATATTAGAGTGCAGAGTTGATCGGTGTTAGGTGTTTTGTTTCAGTACTACACTTTTGCGGAGACTAGAGTGAGTTGTAAGGGAGGGGAGATCAATGTAAGGTGATTTCTACAATCCTTTTTTGCAAGGTAGATCACATTGAGGTGTATAATTCAATAATGGAAATTCAGCAAAATAGCTTTTAATAGGTACACACTTGATTTTACACTAAGACGGGTCAGCATCTATGGTTTTATCATAAATGATCATCTTATTCACATAATTGTTGTCTGTTTAAGGTATGTTTTGTGTATTTACTCTTGTTTTCAGTTATTTATTCCCACACAAAAATATGAACTTGTTTTAGTAAGATAAGAAATTCGGCTCTGCGGATAAGAATTCAAACTAGAATAAAAGCTGGTCATGCAGAATGCTTTAAATGAACGTTACTGAATCCAGGTCCTGGGAGAGACCCTTGTGGGTCATGCCACAGGCCAATACCGTGGAATGGTAGAGCTATCTACTGTGATGCGTGCTATACATGGAACCATATCTCATGTGAAGGGATCAGCCCAAAAGACTATATAAAGCTTGGTAAATCTGACGATGCGCGGACCTGCCACTCTTGTTCGCACTTTCATTTTTCAAATTCTTATTTTGAAGATTCATTCCACTCAGAACTACTTGATGACTCGAACCTTTCAACAACGGATACTCCCAGTATATTTGACACTCTCGTTCAGCTACGTAAAAAACAGCCAAATCGTTTTCTTTGTGCATCTCTAAACATTAACAGTGTTCGAAATAAGTTTAAATACATCAAAGAACTATTAACAAAAAAATATTGTTGACCTTTTGTTTTTATCAGAGACCAAGATAGATGATTCCTTTCCAAATGCACAGTTTGCGGTGGATAACTATCACTTGTGGAGAGCGGACAGGACAGCCAGTGGTGGAGGAGTAATGGCCTACTTGCGGTCAGATATTGCTGGGGATGTGATATGGAAATTAAAGACATTGAATCAATTTCTGTAGTAGTAAATTTAAATGGGTCGAAATGGATAATATATGGAGCATATAAACCACCGTCTTGATCTGATACAACATTTCAAACGATTTTAATATGACTATTGATAAAATACTGTCTAAAACTGATAATTGTATGGTAATAGGTGATTTAAATTTTGATATGTTACAGGCCGAGAAATTTTCAACTCATGTGATATTTTTGATCTCACAAATATTATAAAGAACCCTACTTATTTTACAAAAAATGCTAAACCAACACTTTTAGATCTTATTTTAACCAAAAGTCGTTCTTTTATTTGTGGAACATGTAATTTTAATTAAGAATTCAAACTAGAATAAAAGGTGATCATGCAGAATGCTTTAAATGAACGTTACCATCTCTTTTGTCATGATTTAGGTATTTAAGATTAGATAATTTTACTTTGCATGTAAATGCTCTTTATCCGCTGCTATAATGCGAAGCTATTTAAAGGAATGTTATTAAAATATACCTTCTGTGTACAGACTCCACCAATTGTTTCATTTAAATTGTTCCTTATTTGGAAGAAACCATATTATTTCCATATCACAGTTTTGGAATTACATTTATATATGACAGGTACATTCTAATATTTATACAATATTTATCAATGATGGAAATTGTAATCATGCCATATTGCACTGGCTAAACATTTATCAAAATAATTCACACTCATAAAATTTTGATGGAATTAAGGTAACACATGTTGTAAACGGATGTAAAAACATTTTTCAAAGATCTTTAAAATGATTTTAATTCAAAAACTTCCTTATTCTGTCGATGATTTAGATGAATTGATTTATTCTTGAAATATGTAAAAAAGAGAGTTGTGTTATCTGATTTTATAAGCATAGCACGGTGACATGCGCATGTTTATCACAAACACACAGCATACCATCACAAACACACAGAAAATCATTACAACCACACAAAATACTTTTAAAAGCACATATCTCATGATTTAAACCCACATCATTTCAATGTAACACGCAGCCATCACAAGCACACAGCACGACAAACACACAGCATACATTGACAAGCACACATCATTCCATGACAAACACACAGCAGACAATAGCAAACATACAGCATATCCTTAAAACACACAGCAGACCGTCACAAACACACATCATGCCATCACAAACACACAGCGTACTTTTATACGCACATATCATATGATTTAAACACACATTAGTTCAATGACAACGCCGATTTATCAATAGTCAACAGGACACAGACGAGGCGTTCCATAGTATGCCATCTGCGAGTTCGTTTTGGCATTTTAAAAGTCAATACATAATGCAAAATATATTGACTGTTGTCCTCAGGTAAACAAAACATGTGCTTTTGAAATAACTAGTCGTAACCATTAATCCATAGAGCCTATTGCGTCTTTAGGAAGATCAATATTGATATAACCGTGTCTAGTTCTATTTGATTCATGTAAATGTATATGTTGTACCTAAAGTTACGATATAATAATCTCAAATTGCTAACATATTGGTCATGAATTCTCTATTGTGTGTATCTGAAGTAGCCATATTGTATTAGGTACAATTGGGTAGAAAATTAAATTTAAGTTCCGCTTATAAGTATTCATTTATTTTATTCATTTAATAAATTGCATTGAGGTTTATATTGAAATACCTTTTAAATCAATTCAATGCTAAAAATTATATGTGCCACTATGAAAGCTTAAAATAATGGCGTATTAGCAACATAGTTATACAGTTATCACAAGTATCATTTTAACACAAAGTAGAGAAAATAAAAGTGTGCTACGTTACTGTTAAATTCGTCCACGTCTACATAACATTTGCATGTGCGTAACAATGTACTCATAATAAGCACTTTCGTAATATTATATTACATGCGGATGCACAATGCATGTTCCCGATTGACTATTGCTGTTGGTCAAATGTTGGTATCTCCTAAAGTCCATTTTTTTGGACGACTCATTTAAAAACGAAGTAAAATTTAAGTTTGTTTATTTTCACTTGTTTGAGCTCAATGATTATCGCTAAATAATATTTGTATGTTACAATATCCTTACGGATATACAGAAATCAACACAAAACCTAGTTTTGTTTTTCTAAAAGCTTGTAACATTTTGCCAAAAAATCACAATGACTGTCGGCCTAAAATAGTTCTTTAAAAATGCAAAGAAAAAACACATTCATTAATTAACAATATATGTTTACGAACTTAGAAAGAAACAAAAAGACAGGAAGAAAAAAGACAACACCCACGACGACGCAGGGGAAGTTGTTACTGATATTTTAGTGCTGAGGATCTAAAAAAAATGATTGTTTTAACTTATCAGTATATACTGATACTATACAGTCGATTGTTCCATTTATATGTATCAGTCGAGTTGCTTGTACAGTGACGTATCACACGAGAAGATGCGGACTTGCGCAAGCCACGAAGCTGATACAGAATCTCGGAACAATCGATTTACGTAATATTTCTTTTACTATAAACACTCGTACACACATATTTTCTCAAAATGTCGGTATTTCTTTATGATGATTCCGTGCAGTACACTATTTTGTGTAGTGACGACATCGTATGCCTAAACATATTGTCCGGGTAGAATGGTAAAACGGGCTGGGAAAAACAACAGGTATCATAATACCATTTTTTGGCCGACTTGAGTTTCACTGATTGATGAAGAACGTATTTGTCAAGCGTGTAAATCAATATAGGCCCCGTTTCATAAACGTTCGTACACACGGTTTCTTACGTAAGTATACTTACGAAGTTCGTAAGAAAATCCGAGCGTTACACAAAAAAATACTTACGCAACCACCTGCTACGAATTCGTAAGTTCCAACGTTAAAGTTACGCATGGTCTAGGCTGTCGTAGCGTTCGCAAATATGGCCGCCTAAGCTATTTCACGTCTTAACAAATTTTCCAAAAAAAAAAACATACGATTTTAAGCGCATTTTCGACAAAAGAAGCGTGACTTTTCTCTTGAAAACGACAAAATCGGTAAATTGTGGTACATTTATCTTTATGAAGTACACTATAGAGAGCACAGTTGTTTCCCTTGTTTGCGAAATCGCGACGAAAAAACAATGTCAAATGTAAACAAAGTTGAATGGATTTTTGTTTTAAATTACCTGTGGCCATGCTTTGTATTACGGGATAAGCATTGTGTAAATAAATAAAAAGAGAGGATTGTTACAGAAGTAAATTGTATATGAAAGTTTAGTTAGATCTATGTCAAACTGGAATGTATGAAGCAAACTGGAAATTGGAATACATGGTCATGGATGATGCAATACACTGGCATGTTTATCAACCTCTTTTGGCACTAATGACTTTACAGAGTGTAACAAAATCAAAGAGTTTCCTTCTAGGATTGAATTTATTGGAAGGTTATCTTTGATTCTGTTCAATTCGTCACTGAATTATTGTAAATGGAATGTCCAATACAGGAGAAGCAGAACAAAGGTTTTCCCTTTGTAAATAAGGTAATTTTTTTATAATTTCATTTACAGAATTGTATTGTTTGGGAAGTATTAAATGTTTGGATCTGGATACATAGAAGATACCAAAACATTATCTGGCTTTTACTCGACTGTGGACATCTCTTAAGTCTGTTTCCTGTTACCTGGGTAGAACTAGTACAATCATGGTGTCTTTGGAGGCGATCTAAAGAACGCTCCCACCGTGGGGATGGAACCCATGACCTCCCGGTCGATAGGCGGACACCATATCCACTACGCCACAGTGACTGTTCTGTATAGAAAATGTATGGAAAAAGTTTTCTGCAGATTTTATTCAGTTGTTAGATCCAAATTATGATATCACAACTAAACATCTTTTTACCATATTTATAAAGGCTTCAAAATCATGTTTCAAATGAACAACAATAATATATTTTTAGTTATTATTTGATATCTAAGCGGAAACAAACTTTTTTGATTTTCGGTGATAATTTTCTCATACGCGCAACGATTTTAATTACCCTTTCGTTTACTAAAAATCGTCGTTAGAAATTGATAAAATTATAAAGCTTCTCATAAGCGCAACGATTTTAATTTTTTTATTTCTTGTGTCATCGTTATATTTTGTAACAACACGCGGATGGTTTTACAAAGTATAAAATAAATGGCAACCCATGTAAAGACGGTTTGTCAGGCCCGCACATAATGTAGTTGTAAAGACTCAATGACGACCCCAACATGAACTCTGAATTACACAAACCCACATGTAAAGACGGCTTGCTGAGCGGTATCGGCGCTTGGCTTTTACTACATGGGTCAGTGGTTCGAGCCCCGGTGTGGTAAACTTTTTTTTCTCAATGTTTTCTTTTTCTACTTTTATTCTTGTTTTTATATTGGAGCTATAATTTTTGACATTACAAAGATTGCTTACATAAAGTATAAATAGTACACCTGAGCGTACTATATCAGTACGGACAGCCAAGTGGTTTGTGCTAGACTTTCACTCCAGGTGTCAGTGGTTCAAGCCCCGGTGTGGATTACATTTTTTTCTTTCCTTAATTTTATCATTGGTTTATACTGGACTGGAATTATTTAGTTCCGATGTTTACATTTATCAATTAAAAGCATTTAATCAATTTAATGACTACCTTCAAAACATGCCAAACTCTGTGAACAAGTCCCTTTAACAAAGACGATGTTTATTATGGTGTCGTGTAGATTCGTCATCTCACCTGGTGCGGAATATCAACTCCTTAATTTAGAAATCCTCCATGTCAATCAATAGCAGTTTGTTCCATTGTAAATCAGCGTAAATCTATCCAACTTTGACAGTAAATTTCAACATCGTATTGTTACTCTACGCTAGTTTCACCCCAATGGGTATTTCAATTTCAACAACAAAGCAATGGTTACACTCAACACACTTTAAAAACGTTGTTTACATTATAAGCGATAACTTCGCGAGGGGTCAGTGCCTTTTCGTCTGAACTAGTTACCAAGATCACAAGTTATATATGTTTCAGTTCACCTGAATGAATTTCATTTAATCATGTGCAGTTATTTAACGTCACACAAAAACACGTTTAGCGTCATAAAACGGCGACCTCATTTGAAAGCATTTCTGCTGACGACTTCACATTTATTTATTTTAAAAGAGAAAAATAAATGTATACATAACAATAAGTTTTATTGCTTTTCTACTAGTTTTCGTAGTGTTTATTATTATCTGACAGATGGCGCCAAATTTTAATTTTACGTCTTTAAAACCCACTCTGGATCAGCAGACGATTTATTTCATAAATCAATCTCTGGGTTAATGGTCGCCATCTTTCGAACTACTTTCAAAAGTACAACAACAACAATAACAGTAGGAGACAATATTAATTGCGAAAAGTTGAAAAATTGAGTACATGTGTCACGGTTGTTGAGTGAAATAGTGTTATTTTCAACTGTGTATGAAGCATGTGAACTGGTAGTGGAATAACCGCATTGTTGGTGGAAATGGAATTTAGAAATATATCTAATAATTCATCATCGTGTAGAATTATCATCAGCATCATTTCTGTGGAACATTGCACTTTTCAAAATACAAGTGTTTCAAAGATATGGTGCTTTTGACATAGTTCACTAACCATCAAGACTGAAATGATTCATGCACACAGGTAAAGTAAATAATTGAATTTGTGCAGAATGTCTATATTTTACAAATTATTATTTAATTTGACCAATTTATTTTAAATTGATTGCACTGAAACTCAAAGTCTAAAGCTTAGTAAGACACTTAAGCCAGTTTTCTAAGAAGAAACAATACTTGTTCAGAGTATAGCAGGCTCATGCGGCCTCTGGTTTATTTATTTGGCCTCGGCCTTTAACATGGGTCGCTTTGATTTCAGGTGTTTAGCCCCCATATCAACAAGGCTCTCGACTCTATATGTAGTTATTCATATTGTTTAAAGATTTTGAGAACCCTCACTCGGTGCCAGTGGGGATAAAACAGGGACATTCTTATAGCTAGATGAATGCATCAAATATGCCAGCATAACTTTATAATCAATAACTTTATAATTGATGATTCTGTTCTTTTAACTACATTACTAGTTTACCAAAACAATGTGAAACACATTTTTATGCCCCCAAAGGAGGGCATATAGTGATCGCACTGTCCGTCTGTCTATCCGTCACACTTTGCATTTAGGTTTCGAAAAAATGCTCATAACTTCTATGTCGTTTCAGATGTAACATCAGTGATTTTTTTTGCTCAAATTTACAGCCGAATTTCGGCTGCTTCCCAATCGCAAAAATACACGTTTTTTCCCAAAATTCTGACCAAAATTTCCCCCAAAAAGCCCAACTTCCAAAAAAAAAAAAAAAAAATTTTTTTTTTTTTGAAAGAAGTCTCATATAACTTAATTATGATTTCTTAAATCTAGGTCTCAACATTATTTTTTAAACATCTTACGAAATATATAACTTGAATTTAGTCATTTTTGTCCATAAATCATTCCCAAACTTGCCACTTTTATTGATTAAAAAAAAACAATTTGACCAGACTCCTTTTCTAGAAACCTCCCTGAACATGCACTTAAAAACAATATCACTTCTGTTACTTATAATCCTATTTATAATGCTTCATTTTTCCCAATTTTATGGTTTATCGCGCTATTTTTCCCAATTTCACGGTTTATCGCGCTAATTTTCCCAATTCAAAAGGCACAGGCTGTAACAAATTAAAGCAAAAAAATATCACTGAACATTCATATTTGGTATGCATGTGTATATGGACAAGGCCTTCCCATACACACACAAATTTTGACCCCTTTGACCTTGAACTTAGGGTCGGCATTTAGGTTTTGAAAAATGCTCATAACTTCTATTAAAGCGTTTATCGGGGGCGTATGTCATCCTACGGAGACAGCTCTTGTTTTTGCTACTGCCCTCTGCACAAACCATGATATATCTGCATATATGCATCCAACCAAATCAGTAAAACTATTTGTCACTTAATTACAGTAAACTTATTGCATGTTAACTTTTCAACAATATATATATATATATATATATATATATATAGATATATATATATATATATATACACATATATATATATATATATATATATATATATATATATATATATATATATATATATATATATATATATATATATATATATATATATATATATATATACATGTATATATAATTATATATAACAGATCTTGAAAAAAACACACATCAAACTTCAAATTGTTAATTGTTAATTAGTAAATTATAGGCTTTTATTGGTATTGTGACATTGACACCACTCATGCATGCGACTATACAAATACACTTGGAACACATTATTTATGAGAAATTCCAATACATCAACATATCGTCTCAGATTTAAGGCAGATAATCTAGTGCTTTTTTGCTGCCATTTTTACTATTACACATTTTTTCATTTTATGTTATGATGCATTGATCTTGTTTCTAAATTAACCAAGCAATCATGTTAAACTTTTGAAGAAAGATGTTGTCTGATAAATATAGAAAATATAATCACTACAAAGTGAACAAAATTCAGTTGAATACTGTGACCAACAAAGATTTGCCAAAGAGCAATTCAGATCATGATTTAAATTAAATACAAGTAATATGAAAGTCTGCCTATTGGATCCCAGTTAAGACTTATTTGTCAAATCTGCACATTAATTTTCCCTTAGCCATGTAGAATTGGGGACTAAATACCATCAAGTCATGTAAAAAGGAGCAGGGTATAGCACGCTGCTATTGATCTCTTGAGCTTTCACATGAATTTTACGGGTAATTTTCATACAACAAATGATATTATATAGTGTAATGATAAAGCATTATGAGCACAAATTATATCTCTTACTAGTGGTGCAAAAATCATTTAAGTGTCACATTTCAAAAGAAAATTTATATAAAAGGTATTATTAATTGTTAAAACGTTATAAAAGGTTATTTCAATTCACTAAAGCATTTATTTACAAGAACAAGTGCATTTTATGTCCATTACAATACATGTAACAGTATTCGCATTGTATTTATCTGCATTTGATGTGCATTTAATACACTTAAAAATGCAGACAAGACACACTTCTAACAGAAACAAATGTATTTTTTCTGCATTTTTCCAGCATTAATACTCTTCAAGTGTATTTTTTATCATCCCAAATACACTTTACCCGGAAATTAATATACTAAAGTGTAGTAATAATTAAAGTTTTGTATGAGCATCAAAAACAGTGTCAAATTCATACCAGTGCCTATTTAGTAGCAGTAGGCCTTATATGGTCAACTTGTGGTAGAAATAATGCATTATGTATAATACAACATACATAAATTAAAAAATATAGCTGCCCGTACTGTTCAATACAATGTTCAATTAACTACACTATGCAAAGTTGAAATATGACATCAAGCTTGGAATAATCTTTACAATAATGAATAATATGCTGTTTTAATTTATAAGAAAAATAGACAATTGCATATAAAAACTGATTTTACATCAAAACTAAATGTTTAATTTGATTTTTAGCTCCACTGGCCAAAGGTCCTGTGTCCATCGTGCATTCATGCATAAACTTTTCCTTTAAACATCTTCTCCTAAACTACTGGTCAAATTCTAATGAAATTTCTTAGGAATGTTCCTGGGGTGAACCTCTTTCAAATTTGTTCAAATTATGCCCATGGGGTCAAATTTGACTGCCCTGGGGGTCACACAATTGAAAATTTGCTTAAATAAGGCCTATTTTGTGAAAACTTTCAAAATCTCCCGTCCATAACCATTGGGCCTAGGGCTATCAAATTTGGTATGTAGAGACATCTAATAGTCCTCTACCAAATTTGTTCAAATTATACCCCTGGGGTCAAATTTGACCCTGCCCGGGGGTCACAAAATTGAACATATGCTTATATAGGGTATATTTTGTGAAAACTTTACAAATCTTCTCGTCCATAACCATTGGGCCTAGGGCTACCAAATTTGGTATGTGGTGGCATCTTATAGTCCTTTACCAAGTTTGTTCAAATTATGCCCCTGGGGTCAAGTTTGAACCTCCCCCGAGGGTCACAAAATTGAACATATGCTTATAAAATGCCTATTTTGTGAAAACTTCAAAAAATTTCTTGTCCATAACAATCCGACCTAGGGCTATCAAATTTGGTATATAGTGACATCTAATAGTCCTCTACCAAATTTGTTCAAATTTAATCCCTAGGGTCAAATTTGACCCTGCCCCGGGGGTCATAAAAAATTGAACATATGCTTATATAATGCCTATTTTGTGATTACTTAAAAAATATCTTGTCCATAACCATTAGGCATTGGGCTACACAATTTGGTATGTAGTGACATTGTATAGTCCTCTACTTAATTTGTTCAAATTATGCCCCAAGGGTCAAATTTGACCCTGCCCCGCATGTCACAAAATCAATTATATGCTTATATAGTGCCTATTTTGTGAAAATTTTAAAACTCTTCTTGTCCTTAACCATAAGGCAAAGGGCTACAAAATTTGGTATGTAGTGACATGTTATAGTTCTCTACCAAGTTTGTTCAAATTATGCCCCTTGGGTCAAATTTGACCCTGCCCGGGGTCACAAAACTGAACATACGCTTATATGGGGCCTATTTTGTGAAAACTTTAAAAATCTTATTGTCCATAACCATTGGGCCTAGGTCTACCAAATTTGGTATGTAGTGACATCTAATAAACCTCTACCAAATTTCTTCAAATAATGCCTCTGGGGTCAACTTTGACCCTGCCCCAGGGGGTCACAAAATTGAATTAACGCTTTTAAAGCGCCTATTTTGTGAAATCTTTAAAAATCTTCTTGTCAAAAACCATTTGGACTATGGCTACCAAATTTGGTATGCAGAAACATCTTATAGTCCTCTACCAAGTTTGTTCAAATTATGCCCCTGGGGTCAAATTTGACCCTGGCCCGCATGTCACAAAATTGAACATTATATACGCTTATATCTTGCTTATTTTGTGAAAACTTTAAAAATATTCTTGTCCTTATCTCTAGGACCTAGGGCTACCACATTTTGTATGTAGTGAGATATAGTAGTCCTCTACAAAGTTTGCTCAAATTATGCCCCTTGCGTTAAATTTGACCCAGCCCAGAAGGTCACAAAAGTGTACATGTGCTTAAATAGGGCCTATATTTAAGTATTTGCACATGCAGAGAAATTTGTTGCAGCCTTTTTTCAGCAGTGGAGCGATACAGGGCCATCATGGCCCTCTTGTTTAAATACTCAAAAAATGAAACCGTGTTCATGCTTGCATGAACACAGTTTATATATGCTGTCAGAATTATAAAATATGCAATTACTATAAATACAAATGCCAGGGAAAAGTGCTTTTTGTACTAAACAATTCGAATGAATATTACAATAATACATTCTTAATACTTAAGTATGTAATTAACAGTTTTTTCTGAGAAAATCACTAAATTTTATATACTTATTCAAATTCACATAAATCATAATTAAAAAAACACATAATTACTTCAAATCCTTTCACACAATACTGAAAAAATGCTCATTTTTTTATTGTTATTTATTCTTTATTATTTTATACATGTACCATTTTTTAATCTTGATGCATCCTCAATTGTATAATGCACATCTTATTCTGTTTTAACAATTATAATATAAAGATTAAGGCTGACTCAGTAAAATAATAATCCATGATTTCTGCAGTACTTGCAGACAAACTAGGAAGACTGCTGTGATATTATCTATCTATCTAATGGGATATTAATTTGGCTTCAAAAGAAAAAATCAAAGCATACACATGTATAAAATGTGTATGTATATATTAGTTAAACTTAAATTGATTGACCATCGATAAAAAGTTATTATAATATATGTATATATATACATATCCTTGTAAAACTAAAAATTAAATATGTATGTTTCTATTACATCATTTAGGACTTTTATTTTCAGACAAAGTAGAGTGAAGCTTAAAACAGTATCCAATTGTAACAGTCAATTTTGGGAAAATCAACCTTATAATTATTTTCTGTGTTTGTCAATGTCATAATTGGTATAAAATGTATATTGAACTGGAAGTTTTCTTTATTTTAAATGATAACATTTGCTTGGTTAGCCATAATTGTCACAATCAAGTGGTCTTTTTACACTGTAGTTTTCTCACTGACTATGGGTTTGTTCTGAGAATGAGCCACACAAAGTATCGTTGGGGAGATGAGTTGTCAATTTTATGTTTATCAGTCTTTCATAATCCAGTATACCTGTAAAAAGTGAATTTGTAACTAATAATCACACAATATACACAATTAAAATTGTATGCATTTAGATTTATTTAGTACTGCATATTAATCATTTTCCAAAAATATGTAGCAACATTATATTATATAATGCTGCAATACTTAAGAAATTTACTAATTAAAGGTCGCTGATGTGTAATGGATGTGGTGTACACCTAATGATCTGGAGGTCACTGGTTTGATCCCCAGTGTGGGAGCATTCTTAAGAAATCTCCAAGAGACACCCAAGTACTGGTTCTAGGCCCAGGAAACGAACTTAAGAGCATTTCACATACATGTATGTAGTTAGTACTTTAAATTTAATCGAACTAAAAATTCGATAAAAAATAAAAACTGAAACCCTTATTAATACATTTTATTTTGAATCAAGCAAATGTGGAAATTCATTAAAAATAATGACAAAAATTTAAAAATTCTACTTTAAAGTAATCATGATAATTTAGATTATTTTCAGAATATTTAATGATGATAATGATACAATTATATATTACCTAAATGATAAAAATAAAAAATGTAATGTTAATTTATGAAAAAAAAACGTTTTAATTTTATCAATATCATGGTAATTAAAACTAGATACAGGCAATTAGATCAGAAACGTGCATTAATTATATTAATGATCAACCCAGACATTTGTAGTGATTTATGGTCACTATTTTGATTAACGTTCTATACATGACCTGTCATAAAAGGTATTTTTTAGCCAGTACTACAATCGGCAATGATAGTCTGTATCGCATACATATTCCACCGTCTATTATCGATTCGCTTCCTCAAACTGAACAAATATTTAATGTTTACATCGCGAAACGTAATGCATCTAGTTTCACTTTCGGTTTGGTTGGTTTTGTAAACACCGTAATTTCATCTTAAAAATTGGATGATAGGGTGATTAATAATAGTGGAAAAGTAAATCACTTGGATAATTGGTCAAAATACAACACAAATGTACGTTAATAGTGCTCTTAATATCAAAGTTTCGGTAAAAAGCTAGTTCAACGCGCATCGTATACAGCCTCATAACAATAGACTGACAACCTTTTGGGTAGTAAAGTAGTAATACAAGGCAATATGGCGACCGTTAGCCACGAGGCCTATCTTACGGAGGAATCCGTGATAGCCGATGTATCACGATTGTTTTAAAACCTTCAATTAAAGAGCGCAGACTGGTTTTACGTTAGTAAGAATCGTAAGAATTCTTAAGTCTGCGAACGCGTTTATGAAACGTTCGTAGGAATAGGCGTAAGAACGTTCGTACGTAAAAATCTTAGAATTCGTACGAAAAACTTAAGAATTGTTTATGAAACGGGGCCACTATCATTAAATTCAAGTCGCATACTTTAATACGCTTACTGTTTTGAATGCATAATGCGACCTTTATCCAATAGCTGAATGAATTATTGTGTAACTCTGTATGTGTTCCTTAAAGATCTTTATGTATACATTTTCAATCAAATATATTGTATTACTTCTATTGTTCAGAGTTTGATACATTTTTGTTTCAGTTGTCAAACAAAGCAATCGTGCTTAAATACACTGGATTGTATTAGTCGATTCTGCTATTTAACAATGTTAACATGATAAAGCCTGAATCAACTTACTACTGTTCGTCCAACAAAAAAATACTCGTTCTCTTATTAACTGATGTATTGCCCTGAAATACTGCATTTGCTGTGAACATTGACCAGCAAATGGAAATTGAAAATTTCTAGACTACAAAATATGGCATTCATATTGCCGATACAGCTGGTGTTGCAAGCGTCCTGGGATTTTGTTGTTAAAATATACACGAACAGTACCCTCTGATGATCCATATGTGACGTGATTCATTTTTAACAACCTTGATAACACAATTCTCCAGAGGCCCCTGACTCAGTAATCAATAACTCAGGTACTGCGATTGATACTTGTCGAGATGACAAACCAATGAAGCATAGAATTATATCTAAATATATAATGAGTGAGACGCTTACATTTTCAGAGTTGGCGCTTGCTTCTGACAGCAGATTGTAAGTGTATCCTGCACAGATAAAACAATGTATAACTTCAAGTGGCAGACGCAGCATTATGGCAAGGCTTCTAATAACGCTTTTAATTTGTGTGTGTGTCTCTGCATCAACAGTTTATTCCAAAAGTCGTTGGAGGAATACTTGAACGCATGCGCGTTGCGACCATGGTGCACAGTTGTCGCTTCTCATAGGTATGTTTTTTGCGAAATGTATTTCGGCGACATTTCTTCAAAACCAACACAATGCAACACAGAAGATTGTCAAGAGCAAGACCAGAGTGTGATGTTCATTAGACGATCAGACTCAACAACCGAGGTTTCATATTAAGATATAAGCATTGTAGACAATAAAAAATAACGGCTCCAGTTCGCACAGTTTTAACAGTATTTGCTTTGGTCAAATGAGTATATTAACCTCTGTTAGCACCGACCCTTTGATTCAAGACGGGCAGGGTTGAGTAAGCGGCTAAGGAAAATCTATACATTGGCATATCGACGGAAAATAAAGTATACTATTTTCAAAAGTAATGCTATCTTTCAAAATGTATTTATAAAAGGACTGCTTCACAAATATCTCGTTTTTATAACACTTCAA
The DNA here is from genome assembly GCF_020536995.1 of Dreissena polymorpha. Taxonomy (NCBI): domain Eukaryota; kingdom Metazoa; phylum Mollusca; class Bivalvia; order Myida; family Dreissenidae; genus Dreissena; species Dreissena polymorpha. Next base: position 22,746,173 of record NC_068361.1, on the reverse strand, counting down.
AACTATGTATTATTATAAATTAAAAAATGTCCACTTTGACATTTTTAGCGGGCGCGTGATCATCTGAAGAAGCAATATTGTTATGAAAAAAATGTACTAATTGTTATGCTATGCGCATGCGCGCTATCATTTACGGGGCTTTCGTATAGTAAAATTCTCATTGAAGTAGTTATAGTTTGAACACTTAGATCGAACCCCACCTAAGGCAATATTATGTTTTACTTTATGTTTTGAATTGTGAACATTTTTTTCTCAATAATTTTATCAATATATCATTGTTTCTATAATTTTCTAGCGGAAACCAGGGATTCGTTTTTGATTTATTTTATAAAAACATTGTGCAATCCCCTTTAAACTATGGTTTACCGTTTAGTCTTGTCAATGATAGAAGAAAAAAAGCTATTAAAAGTAGCGACAAATTGTTAATTTAAAACATGAAATGGAACACATATGTACCGTTATATTTTCTGTTCACCAAATGGTTATTGTTCCGTTCCATTTCTTTTCAAAATATTCATGTTGCGTCATAACCTTTCGCAAGCTATCGATTAATATGGTTGTTTTTAACATGTTGCTTTATTACGAGAATAGATAATGATACGAGATATTTTATCAGGTAAAAATCGTTTTTTAACGCATCTGAACATTACGACATCAAAAGGCAGATTTTTTTATCACGGAACACTATATCCGACCTTTTCAATCAAGCATGCTTAACAACATAATTTATTCATTTCACAAGCAAACGTTTGTAATAAACGCGCTGACGCACGAACACAAAATCCCATGAAATCGCTCACATAAGAAAAAATATGAATATTTTATAAACGTTTATCAAAGTTTTTTTTTTAAACCTATGACTTTACTATATTTAATCCTAACAAACCATTTTTGTGTGCAATGTATAGTGTTTTGTTAATTAAGGAAATCATTAACGGCTTGGCTTTGGTTATTGTTGTATTAATTGCGATATATTGTGTAACACACAACACACCAACATTATTCCAATGACTTCGGCTTTACTCATAAACATCGCGTGAATATATGAATAGAATCCTTGATTATTTTACAGAATTACTGACTGTTTGATTTATTTAGTCTAAGAAGTGTAAAAAAAAAAGTTTGCATTTGATTAAAATGCAGGCTTCTATGTATGTATATATATATATATATATATAAATATATATATATATATATATATATATATATATATATATATATATATATATATATATATATATATATATATATATATATATATATATATATATATTAATGGTATTTTAAGGCACACTTATGATGATGTTCTTTTTTAATAAAGGACAAAGCAAAGTGCGACAAACAGTGTCCATATAATTTTACATCGCTGCTACAAATATTTGACTTAACTTCAGATGCTTCAAAAAAGTGCCGCACAAATGGTATATGGCATTTATTTAACAATTAAATCACAAACAATGCCAGTTTTAATTCAATAAATCCTACGACTCGCGTGTGATGACCAAAGGAGGGAAGCCCATATATTTTTTTATTTTATATATATATATATCTTTGAGAAAATAGATTTTCAATTTTCTTTTCATATAAGTATGTTTTTGAATAAACAGTAATCCTTAAATATTGTCTATGTCTTTGAATACATGTTTTTCTCTTACTTTTTAATGCTGTCATGGCATGATTTACAGAAACAATATATCACATTCTTATGATTTAATTAATCAATGTAATACAGCAGAACATCGGCGGTGACAAAACACAATTTCTAATTTTGTCAATTGACATGTTATCTTCAAGTTATAAATAAAAAAGGTGTTAATTGCAAGAAATAATTACTTTTTACAGTTTCAATAATTTTATTTAGAGACAAGGTTTTCACTCCAAAAATATGTATGGCAAATCCTCGTAAGAATCACATTTTCCCCCTTCTTTTTTAAACAGATATCAATTTTACAATCCTTTATAATAAATAACCAAGATAAATATATTATAGTCGAAGGTGATTTCAATATTGTTCTCAGCCCTGTTATTAGATAAAAGAAATGGAAACTTTTATACTCACTCAAAATTAGAAACATGTTAAATAACATAATTGAAAACTTCAATTTAATAGACATATGGCGAATGAGAGCAAATTCACCTGACGCTCAAAGACAAAACCAACAATATTTTGCAGATTAGACTATTTGTTTTTTATCTGAGACACTTTGCATTATTATTGACACATGCAACATAAAACCTGGATTTATGACTGACCACTCGCTAGTTGAACTTAAAGTGCATAAAATACGATATGAAAGAGATACAGGATACTTTAAACGTAATAATAGCATCGTATTAGATACACAAATCCAAATGCAAATAAAACAGGAAATAACCAATACAATGCAAAATAATAAAGATGCAAGCCTCAACACATTATGGGAAATAATTAAAGGTAATATACGTAACACAGCAATAAGATACATATCATTCAAACAAAAAGAAACAAAAAAAAAACTTGAAATTACCATAACAATCATTGAAACACTTGAAACACAGTTGCATGAAACAAACACAGTTAAACGATACCACCGCCATTGTAAATGAAATTGCTTAAAACAAATAAATATTAAAAGAAATATATCATACACACGACAATGGCATAATAGTTTGAGCGCGGACACAGCATGTTGAACACAATGAACACAAAAATACTTTGCAAATATTGAAAAACGTAGAAGCTAACAAAAACGGTACGCAGGCTAATAGTCAATGTTAAAGACATAACAAACAGTAATCAAACACTAGAAGAACAACGTCTATTTTTTGAAACCCTATACAAACAAAAGAATGTCGAAAATAACACCCTTTTAAAAAATACACATCATGCTTTACACCAAGAGGAAAAACAATTATGTGACGGATTACTGTTTGAATATGAATGTGGATTAGCTCCTAAAGAAATGAAAAATAGCAAAAGCCTGGGATCTGATGGCATCAATATCGAGTTTTATAAAATATTTTGGAACGATATAGAAGCATATTTAAATCATTTACTAAATTAAGTTTTACCACGCTTCAAAAACAAAATATAATATCACTCATTCCAAAACACGGAAACAACTTAGAATCCTTGTCAAACTGGCGCCCGGTTAGCTTACTGAACAATGATTATAAAATAAAGCAAACAGAATTACTAAAATATTACCATCAATCATTTTAAGATCTCAATCATGTTTCATAACAAGGACGCTACATTGGTGAAAACGTTCGTCTTATACAATAATGCATATACTAGTTCAACAAGTCAAATAATTATGGTCTAATATTCTTTGCAAACTTTGAAAAAAGCATTTGATTCACTTGATCATTCGTTTATGTGTATAACCAATACAATTAACACACCATATACTCAAACAACATTCGTAGAAAACATACTTGCAAAACAAAACAAAACGAACACAATATTTTACACACTGCAAATTAAAAAATCCGGTAGAAAACTACACAATTCAAAATAAATGGCCAATCTTTCTTCAAGAACAAGTATTTAATTGGAAAAAAATATTTATCACGCCATATAAATAGAGCTGTAACGATTCGGTTCGATGCATCGAAAAATCGGTTCAACGCCGCCGATTCGATTTCGATACAAATACGGCCAATTTCGATTTAATTCACTGCAATCCCGATTGATCCGCATTTAAAACCTTACTTTCCAAATCCGTCGTCTAAATTTTCTTGTCATTTGTAATACGTCTTGTGATTGGTCAATAGCCGATATTGCATCCAATGAATAAAAGAATAACATGCTGAGCACTACATAAGCCGGTAAAATTTTCAACCGCGCTGAAAGACGCACCGTCAAAATAAAAATCAAAAGTATGGGAACATTTCGGGTTTCGCGAAGTTTCTGATGCAAAGGCAACTGTCAAAACATGTTTTGTTGACGTAAGTTACCCTTAATCTGGAAGCACTAAAAGCTACATTCAAAGAGAAAACACTCGGTTGATATTCCAGATGTGATACATTGTGCATTTTATGTTATTTAAGAATGACTCAACAGGAAGTTTTGTTCAATAAATTTGTTACTTAAAAATAATTTTAAATTTTAAATTTAAACATAATAAGTTAATAACAAACACCAAACATATTAATTCATGCCCTGGACAAACCAAACATGAAATAGTTTGCAAAATAAGTAGCAAATAGTTTAATTTGAATCGAATCGAAAATAATCGAATCGGACTATTTTAGTATCGAAATCGAATCGAATCGAATGATGGGTGAATCGTTACAGCTTTACATATAAACAACTATATATAGCACACTGATACATTTTCTATATAAATACGTCGAAAAAATTATATATTCGAATAAAAATCTTTTTAAGTGCAACCTATCCAACACAAATGTATGTGATATATGCAGCGAACATATTGAAAGAATAGAACACCTTTTTGGGGAATTTTAACATATTCGAATTCTATGGAACCAATTGGCAACATTTCTAGAAAAACAACAACTAAAAGTAAAATTGTCTCTTTTAAATATCATTTTCGGTGTAAATACCTTCAAAATACCAGAAATTAATAACTAATTGCAATCAATTTTTGCAATCAAAATTAATTACACATCAAAAGTTTGATAAGTGTGTGGCTCCTAGTAATTGAAGTAACGTGTATTAATGTTCATAAATTCATATTCGTATTCGTTACTTCATATCGTGATTTGTATCCTATTCGCTACCCTTTTTATTCGTTACATCCCTACTGGGCAAACATCTTGTGGCATTATGGACCTTCCTTGACCCTTTGGCGCTGGACTTTGCTGAAATGGACAGCCAGCATGACAATTGTCAACGTTCGTGGTTTATTAGCTCCAGTATGCTGTACGTGTGAAAGTTGCCCCTGATTAATGTACACTTCCTACTCTGGATGCGGGGAAACTGTTGTCGAAACTAGAGCTCTGCAAAAAAGGAAAATAAAACACTGAAATTTCTTTCAATCAATGTGACTTCATGATTAGCAGGAAGTAATTTCATTGAAGGTTACCATGGTTGCCAACTGTTGCGTGCATTAACTCTTTTCTTTACACAATACTCAAAATAATAAAGATTTTCATATGCGTAAAGTATAATCAATGTGATGGACTACATTATTACGGAGAATGTAGAGAGAATCAGAGGATAATTATCGGAGGAGGAGGAGACTGGCACATCTTCTTACTAGGCTGAATCCACGGCGGCCTGCAGCGCCAGCCGATATTGTGTCCATCTCCGTGACGCAACACGGACACGGTGGCAAAATGTTATCGGTCATTTTATTTTATATTTACATTAAACCAATCGGGTGGTTTCAGTGATCTTCTAAGAAATTAACACTGCGATCCCCAAGTTAGGTAAATTATTTGTTATTTCAATAGTGTCCACTATAACGACCAGAACTTTGAATCAACACGGACTCTGGTATTTCAATAGTATGCCGGTTTCTTATAATCTGATAAATTTGAAGACCCTCATGTATATGAATGTTAAACATGACGCAAGATTGTAGTGAACTGTTTGAACATTGAATATGTATGTACATTCCAATTATAAATACAACTAGGATACCAAACACAAATCCATATCCTTCTTCTCTCTACATATATAATCTATTTCAAACATTTATTTACAACCGAGCTTGAATCAGAAAATTTCGGTGGTTTGATTATGTGTTCATGTCTGGAACAAGAAACATATGGCATTATATTGTTGTCTTCTGGGTAAACTAGGTAATATATTGTTTTCTTCTGGGTAAACTAGCAACTATATTGTCGTATTCTGGGTCAACTAGGAATTATATTGTTGTCTTCTAGGTCAACAAGGATTTATAGTGTTGTCTTCTAGGTCAACTAGGTATAATATTGATGTATCCTGGGTCAACTAGAAATTATATTGTTGTCTCTGGCAAAACAAGGAATTGTATTGTTGTCTTCTGGGTTATTAAGTCTATCCATAATTGTGAACTTTCACATGGTTTCTCAAGAGTTCCCAAACCCCTTATCCTTCCAAAAAAAAGATTATACTCATCTATTTGTTTCATTACATGATAACTGCTGTCCTTTTTATTTAATGTTGCAAGCACGGGTGTTTAAACAATATGATTTTAGTTTCATTTTTATTTTCATATTATACAGTGTTTATAATGCAACACATCTTTATCAGAAAGAAAGGAACCATCAACGTGTAGAGTCGAATCCAGCACTACTATACCCAGTCTTTCTTTATCTATTTCTTTGCCAGGTGGGGCCATTCCGTTGCGGTTATAAGAATGTAAATCACAAGTAGGTGAAACTTACCAGAAATAATCAAAATTAGAAATTGAAAAATTCTGAAATATCAAAAACATTGTTTTACGTTTAAGGTTCAACACTTCCTGTCACTGCACACAATCATTATTTAAAAATCCAAAATGTGACCTGAACCTGAAACATAATTCTTGTCCAGGTGGTGCATCGACTAAAATAGGTTTCTCAGAAATGTCACCACTTAATGTCCAAAACATAGGTCTACCAAAAATGGTGTAAAAATTAGACATAGAACATGTTAAGAGAAATTTAATTGTTATGACATGAATAATACCAGTTGACTGTATAAGGATAATATATTGCAGACAAAGCTTATTGTTTCTAATACACCAAAATCGGCAATTGATCAATTGATGTATGTTATGCATTAGACCAAAAGCAATAATAGTTACCATTTGAGATGCTTTTGTTTTTGATGTTTTTGCAGGAGTCTTAATAAATTATTTAAAGTGCTTGCATTGCAGAGTGTGCATGAGCGATCAACTTAAAACCGCCTACCGGTAATCCTCTTGACATTTGTTGAGATGTGATGACAAACAATTTTCTTTCAGTTAAGCCAGGTAGTGTCTGATACCGTTAGAAAACCAGCATGAATTGCCCTGAACAAATTGATAATGACCACAGACCACAGAGGCATGATTCCTAGTTTACTAATTACCCTCTCACTGGGCTCTATTCCAGATGTTAATATCAGTGGTCAGTGATAAAAGCTATATGAACTGTTAAATATATTTATTTCACAATAGGATTATTAAATGCATGTTTTTGACAATTAACACAAAATATGTAATTTAAATGGGAACTTCCTATCAAAACAAGATTACATAATAATACACTTTATATAATCATATTAAAGATATTTTAACACATATCAAATGGATACTCTATGAAACCAATAAAGAAATAATTTCAATTATACGTTTCTGGAGATAGAAATCAGAATCAGAATAACCTTCAAAATCAAGATTTACCTTTCTTGTTTGCAGAGTACATTTATCAAGATTTAATCATTTTCAGGCTTTATGTATTTAAAAGATGTCAGAAAATTGAAAATTAAACGATAAATAAATAATACACAATATTAATGAAACGAAATTCTCACACTCGTACATATATAAATTTGATACATTTTCATATTTCTAAATTGTTTACTGTACATTAGCCTTCTGTTGAATAATATGTTTATAAAATTAATACAAGTAAACGGCAATACCCAATATGTACAGTAAAGTCAGTATTATCGTTTATATGCTCTTGACAGTATTGTCTTAACATTCAATAAAAAATCACCTAACAAGTGATGAAAATGTAGTATGAGAAAACACCCACAGACGCTCAATTAGTGATAGACGTAGTTGGCACAATGAAACAAAAGGCGAATGGCAGGCTTGTCGGAACTCCTAAGACATAAGACCCGTTTTCGCAATGCGCGGCTCTGTTTCAAAAGCACGTCCAATAACATGACGACAGTATTCGTATAAATGAAAAAAGAAAAGTCTTGATAAAAACTACAAAGATTATGAAAAATAAGAAAACAAGTTGGAACTCGGAACTCCTAAGACATAAGACCCGTTTTCGCAATACGCGGCTCAGTTTAAAAGCACGTCCAATAATATGACAACAGTATTCGTACTAGAGCTTTGTCACAGACGTGACGTGACCCAGTACTGTTATAGTACTGTTATAGCATGTTAAGTAATAGATTATATATATACAAGCAAATGGCAATACCAATATATAACACTCTACTATTTGAAGTTGGAATAAGACATCAATTTCGGAATAAATTGAGTTTTTTCAACAGTGCATAATATGCAGCTTTACAAGTAGTATTTATTTAGTTTAACAAATTATATTAAAATATAAATATAAACTTGCATAATAATATAATTACATCATTTTAATTGATTTTACTTCAAAACCGGATTTTTAATTGATTTTTTTTATTTCACTTTGTTTCTTTAAAATTCGTGCTATTCACCGCCTTGGTGTGGACGTAAGTATGCGTTTCCGCCGTTTTCCACTTTGAGGTGTATTGTCTAAGAGTTTTTTATTTCGGTCTGGTGGAGCAATGAATTCAGGCAGGTCTGTTAGAGTTTGAAAACTTGACTCGGGTCCAAAGTCATATTCAATTTCACCAGCTGAGCTTTTTCTGAGACAGGGACTTTGTTAGAAGTTGGATAGTGTAGCATTGTGTGTTCCCATTGTTTCTAGATATTTAATCTGTAGATTCATAAGCTGTGCGTGTCTCAATACAGCAGACTCCGGCGGGAGCCATTTCCTGAGATCTGCAGCTCTAACGCCACTTTTCTGGGTTGCATCAAGTTTCTTCGCGATGGTAAGCGCTCTTACCTCCTCATATGAGATTTTCGTGTTGACATAATTCTTTGGGCAGTAAAGAGTCTTGTATAACTGCACAAACAATTCCTCGTTCAGTGTGATTTCCTGATCGCTGCAAAAAAGAGATTGGCTCTGAAGTGTTGGTTTTGAAAAATCGTTTTCATTACCGTGTCATGGGAAATTTGATGGCATTTTGGGAAAAAGTCATTCCCACCGATGCATAGGGACAGCGCAATTTTAACTCCAATCATATTATCCCTGATTTTTTTCTCAAATAATTCCAACATTAAAGTCACATTGTAGACATCAAATCTCGATAGTGGTTTTTGTAGAATGACATACACCGGATTCTTAAAGTTCCCATCCTGTTTTCTTTGCCAGAACTTACACAGTCTATATAAGTGTTTGTACACAGCATCAATGTCACCTGATGTCACAACACAGACTACTGATTCATTTTCATCTTGTTTGTCCTTTAAATCTACCAACCAGTCCATTACTGACATTTCTGCTTCTCCTTTTGACTGGCAAACGTCATGAAGGTAATTAACAGCGGGTCCATGTTCAGTGTTTTTAACACAAAGTGGAGTTGAATAACTTGGACACTCACACTCTTAAAATAACGGGTACATTTATGTTTATTGACCGTACCCAGGGAACATGTAAATATACTTAATGGTACCCGGGGTACATGTAAGTTGTACCCGAGCCGACAATGAACAATCGAGCGTAAATAAAACAACTCCCAACATGTGCAGCTAAAACCCATTATTAATATCTTGGTTTGGGCACATTTTGCGCGCACCTACCATATATCCCGTGAAAATGTCTTAATTTCGTGAGTTTTAATTATTTTTTTCATATTTTAACACCACAAAAAGGAATTAAATTAAAACAGAGAGAATTGCATAAATAAACAAAAACAATTTATCAAACAAAATTTAAAAGATTAAAAAGTAAACTTACCATTACTGTAATCTTCCCGACATTTCTTCAGATATAAGTATAGTATACACCAATGAAACCAAATATCACAAAGTTTTGAAAAACAAACTAATACATGTGTTGTATCTAATTATACTGCCTCACTGTACCACAGCCCAATGGAAGCTCACACAACTGCCACATTGTTTAGAAAGGGGCTTATCAGTCAGGTCAGAAACACATGTGCATGCTGGCAGATAGAGGGATTCTTATCTTGGATCATAAATTTTTGGTCAGTTAGGCTGTCCATGGCAAATGATAACACTTAGGCATCACACTGTGCTAGGATCCAGAGAATTCTCTGAGAAGGTGGTAAAAAGTTACAGACTGTGAAGATAATGCCAATGCAGGTCCTGATGTTTTATTGATTTTTATTGGTGTGTTATTGTTTAGCTAGGGCCTCAAGTGGTTTAATTAACTCTGTGCAATAGCAGATAATTATATTGGTTCAAATTCATTATTTATTAAATTCAATTGCAATCATACTCTTGTAATTGTTGACAATCCATGGAAAGATAATTGTTGGTATTAATTTTAGAAAGATTGTATGGAGCGGATAAGCAAATAAGCTGGTGAAAATTACTGTTTCACATACTTCCCTTTGCTGTTGCTTCCTATAATCATGTAATTATAATTTCTAAATCCCAAATCTTGTTTTTAATGGATGTGGCTTAGGTGCGCTTTAACAATTTTTAATGAAACAATCAACTCTGCTCTACTCAAAACAAATTAATTGCAATTTAAGCTCAAGTATCTTTGCTTCAATAAGTCACAAGTATACATTTGTAAATGATATTATTTCAAATTCGTACAAATACATGTATTTGAGCTATGTTTCTGACTTATGTTTAATGTAAGAACATAATAACATTTAATAAATGCTAAGCTCAATGCAGCGATGTTTATTCTGCAGTATGGTGCCCTTGTGTTAGTTTTTTAAATGAAACATTTTTTCTAGTCATTTTGAAGAATGCATTGAAATATAGCACAATCCAAGTGGTCATATGTGGAACAATGTGGAAGTGTCCATGTGTGTCTTGCTTGTTATAATTAATGTGAGTGTGTGCATAGAAGAATGGACGTTTGTCCATGTGTACATACTTTTGTTAGGTCTCATTAGGGATGCAAATTACAGAAACAAGTAGAAAACAGAGAACATACTTGAACAAAAGTTGACATGCTTTTAAGTTTTTACCTTATTGTCCGGATGTCAATGGCAACAATATAGTTATTGTAATGTAAATTTGCATATTTTAGAGATAGCTTAACCACATACAATTATTCTCGATAACACAAACCCAGTTAATCTTTTGTAAATAAGTCTTTGCTAGGTGTTATGTCTTCAATGTGTTCTACACACACCTTGTTGAGGATTAATTGACAAATGTTCATTTTGTCATTAATTTTGTGGTACATAGATATTTGTAATGACTTATCACCTCACCTGAGCATTAAGTCATCATCTGTTAAGGACTGTGCGTTCAATAACTAAAATTACATCATCATTTTCTGACATGAATGAGGTTGTGAAACAATTTCCACTACCTCCCAAATTTAACATTTGAAAAACTGCTTTCTTTAGAGTGTGGTATGATAAGTTCAGACAAAATGTTTTATGCAAAATGTGTCTATACAAGGTTCTCTCGCCAAGTGGACAGGGTCAATAAACTTTGGAAGTTCTGATACTAATCCCTCTTCTTAACCACATCAACACTAACATTGAATTGTTCACACTCTCCATGATAATGCCTTGAAGGAAAAAAATCAGTTTGTTTTCTATTTATAAGTCTCTTTCTCACTGTCCTCTGTAGTTATTAAACTTTGGTATTTTGGCTAGTCCTCTCTTGGATACTAGTACAATACTGATTTCACAGTCTTTTACCCACAAATTGAAATTATGACATCATTTTAAACTGCATTCCTCAATATCCCAAGTCCCTCCAAGGGGTTGTCACAATTGTTTCTCCCTTTCCAGGTAGATTCCTGTTGCATGCTTTTTCCATAGCACTTAAACCATTCTATTGTGCAAGAAAGGTCATACTTTATTTTTATATTACGGTTTGTTTTAAATTATTTCAATTGATTAATAAAAGTGTTTATGTCTATATAAATGTATATCCCAACGTTTTAATTGATAGCTCTTAGAAAATTTAAAACAGTTTTGACTTGTAAATCACACAATTGACTCATACATATTGTATATTGTCAATAGTACTAACTCTTATACTATATTTTAAATACATACACTACTTGTATTCATGTATTTAATTGATTTTTTTTTAAACACAATTAAACATTATTTTGAATTTGAATTAATAAAAATGATGTACAGGTGTAACCATATCATTGATAAGATAAATAAAAGTAGTAAACAATTTAAGCACTTTTACTCAAACGATAGGATCCACGTTATGTATGATGTGTTGCCTCACGTTATATTTTATTCAATGTCTTCATTTCAATAGTGGATGGAAAACTTGCTGATGCTTACATTCATGCATTTGATTTTCAAGAAATAACATTTTGTCCAACAATGACGCTGTTAATTGTAGAGCAGTACATAATTGCGTTTGGGTTTGTATTAAGCACCATTAAATGCTGAGCATTGCTGGTTGAAAAAAATTTCTTTAACATGTTGTTGATAAGCCCTGGTGCGACATGACCATGCGTTTATGGGTCAAACAATATAGCAAATCCCTGAATACATATTTGTGTATATCTTACTGGCGTTGTGCAGACATTAGAATTGTGTAATTATGTATTTTTATCTCTTTTTTATTACCACAGCTCCATTACTTTCCGATGTCAATAAACCATTTACTTATATTTGTAAGTGTACGTTGTAATATCTTTTAATGTCATATCATACAATATTGAAATAATTTCTGAGTTATGTTCCAAAAATTCAACAACACTGTTCAGTATCTGTCCCTGTTCTCCCTAATTAATTATATGCTGTTTCATTGAATGTAACATTTCTTTGTTTAACACGTCCTCTGCTAAACAGTTTTTCGTTTTCTATTGGGAGTCATTGAAAATATGTTCATTTTTTTACTTCTATTAAATTGATAACAATTGGTTTGGTCCCATTTAACACTCAATCGACATCTGCCACTGAAATGTAAATCCATTTGGCAAAAATATATTTTGTGTACATTTTGATGTAAATACACATGATGATGAGTATTGCATTTTTTTTCAAATCATGGTTAAAATTACAGGCTTTGAAGTTGCAGGATTAGGGAACATTATATTGTTGTATCCATTATAATTGACTCCAATAAATGCATGAAATATCTATTGATCACTGCACTGTCCATACATGTATACAAAACATGAACACCATATGTTCACACAAGAAGTTGAGATTTTCCAAACATGGCTGATAAACAAGCAACAATAAAATCTGTTTAGATTTTAAAGTCTTAAGTTTTTTTTATTCTTGCCAGTCTTATGACATGACAGCGTGTGATGTAATCAATAAATGTGAAGGAAAGTTAGCTGACTGGGGAAAATTTTGCCCAAGTCCCCCTTTAAGCCATCCCCTGATTCTTGTGTAACACTTCCTTCTATGTTGCATTAACAGTATAATACAAAATAACTTACATGCAATAAGAAAAAAATCAAATATTTACGCATGAAATGAACAATATTACTAGTTTCGAAACATTTCCAAAACATGGCATATTGGTCTGCCCGTCTGTAGATTTTCACCGATTGGCAACGCTTTAAATGGAAAAAAGAGTGGCAAACGGTAGAGTATTGGAACATCTAATTCGATGAAATTCGATGGCAGTGGAAAAAAAGAGGACAGTGGAAGAATTTGCATCATCGATGGCATTTGGTGGCATTTTATAGGAAACGGTGTAGAATTCAAAAATTGCCATCGTTTGCCATCCAGTGGAAACGGTGATATATTTTACACCGTTTACCATAAACGATGGCAAAGGGTAGAACAAATGTACAATTAGTCATTGTTTTACGGATACGGATAGCACATTGCATCCTCAGTTTGACTGTCACCTAAATAAAAAAGGATGAATAAAATACAAATTAGGTAAAGAAATAATGTATAACATTTCATTAATTGAAGTAGAAGTAGTATCGAATAATGTAATTGTGACTTATGCTTAATAAACTATGATATATACAATGACTTTATTCTTTTTACAGAATAATTATTGAGTCTAGCATAACAATTGTACATGCTTTTCTTGTATACATGAATGCAAATATAAAAAACAGAAATGTACATATTAATTTGTATTGAAAATGTTTCTCGATGACTTCATATGTTGTCTTAACACGATGTGATAAAGTCTTTCGAACATGAAGGGAAGGGTCCTCAGCCTTTTTTAGGGGAAAATTAGCGCGAATTTGTCTGTTTTGTGGAAAATAAGATATTTGTATTTAATTTGGATAATGAAGTTGATACATACAATAAATTATATTGGGCAGCCACAAAAGTTAGGAAGGTTGCATACAAGGGGGAAAGAAACAAAATAGGTGTTTTAAATCTCAATATTTGCTTTTAATAATGCTATCTGATTTCATTCACCATACGACTGTAACTGATTTCATTCATCATATGGCTGTAATTGATTTCATTCATCATATAACTGTAACAGATTTCATCCATCATATAACTGTAATTATTTCATTCATCATGAATCTGTATAACAGAGGAGTTTACTGTGCCTTAAGTTAATTTATATTACAATTGCATTTCTCGTTTTTTTTCCTTTAAGCTCACCAATGAGTGCGTCAAAATCTCCATCTGTGAAAGACTCAACGATGCCACTCATTAAGAAAATCCCCATCAATACATCAAGGCTTTTATGGCTCATGCTGGTTCTCAATATGGTACATGTGTCATTCATGAAAGAAAACCCTCTCGCAACGACTGCGGTGGACTGCGGAATAAGTAGGGCAAACTCGTACAACTTGGAAACCGATGGGAAGCAGGCCTTGATGTCTTCATCCTCCTGATTGCGGAAGCAACTTTCGCAATTTTGTTCTCACCTCTGCGCTTTAAATCAAATCATGTTTTAATAAAAAAAGTGACAGTATTATTAAATAAATTAATGATTTATGTTAAATCGTCTTAACTCAAAGAGGCTATTTATCAGAAAATGATTAGATATAATACATTTATCAATTTAAAATGAAAGTGACTAACATGAATATGCAAATTGTACTTTAATGATATGTTGACATTTGAATTATTTCTAACTCCTGATGATGTTAAAAATACAATTTGGTTAGTAATTAAACTATTCCATTTTATGGAAACATTCATATACAATGATTATATTGTTTAAAAAACCGAATGCATATAGATTTATATAAAGATGAACATCAAAAACAAGTTGAAACTAGTTAACTCGTATAAAATGCAACCAACTTGAGGAAAGGATGATGCCAACATGCTGTATGAGCTAGCCCTTCTCATTCCCCAATCATCTGGTCTTCGGTTATTGGGGGAGTGATTTCAGACATGAAGGATATCTTAACCTTGGTCAGAACCAGCATGAGCCAACTGGGATGCTAGCGTTTGTGAGAACTTTCAAAACATTGTTACAACAAGACAGGTTACATAAAAAGACAACAACAACAACAGTCAACTCTAAACTGCATAGGCTAATCTGATAGTTCACTAAACGCACATGCATCAAGCCCAGTTTTCCCAGGCCAAGGCTCTTACATGTATAGTCTCCAGATATGCCACTTGCCAGACAAACCAATAATACATAATTACTTTTTTATGGACAATGTCAATATCTGTTCAGGTGCAGTCATGGTTATGCATTTCCCCTTGAGGAGCTGAAAGAATATGTAGACCATGACCACGTGTATGTTGATATAAAACCCAATTAGAAAATATTGTGTTTTGTTTAATATTTGTATAACATTGGCATGCATTATATTAACATGACTGCTTGTACTGTGTTTTCTTAGTATTCCAGCGATGTTTTTATGTAAATGTACAAGTCATATTTGCGAATCAATAAAGTATTATCCAAGAAAAAATAGGTAACATGAATCATTTTAGAAATTATCAGGGCATACATTATTGTCCCCATCATTTAAATGGCACAGTATAAAAAACATGCTGAACTTTTTACCTCAATTCAGAATGATGAGATCTGAGTGTTGGCTCACACCAATTTAAACTCTCATCGACGAGAATATTAACATTTTATTCCTTAAAATTAACAAAACACAACCAATAAAATATTAGAACGTCCAATTGAGTTTGATGGTCAAACTCATCTCAACAGTTGAAACACAACACACATTTGAGTCATCATATTGAATTAAGTATAATCATGGTACTAGACATATATCTTTGATTTAAAACTAGCAACCAATAGATTTAAATATTAACCATAATTCCAACCTAAAGCTTATCCTTTCCCACATAGACTGTATAGACAGTAGCACTTGCTGCATTCTGTTTGTGTAAAAACATCATTTAACCATCTTGTATACACATGCCGAAAACATTTTCAATGAATATAATAAGCTGGCCTTTTTTTAAAAATCTGATGCATAGTCGGGGCCTCTTTTTGATACTAAATAACACATATTTTTTACAAAAGTGCTCATGAAACTTTACATTATTGGGCCGTGCTCTGTGAAAATGGGGTTTAATGCATGTGCATAAAGTGTCGTCCCAGAGTAGCCTGTGCAGTATGCATAGGCTAATCAGGTTCCGCTTTTATGATATTGTTCGTTTCAGTAAAGTATCTTCTTAGCAAAAATCTAGTTTAGGCTGTAAAGTGTTGTCTCTGATTACCCTTTACACTCAGTTTGCACGGGCTAATCTGGAGTGACACTTTACGCACATGCATTTAACCCCCTTTTCACAGAGCGGTATTCATAAAATATTGATATCCAAAGGTATTTGTTTCTCAAGAATGGCTTGCGTACACAATTCAATTTAAATAGAAGCACATTATTTTATTTCATGTATGATACTGGACAAATGCAAAAATGGTCGCATATTTGGTAATACTTAAAATAAATATTTATTAAGTCAACCCAACTCATTCTTTGCTTTCAATATACCATCTAACATTTCACTTATTTCATGTTTGTTCATATTCGAACGAAAACGGAAGGCCTGTCATTATAAAACTAATTAAATTGATCCTCGCTTTGATAAAATGGGGTCTTATGCATGAATGAAAAGTATCGTTCCAGTTTAGGGGATGACACTTTTCGCCGAAACAAGATTTACGCAAATTTCCTTTAAACGACAAATTCCATAAAAGAAGGAAGTATCCTCCGCTTTTTAGCCTGTGTGGACTGCACATGCTCATTTTGGACGGCACATTTCGTGCATGCATGAAGCTTCATTTTTCGTGTTAAGGAAGTGTCTTTTGAGCTAAAACCCCGTTCAGGCAGAAAGTGTCGTTCGTGATTAGCCGGTGGTAACTGCACTGGCTAATCTAGGAGGACACTTAAGGCGTATGCATTAAGCCCAGTTTTCGCAGAGCATGGCTTATTTATTTATTGTTAGTGAATTGAAGCTTGAGAGCAAGTGTCTGGCAAGGTTCCACGACGACCTTTGGTACAAGGCCACGGTCGTTGACCTTCATGACTCAGGGGTCACGGTAACATTCGATAGTTTCCAGGATGACCCAGTGACCCTGCCCTGGGAGGGTGTGGTTCCATTATCCGGTAATTGTGTGTTCTGATACTGAATTTGTTTTAGAACAGTCTTTTGTTATTCATTACAAATTTATTGCGAGTACACTTTTATATGGCATACAGTTGGTTACCATGACACCAACACTTTAAAGAGTGACATTATTTTAAAATGCGTAAAACCCTTTATATTTTCCCTGTTGTTTGTTTGCTGAGAAATTATCAATCAGCAAAACTATAAATAAACATGCACAATGTGCAAGGAAATGAACAGTCAACTTGATACCATTCCAACACTGATTCTCGGATAATACGATTATTAAACATTAATGTATCTACATGCTGACATGATTTTTTGTTCAAGAGTTGGTTATACATATTGATAACACTTCTTACAAGTAAATAATTGATGTATTATGTATACTTTAAAAAAACTGAAAATAAACGAGTTGAGAGATATATGTGCGCATAGGGTATTTGTTGGTTTCGGTGTTGGTGCTCTTTCCACCATTAATTTACCTTTAAAACAGCGTTCAAACGGCAAGTTAAACTGAAATAATGTCAGAATGACGTCCAAATTGACGACATCTCACACTAAAACAGTATCGATAATTTGAACCATTAGACTTCACAGTTTAAAACAGAGAATTATTGTGTTTCAACTCGGGTTTTTTCCCTTTCAACCACAGAAAAGCAATATACACATACCTTACATACTGTTTCTTGTTGCCAGACATGTCAGATGAGATATCGTCCTCCTCTAAGGAAGGAACATATGATGACGTCAATGATGACATGACGGAGGTTCTGCCCATTGATCGCACTTCCTATGTTCCTATAGAAACCATCGAGTCACGCACTGGGCGATCTTGGAAGGTGGGAGGAGAACACTAAGGTGTTGGGATAGCTTAAAGGTTGACAATAGAACCATGGACTTGGAAAAATTGGCGTAATGCATGTGCGTAAAATGACGTCAAAAATAAGCCTTTGTAGTCTGTACGGGCTAAACAAGGACAACACTTTCCACTATTACTGGATTTGTGCTCAGAAAAAAATTCCTGTATACACAAAATATAAAAACAACAACAAATGTGTTGTTCCTGATAAGTCTGTGCATTAAGCCCAGTTTTGTTAGATCAGAAGGAGGATCAAATACACACATTGCCTTCAATAGTTTGTTGGAACCAGGAGTAAAATGAACACAGGGTTGATATGTTGATGTCTTTTATATAAATTAAATGGGCCTGTGTTGAGAGTACTTAAATCACCAAAATTGTGATTTTGCATATAAGGTCAAACATTTTGTTAAAGTTCCAATTGTGCTAATGAAACATAATTACATTCGCATACAACACCACATGTTTTTGTGATTATTCTATGTTTAGCCCTTTTACGTGAAAGTATTGAATTTTTGTTAATTGTTCATTATACAAAGTTTGTGGGGTATACCTAGTATACTCACTTGTTAGTCGCTTGTTTGGTGGGTCAGTTTGTCTGTCACACTGCATATGTTTCTTTGTTTTTTTTGTGCTAAGTAATATGATACTGTATAGATACGGTGTTTATTAATAAGCACAAGACGTTATTTTACATATTGCGCGATTATCTTAACATCTTGCACTCTAACATAGTATAATCTACATAACATAGTATATTGTTTATAATATGTTGAAGTGCAAGCCATTATTTTTGTGTCTGTGACATATTTCTTGCAGAGTATTATTTAAAGTAAGACATTGATTTTTATTTTTAAAAAAGTTGGTGATTAATTGAAATTAGCGACCGACACAATTTGGAGAATAACTTTACAAATGCTGAAGTTTAGAATCACTTAAAATTAGTAATTGCTGGGCTTAATGCATATGCATAAAGTACCGTGCCAGAAGCCAGCGCAAGCTGCAGAGGCTTATCAGGGCTCACACTTTCCGTCTAAACTAGATTTTTGATTTAAAGGGTCTTCCTTTGAATTAAAATGCAATAAAAGCGGAAAGTGTCGTCCATGATTACCATGTGCGGACTGCACAGGCCTATCTGGGATGACACTTAACGCACATTCATTAAATCTTGTTTTCCCATATATGACATATATTATGTTTAACTAATCGTTCGCAGGGAATTGGCTGCCGTCTGCTGCACACATCGTTGAGAAACATATTTGAATTTAACTGATACTTTAAATGTCTTCCAGGGTATAGGCAGTCATCTGCTATAGAAGATGCGTTATGTGCCGGGACAGGGGCTTTGCTGTAGGGGCGAGGGCCGGGTAGAACCAGTGCCCATTCAGCTGCTGCCCCAGGGTTGGTAAAATTCTGATTGTTATAAGATGTTAATCAACGAAGTAACTTAGTTAATCATTTAAGTGTTGCTATGGGAAAACTTGGCATAATGCATATGCGTAAAATGTAGTCCCAGAGTAGCCTGTGCAGTCTGCAAAGGCGAATCAGGGACGATACTTTCCACTTTAATGGAATTTTCGTTTAAAGGAAGTCTCTTCTAACTGAATATCCAGTTTAACAAGAATGTGCCGTCCCTTTTTAGCCTGTGCAGACTGCACAGGCTAATCTGGGACAACACAATATACATGCATTAAGGCCAGTTTTCACAGAACGATTCTCAAATATTAATGACACATATTGTGTATTTCACTGCGTTTTCTCTGATTTAATACTGTAAATAATAATTACTTTCAATCTTGCCTTACGGTCTAAAATCAGTCTAATGATAAAATTCATAGTGTTGACAATATTTTATTGATTTAATTTTTTTATTAGTAGGAAAAGGGGTTTGCACATTTATTCAAATTGCTTTGTTTCCTTTGTTTCTTTTTCAAACACACCAACATTGTTACTGTTGATTTGTAATTAATTATTTAAAATAGTGACTGTACCAGATAATGATTAAAACATTAAAAAGAGTCTCAAATTACAGAACGGACTTTTTCTAAACAACACCTGGTTATATGTCTAATCTATGGGCCATTCCATACAGTTATATTATACACTGTATATGTTTGCAGACAGTAGACAAGAATATGTCATTAACCGATTCTTAAAAGAATAATATGATATTTTGATGCATTAATTATTCCCTATAATTGAATCTGGCTCTGGGAAAATGAGACTTAATGCATTTCCGTACAGATTAATCAAGAAAAACACTTTCCGCCTAAACTGGATTTTTGCTAGTGTCGTCCCTGATAAGCTTTAACAGACTCAGGCTTATTTTTGACGACGTGTTACGCACATGCATTAAGTCCATATTTCGCAGAGCTCAGTTCATTTTTATTCGGTCCTGGGTGATTTTCCAACAGGTAAGTCTCTGGACAGTATAATGGCCCTGAAGGAACTGGCAGGTGACCGAGATATATTCCACGCCATGAAGCAACAAGAGAGGATGGACGGAAAGATGGTGCGGAAACTTTAACAGCAGTATCACGAACTGGAAAGCATGCCAGATGTGTTTGAGTTCATCAATAAACGGCTTGGAGGAAAGAAAGGTGAGTTTGCGACTCAAGGTAGATACAAAAACTTGTAATGATCATGTAAGTTGACGTCCTGTGGTGTAGTGGATATGGCCTCCTACTATTGACTGAGAGTTCACGGGTTCAATTCCGGCAAGTGGAGGAAGATTAATCAATTTGCGATCACCATTAAATTGGAAGAGTAAATCGGATTCCTGTTATATTCTGAAATATAATAAATTGAATTTGAATTAATAATCTATGGAGAAACATTCGGACCGATTGTTCATTAATCATGGGGAAACGATTTTCTTCATTATTAACATTATTGAAGTAGACATTCTTTCCTCTTCAACAGGTATTGTGGTTATGCAGCGAGATATATTGAGCATAGGAGAGAAAATAAATGGCATGTTAGTATGAGCAAGAGCCAAACAAATAGAACATAATGAAACAAATACCAAATACTTTGCAAATCTTGAAAAAAGACATTACGAAAGTAAAACCATTCACAAGTTAAAAATAAATAACATTGAAGTCTCAGACATTAAGACTATAATGAATGAACAAAGAAGCTGTTACTCAAACCTTTATAGCAATAAAAAATCTATTGACACGAATACTCTTAATAATTCACATTGTTTTAACTTAAATATAAAAGGACTGTCAGAAAATGAGAAACAATCATGAGAAGGCTTACTCACAGAATATGAATGTATAAACGCCTTAAAAGAGATGGATAATAATAAAAGTTCCGGTTCAGATGGTTTATCCGCAGAATTTTACAAGGTATTTTGGGAAGTTATTAAAACACATTATATTAATTCAATTAACCATTCATTTTTAATTCGACAATTAACCCTACTTCAAAAACAAAGTATTCTTACACTTATTCCAAAATAAGGAAAAAATCTAGAAACACTGGAAAACTGGAGACCATTAAGTTTATTAAATGTAGACTATAAAATAGCGACCTAAACAATCGCAAACAGGATTAAAAAAGTTATTTCGTCTGTTGTTGAGCCAAGACAAACAGGATTTATAAAAGGTAGATTCATTGGCGAGAACGTACGCACAATTTTTGAAACCATTCATTATATGAATAACAATAATAATCCAGGACTTCTTTTCTTTGCCGATTATGAAAAAGCATTCGATAGTTTATATCACGACTTCATGTTTAAAAGTCTCAAACAATTGAATTTTGAAACTGAACTCATACAATGGATTAAATTATTTTATACTGACATAAGTACCATTTTTATTAATAACGGACATTTATCTGAACCTTTCCCTATTCAAAGGGGCGTAAAATAAGGCTGTCCATTATCAACAACTCTTTTTGTATTAAGCATAGAAATATTGTCCAACTTTATTGAAAACAATGAAGACATCAAAAGAATAAAAATAAAAGAACAAGAAATAAAACAAACACTTTTCGCAGATGATACACCTTATATGACAGATGGAACGCTTAATTCGTTTTCAACATTAATAAATACTATTCAAGACTTCAGTGAAGTATCTGGACTCAAACTAAATACACAAAAATCCATTGTTATGCGCAATGGTTCACTTAAAAACACACAAATTATATTTAACAAATACAAATATTGTTCTTGGACCTCTGAAGAAGCTAAAACACTGGGTTTTTATTTCACCAATGATGAACATCTCAATATAGACAAAAACTTGCAACCAAAATTACTTGCCTTTATGAATTGCTTAAAACAGTGGCAACACAGAAAATTAACAGTCCTTGGAAAAGTCACTGTGGTTAAAACTTTTGCCATGCCAAAGATAATGTACACATTGTCAGCACTCCCAACCCCTAATCATGAAAAATTACAAACAATTAATAAATCTATATTCCAATTTGTATGGGATTGCAAACCTGAAAACATAAAAAGACCAACCCTAGTTAAACCAATAGATCAAGGAGGGCTGAAACTCACCGATATTACTGCTCTAATTCATGCTAATAAGGCCAGTTGGGTCAAAAGATTAACAGACGTAAATAATAAAGGGCAGTGGAAAATTTTCTATCAGAATGAACTTAATAAATATGGTGGAAATCTTGTATTTGAATGTGCACTTAATGAAAAACATATTGTTTCCAATTTTAAAAATATATTCCTCAGAGATGTCATTATCTCTTGGAACAAGATTAAATCGAAAGAAAAAGAAGGGC
Organism: Dreissena polymorpha; assembly: GCF_020536995.1. Classification (NCBI taxonomy): domain Eukaryota; kingdom Metazoa; phylum Mollusca; class Bivalvia; order Myida; family Dreissenidae; genus Dreissena; species Dreissena polymorpha. The sequence goes on along the minus strand of NC_068361.1, from coordinate 22,723,215 downwards.
ATGTAAATAAAACGATTATATGGAATAACTCGAGGATAGAAAAAAATAACCAACATACCTTCTTCTACCTAAACTGGTTTAATAAGGGTATAAAATTCCTCGAACACATTTACGACTTTAGGTCAAAAACCTATTATACATTTGAAGCTTTAAAAACCCTATATGAATTACCCTCAACAGATTATTTTAAATATTACACACTAATCAAAAGTATCCCAATAGCTTACAAACAACAACTATCTCAAATGGATTTTGTCAATTTCAATCATAACACATTACTTGAAAAAGTACAAAAATCAAAAACAGTGTGTAAATATTTATATTATCTACAACAAACCTTAGAAGAAAATAAAACTAAACAAGCAAAGAAATGGGAAGACATAATGTCCCCCTATGAACAAAGTATCGACTGGAAACATACTTATTTAACACCATTTAAAGCCACAATAGATAACACTTTACGCAATTTTCAATATAAGATTCTACAGTGCATACTACCAACAAATTCATTTTTGTATAAATGTAATCTAACATCTTCAAGTTTGTGCACTTTTTGCGCAAGTTGTAAGGAAACAATTATACATGTTTTATATAAATGTAATTCTGTACAACCCATATAGCGGGAGCTGACGTTGTTATTAAATAGAAAACAATTACACATAGAACTGAATGTAATTGATATTATTTTTGGAAGTAAAAAAGAAGGCATTCATAATCAAGTGATTAACTTTATAATTATCCTTATGAAATCTTACATATTCAATACCAAATCAAAAGCCGAAAAGCCAAATATTGAGACCTTCAACAATGCTCTAAGAATGAAAATTATATTAGAAAAGCAAATTGCCTTCGAAAAAGGCAAACTTGATCAACATAATAAAAATGGCACAACTTTGAAATAACTCATTAACAATCTTGCCTACATCCCCGACACTTTAGGATGTTTCTGTTTAATCTTTCTTTTTAAACCGCTAAATGTTTCTCTTTATTTGTGTCAAATTTTGTGAAATATGTCAAATATCGCGGGCCTTTTGATTTTTGTTTGATATATATTTAATTAGTTTTCACTTTATCATTTTTTAATATTAAAATTATTAATCAATGTTACAACTCTCTTATTATCAATCTTACTTTTCCCCTCTTCTTTTCACTCTTTAGAAAATAACATAGCATCGTCTCAACAATATTATTCTGGTAACAATGTTTTGCAATACCATGTTCATACCTCAACAAATAAAGTGTTGTTGTTTTCTCTTAGTATATACATAAAACACGTATAAGTACAGACATAGTCAATGCATATGATACTTAAGTATATGTAAGAGACCAAAATGTTGTGTTTCTTCATATGTGTATTCATGTTGTAATAGAGATGTTTGTTGAAAATCAATAAAAAAGGGATATATTGAGCATGTGTTTGGAGGTTTTGTTTATATAACAACCGCAACACTTACATTTAAGACCTGTTGAACCTTTGCTTATTTAATATGCATTGGTGTAATTTGATATGCTGAAGACTTTGTTGGTAGAAACTATAAATCTCAATTATACATTATATATTAGATAGCATGGTTTATAAGTAATTGCTTTATTGCAATGAACGAAGGGAGGGGGTGGGATTTTCTACAATATACTCAGTTACTAGTCTAACGAATTCTTACATGGCCACTGGCCCAATGTTTTTTTTTTCAATTTCCTCATATTTGTGTGTGTCTAAAGACAAATTATACAAACTATATTATTTTGGGAAAAATCACTAAAACTGTTGCAATGCCTATGATATCTGTATTTATGTTTCTGTATTCTCCTGTATAAAAATTTGCCTGTATTATGGGAACATCTATGCTGGCGGAAATATTTGGCCGGAGCAAATTTTACATCAAAGGTCACATTTAATTAATGTCCGGAGCATTACTTTGTCCAAAATAAAAGTATTTATACAGTACTTGACATACTAGTAAGTGATATGCGTGCTGAGGAATCGTCACCTGGAAGAATCAGTTCAATCAGCGGCCAAAGAAAATAGTCATAATTCAAGGTGAAGTGTCAAATGTTGGTATTGTAAACAACATAAGTTCATTTTCATATTACTAACCTTTAGTTATCAGTATGATAAGACTGAGTGTCGCGCGCAAGAACTGGGTCGCTAGTTTCAAGGTCAATGTCAAAAGTCAAGGTCAGTTGCCAAACAATGTCAATTTTTATTTAAACGTTTGTCCGGAGCATGACCTAGTCAAGAATGGACTTATTAACAAAAAAAATGGAACGTGATCATGATGACAAAAAGGTCAAAGTGACAGCTCAATGTCAAAGGTTAAATATAGGTATTATCAGAAGCCTCGATATATTTTCATACAACTTGCTATAAATTATCACTTTTTTTAAATTTAATTCAGCCTTAAAACTGTTAGTCCTCATAATGAAATAATGTCATTATTTATTTGATAACTTTTTTTAAATAAATTTCAAAATGATAGGTCTCGTTACGCTTAGAGTTTTACAATATGTAAAGCTATATACTTCTTTGCTCAGGAAGCTAGTGTTTTGTTTATTTGCTGCATGGCAATTATGCAAGATACCTAGTTTGATTACACTTACTTGAAGGTAATGGAAATAATAACGATGTTCATATATGTGTATAATTAACACGGTGGAACATCATGTGTACATGTAAATAATTATGGGATCCGGCCTGTATTATTTTATTAATCTTTTGTCAGCATCTGAAAACCAGCGAGGAAATGAAGACGGTGGAAAAGGAGCTTGTGAAGTTGAAACAATCACTTAACAAAAATGAAAACAAGTCAGTATATATAAATTATATGTATGTATGTTATTTATTTTAAATAAGAATTTACGTTTTTAAGTAATAAAGCAATTGTTGTGTAAGGTAAACATGTACTGATGAAAGTCGTTAGATTACTACTAAACAATGCACTATTCACAGATTTACATAATTATACATATTTCAAAATGTATGCATGTTTTTTTCCTTATATTTTAATCAATTGATCAGTTGTGTCACGGTTTTTTGTTTGACATGAGTGAAGCTAACAAATAAAATGATCATACATTACAATTAAGAAAATAATAAATTTATGTTTTCATAAAACAGAGGTTTTGCGTTTATCAGATGGCCTTCTTACAACGAAATATTTCTGTTAGTAATTCAATAGTTTTATATAAAATGTATTCCCTATATTGCATAGTTGATTTGCATCAACAATAATATTAAAATCTGAGTTATCTCCCTTGAATGGCATGTTGTGTTTTTGTGGATAACAAAATTTAAAATGTTTTAGAAGTTTTTCAGCCTCAGTATTGGGAATTTGTTATAGAAATGAAAAGTTGTATAGTTTAAAATAAAATACTGGACATAAAATTACAATTATAATTATTTTAAGCTGCTCCGCACTCGTGATTTAATTCCTACGCATCTATACTCCTTACTGTGGGTTATTCGAAAACAAACCATCATAGAAAAATATTATTTCTTAAATATATAATACATACATATAATCTATATATGAATATCTTAAATAAATAAATACATGTATTACTCAGTGTACACAGATTAAAAATGCATTTGTTCTTTGAAATAAACTTGCCTTATTAACAGGCCAGTAAAACCATAGTTAACCACTATCCTTAATAGAAACTCTTTTAAAATATAAGGGTTTTTTCATCTTACACTTTTTAAAGGAAATGACGTAAAAATAGTAATCAGTACCCCCTTTTTGATTATACTGATTTTACATGTTATAAAGACTGTACCATATGTGTATATCTAAGTTTCATGCGTGTTTAATCATGAACGTGTCCTTATTTGACAACTTAAACAGTAGAAAATGAGTTACCTGCGACAACAGTAACGGCCAAGTCCGGGATTTTTTTTATCGCAAATTACATTAAACTTATTGATATTTAGTAGTAATAAATGACGTTAACATTTGTATGTTTAGCTAGGTAACTTAGACATTTTTAGAACAAGTTTGTTAAAACGCTGAAACGTTAAATAATATATAATATGATGTTACCATGTTTATGTATAGTGCACTAGCTAGATAACTTAATATACCATTGATAACGAGTTGAACAAAGTTTAACTTAAAGTAATATATATATAAGGTTAACACGTTTATGTATATTGCACTAACTAGGTAACTTAAATATTCTTGGAACATGTTTGTAAAGCTGGTGAAACTTTTAATAATATATAATATATTATTAAGGTGCCTATGTATATTGCACTAGCTAGGTGGCTTAACTATTTTAGGAACATGCTGTATTATATAATGTGATTTAAACAGGCTATTTTATATGGTATCGAAGGGCATATGGAATCGAATATCTAACATATAATGAAGTAACTGTAAGAACACGGTGAAGTCGTAGGTTTAAGTTATCAATTATAAACATGGTCCGTTGAACTATGAAATCGGCGGTGTCAAATGTACATGCGCAGTATTAGTTTGAATGCCTGCTTTCGCATTCGTTTGTACTTTTACTTTTGTTGTAACTATAAATGCATGTATATGGCCCTCACTGTCTGTATAGTTATTGTTCTGTGCGGGTGTACCCATAATCATATCTACCTGTATGTATACTCTCTTTTTAATGTGAATACTTACCGTTGTGCTATTTGTATATGATTTTATGTACCCAATTTGGTCTGTATTTTTATTGTTGTGTTGTTTTTGCACATATATATATATCTATTTATGTTCCTTAGATGTTAAACACATAAATTAATTTTTTTCTAAACCAGTAGGAAATTAAAGCAAATTTCCAACACAGACAAACAGGACATCAGTATGATTTTTTATAACTTTAATAGGCAATATTCATTACATTGCAATTTAGCCATAAACATAAAATATTTTAAAGATAAAAATGAATGAAAAAATATGTTCTCTGAATGTAAGAGGTCTAAATAATGATAATAAGAGGCAAAATGTATTCAAATGTTTTGAAGAAAATAATTACTCAGTGTGTTTATTTCAAGAAACACATGTCTGTGAGCTAACCAAAAACAAATGGCAATCAGACTGGAATGGAATACGTTTTTACAGAGGGAATAAATCAAACAGTGAAGATTTAGGAATTTTAATAAAAAATAAAGATAATATTAGTATAGGAGATTTTAAATAATTAATACCTGGGAGATTATGTACACTTGATGTTATTATAAATAATCAAATAATCAATTTTATTAATATATATGGGCCAAACAAAGATGAATCATGCTTGTTTGATAAACTAGAAATACATCTTCTGCAAAACATGGATATAAATTATATAATAGGAGGTGACTTTAATACCATACTAAATCCAAACCTAGACAAAAAGAACGGAAAAAAGGATACACACATAAATAGCAGGAAAAAAAATAACTCTATTCTTGAAGCATGCGATTTGATGGACATTTGGCGAGCACTTCTTCCAGAGACAAAATGCTACACTTGGAATGCAAGTGGAAAACCAGACATTATTTGTAAGCTGGATTACTACTTAATCTAAAAAAATATATGTAACATAATTAATATCGCAAAAATAAAACCAGGATACAAAACCGACCACTCTTTGAATGAAATTATTATAGACATAGAATACAACAAAAAGGACCTGGTTACTTTAAACTAAACAATGCAATGCTTTTAAATGAAGATTATAAGAATCAAATTAAGCAAGAAATTAATAGCGTTGTAGAAAACAACACAAACTGTAACCCAAATACCTTGTGGGAACCTATAAAAGGAACTGTAAAAAACATAAGTATAAAATTCTGTTCAATGACAAAAACAACAAAACCAGAAAAAAGAACAAAATCTTATTGACAAATTAGATTTACTAGGGAACAAATTAAATAAGGACACTCACAATGACGAAACAATACTAACATTAATTTGAAGAAACAAAAATAGAGTACGAACAAATTATAGATGAGAAAATAAATGGCATGTTAGTAAGAGCAAGAGCTATACACGTTGAGCATACTGAGAAAAAACCCAAATACTTTGCAAATCTTGAAAAAAGACATTACAAAAGTAAACCATTCATACGTTAACAATAAATAACATTGAAGTCACAGACACAAACTCAATATTGAATGAACAAAAAAACTTTTACGCAAACCTTTATAGCAAGAAAAAATACACTGATATAAATACTCTTAATAATTCACATTTCTTTACTTTAAATATAAAAAAACTCACAGAAAACGAGAAACTATCATGTGAAGGCTTGCTCACAGAATATGAATGTTTGAACGCTTTAAAAGAGATGGATAACAATAAAAGTCCTGGCTCAGACGGTTTGTCAGCAGAATTTTACAAAGTATTTTGGGAAGTAATCAAAACATATTATATTAATTCTATAAACCATTCCTTTGTAAATGGACAATTAACTCAACTTCAAAAACAAAGTATTCTTACACTGATTCCCAAACCAGGGAAGAATCTTGATTCACTTGATAATTGGAGACCCTTAAGTTTATTAAACGTTGATTATACAATTGCGACAAAAACAATAGCAAACAGAATAAACCCAGTAATTTCATCTATTGTTGAATCAAGACAAACTGGATTTATTAAAGGCAGATTTATCGGCGAAAACGTCAAAACAATTTTTGAAACTATACACTTAATCTTTATAACAATAACAAGCCAGGTCTACTTTTCTTTGCAGACTATGAAAAGGCATTTGACAGTTTAGATCATGATTTCATGTTAAAAAGCCTTAAACATTTTAATTTTGGCTCATACAATGGATTACATTATTTTACACGCACATAAGAACCATAATCATAAATAACGGACATTTATCTGAACCAATCTCTATTCGAAGAGGAGTAAAACAAGGCTGTCAATTGTCAACAACCCTTTTTATATTAAGCATAGAAATATTGTCGAACTGTATTGAAAAAAATGCAGATATACATGGAATAAAAATAAAAGAACAAGAAATCAAGCAAACGCTTTTCGCAGATGATACAATGTATCTGACAGATGGAACACCCAATTCGTTCTCAGCACTGATAGATACCATTCAATAATTCATTGAAATATCTGGACTCAAACTTAATACACAAAAATCCATAGTAATGCGCGTAGGTTCACTAAAAAATACACACATTTAATTTGATAAATACAAACATTTTTCTTGGACCTCTGAAGAAGCCAAAACACTTGGCTTTTACTTTACAAATGATGAAAATCTCGATATAAACAACAACTTTCAACCAAAATTACAAGCCTTTACAAATTGTTTAAAACAGTGGCAACACAGAAAATTAACACTTCTTGGACAAGTCACAGTTTTGCCCTACCAAAAATTACGTATACATTGTCAGCACTTCCAACCCCTTATCATGATATAATAAAAAACATGTATGCATCTATATTCCAATTCGTGTGGAATTGTAAACCTGAAGAAATAAAAAGAACAACTCTTGTTAAACCAATAGAACAGGGAGGTCTATAACTCACTGATAATAGTGCCCTTATACATGAAAATAAGGCCAGTTGGGTAAAAAGATTAACTGATATGAACAATACAGGGCAGTGAGAAAATTTCTATAAACGAACTCGATAAATATGCTGGAAATCTTGTATTTGAATGTTCACTTAATGACAAACATATTGTTTCAAACTTTAAAAATGTATTCCTCAGAGATGTTATTTTGTCTTGGAACACGATTAAATCAAATGAAAAAGCAAGGCATGTAAATAAAACGATTACATGGAATAACTCAAAAATAGAAAATAACCAAAATACCTTTTTTACCTTAACTGGTGTAATAAGGGAATAAAGTTTTTATAACACATGTATGGCTTTAGGTCAAAAAAACTATTATACATTTGAAGCATTTAAAACCCTTTATGAATTACCCTCAACAGATTTTCTTAAATATTACACACTCATCCAAAGTATTCCGATAGCTTGCAAACAAAAACTATCTGAAATGGAATTTGTCAACTTTTATAATAACACATTACTACAAAATGTACAAACAACTAAAAAGTGTGTAAATACTTGTATACTCTACAACAAACTTTAGACGAAAATAAAACCAAACAAGAAAGTAAATGGGAACAAATAATGTCCTCATATGAACATAGCATTGACTGGAAACATGCTTATCTGACACCATTTAAAGCAACCATAGATAATAATTTACGCAATTTCCAATACAAGATCCTTCATTTCATATTACCCACTTATGCATATTTGTATAAATATGGTCATGCCCTAGATTGTTCATGAAAACATGTATTTATGAACATGTACATTGTTCATTTTCACCGTTTATGTTTTGCATCTAAATGTCTATGCCACTGTTATTTAATGCTTTTATTTGATGCTGTGTGGAAGTTAGAGCTGATAACAGCCGATGCCTACCTTTTGCGCTTCTTTATTATTTGTAATATCCTTTTTAAAAGTCTCATTGTATTAGCGTCTGTTAACATGGCAGCCATTTTTTGGATAAACAGGAAATTGATTTCCTGATGATGACATAAGTGCCTTCTGGGTAGTTTACACTGACTACAGTATTTTGACAGGTTAGTCATACGAAATAATTTGATTAAAACTCATATTCCTTCTTAAAAAGTGTTTAAAAAGGTAATAGTTGTCTTTATAAATGATTTATTTATTTAATTGATATGTATTTGACTTCTGTTTCATTGTAATATCTTCAGAAATATCATTTTAATATGAGTGACATTTACCGTGTCAAGAACGCTCAAATTCTATTGTGCGCTCTTGCGCGCTTTCCTGCGCGTTGTTTGTGCGGTTTTTGTGCACAATTCATATGTGCGCTTTTATGTAATTATTGCACAACGTTATGTGTGCGCTTTTGGAGAGTATAAAAGGCACTGAACATTCTCATTGGAGGACTCTGAACTTTGTTTTCCAAGGTGTGAGACGTATTTTATTTTTCTTCTATAAGCATTTAAAATACAGTTTTCAATAAGACTTAGCCATTAAAATTAAGACTGAATTTTATAAATAATTTAAACTGCATTTGTCATTTTTTAGGACATTATAAAATAGAGAGTGCAAATACTTAACATGACACATGTATATTGCTGTATTGTAATGTAAATGTCTGAGAATTAATCTGTCTGTTAAGAAATATATATATTGAAAGTTGTTATTTATTTATTCGTTATGACTGAATAAAATTTAGAAAGGTTATAAATCTCGAGTTTGTATTTTTTTGACAATTTTAAAACAACTGAATAGGCAAAATGTTATTCTTAGTTTACTGTTTATCAGAGTCCATTTTAGTTATATGTTAAACTTGAACAAAAGCTTCAAGTATGGAATAGTTAAAGAAATTGAAGTAAAATCACAGCTACCGCTCGGCTCGTGACAATATAAATGAATAGCTTCAAGTCTCGGCACCTTTTGCGCAAGTTTTAAGGAAACAATTATACATGTTTTATATGAATGTAATTCTGAACAACCCATATGGAGGGAGCTAACATTGTTCTTATTCAGCAAACAATTACAAATTGATCTAGATGTAAATGATATTTTATTTGGTACCACAAAAGGAGGCTCAAATAATCAAGTAATAAATTATATAATATTTCTGATGATTTCTTACATATTCAGTACTAAATCAAGAACGGAAAAGCCAAACTTCGAGATTTTCAAAAACGCTCTAAGATCGAACATTATATTAGAGAAGCAAATTGCCTTTAGAAAAGATAAACGTGATCAACACAATAAAAAATGGATAATACAATTTTGTATTAATTTCTTAAAGAATCTTGCCTATAGCCTTGTTTTTCTTAGGATACTTCTCTTTTAGTTTTGTTTATTCCTGCCTCCTTTCCCTTTTCTTCTTTTAAGATAATCGTATAACTATAAAAAAAAAGTAAGTGCGTATTTTTCGCGCACAGAAAGTCAGTGTGTTTTTCCGCTAAAGTCACAAACATAGCGTGTCTTTTGATTTTTTTTCTAAATTATTTTCCCATTCCTTAATTAACTAATTTTCTCCCCTTTTTCAATCTCTACAAAGATTACAGCATCATCTCAACAATTTATTTTCTGGTAACGATATGAAGCATAAAAACATGGATGCTAACACAGTATTGTTGTTAGTAACCTGAACAACTTATGTGTGCATTAAAAGTGAATGTAAACAATGCTCAAGTATATATGTAACTGATGAACTATGTAATATTTGTTAATATATAGATTCATGATGTAATTGTGATGTATGTTAAAAAAAAAAACAACAAAAAACAAACAAACAAAAACCCCATAATTTTCAAGATTTGAGTAAACCTTGACGCAAACATTGATTGAAATATCACTATATGAATCGCGCCATGGGACAAGGACAACCAGGCTTAACTCATGTGTGTAAGGTATCGCACAGTCAACAAAGCCTTATCAGGGACAACATTTCATACTTTAAACAAAAAATTCCACTACACCCTGATTAGCCTTTGCGGACTATACGTGCAAGTGTTTGACGAAACTTTACGCACATGCTTTAGACCCGGGTTCCATGGCTTAAATGTCTTCGCAAATGTAAGCATTTTATATTATTATTCATTTTTTTCAGGGACAAGACTATTGCAACACAAATAAAAACTAAGATTTCCTCTTTAGAAGCGTATCTAAACAAGTTAAAGTCTTCCGAGGCTTTCATTGAGTCTCACAAACAGAAGAGAAAAGACCACAAAAACCTTTCCATATTTTAGCATTCATTTTCATATATTTTAATAAAGTTTACATTTTACAGTAACTGCATTTTATTAATGTTTTACCGTCACGAAACTCAAACAGAAAAAAACAAGCTATAACATTACTTACGCCTGATTTTATTACGGGATGTGCCCATCTCCCTTTGATGGAATTCAAATACCACATTTGAACAACTTACTGTCGGTTACAAAACACAGAAGCGGAAGGCGATTTTGAACAATATATTCAAATCTGAATGAAATATGTGTATGCAATTTAAATGAAAAAAAACTCAAATATACTTTGGCCCCGCTTTGTGAAAAGGGGATATTATTGGCCGCGCTCTGAGAAAAAGGGATTTAATGAATGTTCGTAAAGTGTCGTCCCTGATTAGCCTGTGTGGCCTGCACAGGCTAATCTGGGACGACACTTTAAGCACATTCATGAGATCCCTTTTCTCAGAGAGCGGCCAATGATACTGAATATATAACGGCATTCTTTTTTTCATTTGAGAACTCTTGAAAGGAACACAATCCGCTTCAGTTCAAGCAATACGCACATTTCATAAGTAAAATATAACGCCAGTGTGGCGATGTGTGGAAATGGACATTTAAAACGGATGTGCTAGTATCTAAATTTTGTTGACTTCAAAATTTAAGATGAAAGTGACAAGTTACTTTACTTGCAAATTTGAAACATGTTTGTTACAATTGCGCTATTAATAATATTGATCATTTGAACATTAGCATTTTCTCTCCAGTAAATGGTGCAAACAAGTACAGCTTACGGTCATGTTGATTGAGAATTCCACTTTAAGCATGCTCTTAGGGAAATAATTGATGCAATATCCGTTAAAATAACAGCACAATAGAACATAGATTAAGTACTGAATCCGATCATCAATGATCCATATTTTGTATTTGCTCGTCCGCTGCGATTAATTCGATAAATTCATCTTCAAAGTGTTAGCACTGCGGGAATGGCCCACACAGTCGCTCGACAAAGCAGTCATGCGGTGATACAAGTTTCTATATGTAAAGGTTTCATTATTGAAAAGTACCAAATTCTTAAGAGTCATCCATCATTCGAGTATCATTGACATTACTGCAATACACGGGGCTTAAGAAATTTACGCAGCACGAGATTATATTAATCTGCAAGTCCCGAATGTTTTTAATAGGATCGTTCTTTTTTAGCTCACCTGAGCACAATGTGCTTATGGTGAGCTTTTGTGATCGCCTTTTGTCTGTCGTGCCTCATGCGTCGTGCGGCGTCAACATTTGCCTTGTTAACACTCTAGAGGCCACATTTATTGTGCACTCTTCGTGAAATTTGGTCGAAATATTGGTCTCAATAATATCTTGGATGAGTTCGAAAATGGTTACGTTTGCTTGAAAAACATGGCTGCCAAGGGACGGGGCATTTTCCTTATATGGCTATATATGGCTATAGTAAAATCTTGTAAACACTCTAGAGGCCACATTTGTCCTTGTATGGCTACACTAAAATCTTGTTAACACTCCAGATGCAACCTTTATAGTCCGATCTTCATGAAACTCGGTCGGAAGATTCATCCCAATAATATCTTGGACGAGCTAAAAAATGTTTCCGGTTAGTCGAAAAAATGGCCACCGCGGGGGCTCTATATGGCTTTATATGGCTCTAGTTAAAACTCTAGAAATCACATTTATTGTCCGATCATCATGAAACTTGGTCAGACGATTCGTCCCAATAATATCTTGGATGAGTTTGAAAATGGTTTGGTTGCTTTAAAGACATTGGTACCAGGGGAGGGGCATTTTTTCTTATATTGCTAAATAAGGCTTAGGTAAACCCTTGTTAACACTCAAGAGGCCAAATTTATTGTCCAATCTTCATGAAATTTGGTCAGAAGATTGGTCTCAATGATATCTGGAATGCGTTTGAAAATTGTTATGTTTGCTTGAAAGACATGGTTGCCAAGGGGCCTGGCATTTTTCCTTACATGGCTCTAGTAAAATCTTGTTAATACTCTAGAGGCTTCATTTACTGTCCGGACTTCATGAAACTTGGTCAGGAGATTCATCCCGATAGTATTTTGGACGAGTTTATAAATGATTCCGGTCGGTTGAAAAACATATCTGACAGAGAGCGGGGCATTTTTCCTTATATGGCTATTGTAAAACCTTGTTAACACTCTAGAGGCCACATTTATTTTTAAATATTCATGAAACTTGGTCAGAAGATTTGTCCCAATAATATCTTGTTATCTCAGGTGAGCGACTTTGGGCCTTTCATGATCTCTTTTTTATAACCCAGCACAACGACTTTTTAAATAGGAAAATGGCCATTGGCGCCGGCTGTTGGATTGATTGTCCGTATAATAACGTGAAAACTACCAAGAGTATCAATAATGAGAGGACATGCAGTGCACGATAATTCTTAACCATTTATCTTCAATTTTAAGAATTATTGCCTTTTGTTTAGTTGTGTATATGAATTTTGTCACTAGCGTATCTTGAAAACCAAGGTGTATCAACATGAAACTTAAAAGGAAGCTAGACGGTATTCACATAATTTTCAGTGTACAAGAACCATTACTCGTGTTTCAACATTTTAAGATTAATTGCCCTTGGTATATGTTTAATGTACATTTTTACACTTAAGAGGTATCACTTTGAAGCTTGAGATGATGGTACAAACCATTTTGGGGATGTTCAGTGCACAATGACTATAACTCTTGCTCCCCTTTTTTTAGCGTTACCGGTATTGATCTTCTTGTATTGTGTGTTCTTTAAATTTGTCCGGAGCAGTTAGATCTCATTACAGAAAAGTGAAAAAAGAGACATCACACTTGCTTCAATATTATCAGTATTATTTACCAGCGTTTATTGTTATATCCGTATTTTGCGATGAGTATATCTTGATTACTGAAATAGGTATCACCATGACGTGCGGTACACAAGAACAATAATTACTGTTCACTTATTTTAAGAGATAAATCATGTTTTGTTGTTGTTGTTTTTTGAGATCTTGAAAACCGAAAGTAAGGAATCGATTTACAAAATAATATGTAGGTAACTCTCGTTGAAAGGACGTGCAGTGCAGAAAATTACCCTTCATTTAATTTTAATTTAGAATGTCGTCGGTGTATATCTTACATACTCAAAGAGATATCAAATTGAAACTAAATAGGTATGAAGTAATAAATATATGTTTATAATTAATAGTCATTATCATTTTTTTTTAAATTCCATGAAAATACCAACATCAAAAGCATCAGCAAAAACGACGCCAAAATTATGAAATCCTTTTCTTACCATACTTATGAATAGCAATATGTGAATCATCTATGACGTCCTAACATACAAAAAGTGTAATGTTTAGGCGTTTATCGCGTACGTTCATTGTCTAATTGTACTAAAAAAACAAAATGAAAAACAAAATTAAATGATGTTAGTAAATAATAAAATAGTTGTATGTACTTCATTCGTGGTCAGAACAGGATTTTTTTTTAAATATTTACTTGTAAAATAAAATTCGATCATAACCCCGAATGCAACATATAGATACTTTAAATAACCCAGATAATCAGACCTCAAGATTTATTTTTTAGAAGGTACGCTTGTAATTGCATAGACATATAACAATCAACACTTGGTATGCTGCAGGTTACATTAAGTGTGCATTTAATTTCATTCATGTACATACACGATTGTATGGCACATGTGTTCGTGTGCAAAATCAAAATTCCAGCTCTTTCATTTATTCATATAAATTTACTGACATGTTTTTTTATACTACTGATTTATTCACCGTTCTTACCAACGCCACTGATCGTCATATCAGCCAATTAATTCGAATATCAATGGAAGACATGTAAATGTGGGCGTCCGCTGTGAATAATTCGATTTGATCCAATCTGGACTCGTTTGTTTGCAATCTAGACAGGTATCCTGGACGGCAAACTGTTTAGAGCTTGTCAGTGGTGAATAGCATGTTAGTGGATGCTAAGTGTCAGTGTCAAAGCGGTCAGTACATTAAGGTTGACCGTTTAGGTGGCATTGTCCTAATCATGCTCCATCACATAACTAATATACAATGTTGCTACATTATATATATGTTATTGTATATATGATTTTTAATCAATTGTGAGTGATTTATTAACATCTAATTATCATGTTGCATCAGTTTTATACGGCATTTATTTTAATTGAATTTTACACTATTGAATGGTGTCTCTGAGTGAAGCCATGAAACTGCTAAAGTTAAACCAAAGATGTCATATGTTTAAGGTTGAATAACTTATTGGTTAAATTCTACACATGAGTCGAACAATTGTTGATACGAAGGTAACTTTCCATTAAGATTTATTATCTAAAATACTTTATTATATATACATTTATCATTTGTACAATACAATTTTCAGTCGAGTGTTAAAGCAAAAATGCTTAAAGTAAGTCAGTCCGCAAAGTTATTATTGAAACACATGTTATTTGATAATAAATAAAGGAAAACAAACTCAAATGATATTTCTGAAACATGTTCCCAAATGCGTAGAAATACACCCATGGGGAAAGGCAAGATAGATTATTAGGTTGATCCTGTGTTGTTGTTGTTTTTTTAATTTGAATAACTGTTTATATTCCATTCTTTGTTCCGTATCAAACTGGCGCATCAGTGTTTAAACATTAATGCACACGCGACCAATAAAAGTGATCAGTCCTACAAAAAGTCGTTATGTTTAAGTGGGCTTTAATAAAGC
The DNA here is from genome assembly GCF_020536995.1 of Dreissena polymorpha. Taxonomy (NCBI): domain Eukaryota; kingdom Metazoa; phylum Mollusca; class Bivalvia; order Myida; family Dreissenidae; genus Dreissena; species Dreissena polymorpha. Next base: position 22,707,767 of record NC_068361.1, on the reverse strand, counting down.
TAATTAAATGCATTGCATGAACGAAATTAAATCATTAGTATCTACATACATCACATTCCACTGTAACTCTGTAGAGTATGCGCCAGCAAAAAGCATTCCAGTTGCCAAATGATAACCCGATGTAAAAGCAAAGTCCAAACTGGATATAAGAGAAATACATTAACAATGCACGACTTACTCTTATCTCTGTTAAAGGCCATTTTATCCATGAATTTAAGACGTTGATAGTCTTTATGCGGACACACTATTTCCCTTTAATAATATATGTATGTTTAAAATGTAATATTTACAATATTGAAAGATTAATCTTTCAGTAGTTAACACCATCTGCAACAACAATACCAATCAGCAACCTCGAAAAAGCAATCGGTCATCAATTGTTGCAAATTAATATGTTGTTTTCCCATTATAATTTGAATATAATATAATAATAAATGACCATCATAGCACATACGATAGCCATTTATATTTGGTCAAATAATTTTTCAGCAATACGAATAACCAAGCATTTACAGTGGCATTTGTTATAATTTTGCAGCTCTTTACTGCTAATTTAATTTTATTATTTATATAATATAAACTTCAAACATGCGCATCACGTTTCAGGAACAATAGCTTTGCGCGATTTAATCATCTTTATTATTATTATGTAATGTTAGGAAAATCTTTCATGCAGAGAAGAATATTGAATCATCAAATATTGATACTCCAAAAAATCAGAAAATACAAAGTTGCTTTAGAACGTGTCGCATGCTTGAATACGTGTAACTGACATTTAAACCAAACAATCATTTTGTTTGTGAGGAGCTTATTCTTACGATTAGCAATTGATAAAAACACTTTTCAAAATAAAGCATAAACATTGAAATATACACGTCATCGCCCAGAAAAATCACAACCTATTTCAGTGCATAAGAAATCGATTACAAATGGTGTACACTGGTGTTGATACTTCATTCCTCTTGAACCAACGCAATGTCTGTAACATTTTGCAAGTCTTACATCTTGAAATGTATAAACATCAATGTAGAGATTTGTAACTTTAAATAGAGAAATATATATTTAAAAAAAAATGTAAAATATATATAGATGCAGAACTCACTGCGGTTGAATTTTTTTTAATTAAGCAAATGCACAACTCGCATGGAAACTGTGTAAGGATTCAAAATAAAATAATAATTACATAATATCCAATGAATCATCTTTTCTAAATATTAATTACACAGAATGGATATTCGTGGTTAATAAGCACTTTCTGAAAATATACAGATTACAGAATAAATAATACGTCAAATGACTTTCCCATATAAAATGTCAATATAACCCTTGTCCGATTATTATGATATGCCATTATGTGGAATATACCACGCGCGTGGGTCTAAAACTGGTAACAACGTTTGTACCGTATGGAAGTAGTTTTCCTTTCCAGCTATTATTGGTATGCGCTTATAAAAATACGGAGAACAATTTGGTTCGAAGCGCTAATTTTTCTATACAGTCCATACGTTCGACTCGCTGTTTTTTTTAATGCAGCAAGTTTGATTCGTTGAGTACAATTGATACCATAGGTATGTGTCGAACTACAGTAAATATTACCTAAAGTACAGATCAATCACAATCACTGAGGTGAATTATGTGTTCGCTTGTACTCTTTAAATATTTATTTTTCAATTGACGTTAGTGATGGACTATTTGGATATAATAGTTCGGAAATTTATCACATCCTTTTTTTTTAAGATGCTTTTATAATGACACTTTGAATCCAGTGATAAAACAAATTCCAATGTCGATCAGAGCAATAATGTTAAAAGTGTACATCTATCAAATTTCAATAAAACGTTCGCATTAATCAATGCTATTTTAAGAATATATCACACTTTAAACCATTTAAAAATAAACCAAAGTATTATTGTTTACGTTAGTAATTTAAAGTTCTTATCAAGTACGCGTAATGTATATATTAAGCATACGTTAACACTGAGTTTGTGATTATGAATACAAGTGTTTGTGACCAAGCGGTTAGCCTATCGCATATACATTCAAATGGCCGATTATCACATTTGCCTGATTTGTTTGTTTTCACCTATACATTTTGTTCTTAAAGTGTTCGTTCCTTTGATGGCATTTAAAACAAACACTCGTAAAATCAATATTAACTGAATCGGAGAGTGTTCAAGTATGTACTTTATCGAAACGTATTCAGATACTATAACCACGAAATCAGAACAAGGAATCCAATGTGCGCCCAAACTGTGATCTAGTTCGACCTCTCCGAATGTCTTCAAATAATTTTCTAAGTGCAGATTGTTATTCATTTAAAGGGGCCACATGCTTTGGCAAAGAGTGATTAAATACCAAAATAATTTCAATATATGCGTTTTTAGAGTAAAACTGTATTCGTTTTAAGAGTCTCGTTAAAATATGTGTACTTCTTAACTTCACTATTATTATATTCTAGAAAATTTTGAATATGGAAACATATCTATTCGCCAATTGGTGAATGTGTCTCTTTTATATTCAACAATTTTTACTAACAATTTACGCAAGAAATCTATTCACAATGTTTATTTTACGCAATAAATTAATGTCACTTTATTGCAGTGGATACGACATCCGGGAATAGGTATCTCTTTGATCATCCGTCTTTTTTGCGCTTAAAACTAAAAATAATCGCGTTTGTCGAAATGTACGTGTACGTATAGTATCCTACTTTCGGTTTCAAAATTAAAAAAAAAAAGAAATTGCTTGCTAACTTGGTTTTTAGGTCTAATTACAATTTTACACACTTTCACATTGCATCTATATGTATTGATTAACATGGACTTCCTTTCAAGGTGTGTGCCATTAACGCAGATTTTGATTCCTTGTAAGCAAAATGAATGACGTTCTTCCTTATAATGACGTTGTGTGATGATATAATAAATAAGTAATGTGTTTGTATGATGTTTATTGCATTTCTATGTATATTAGCACATACTCAACTTAAGTAGCATATATTTTCTGTATTGTTCTTAATGAATGTGTTGTTATTATAAAACGAACCGCTGGAGGTGTGCTGCTGTTGCTCAGCAACGAATCCTATGATTATTACTATTTTAAATATAAACATGAGATTTTCCTTAACAACTGTATAATACATTAGATACAGTTAATTAACTTTTTGCATGATCAATTTAAAGATCGCAAGTGTATCTTTATTCACAAATACGCTTCATATATTGAATTCGTAATGCACTCTTTAAATTTGGTGACGCAATGCATACTTTCATTTCCAGGAAGGTCTGATTCGTTTGTTTAGCCCCATATGTACTTTGAACAAACCTTTATTTACCACGGCAGTTAAAGCAATGAAATTGACTAAATAAACATATTCTTTCTTTCTAAAGTTATTGTTCTACACTTTCTGTCAATAATGATCCATTTACTAAACAAATATTTCATTCAAATAATTGTGATAACAAGTGTATTAATACAAAATATCTTACTCAGTAGAAGACCACTTTGAATATTCAATAATTGCTGACGTAAATACTATGTCCACTATAGACTGTTAAACGGCAGTAACATTGAACCTGCAGGCGTTCTTAGTAAATCAAAATCTTGCGTGTTCGAGTGAGCAACATCTTGATTTTTAAAATGATATGTAACATATTCTTTAAAAAGCAACGCCGTGGAATACTGCTGTTGATTTTATATCTTTTAACTACTTTCAATACACGCGTAATAGGGGCACACATCTTTATTTCCTTTGACGTCTGCTACACTGGAAATCATGACGTCTTGATCGTTGACGTAACATTTAAACGCTGTGTTTTGGAGTGCCAGATGCGACACTCGTGTGTGTCAATTAATTACCTTAAAAGGTGAGATTACTGTTGAACGGATAATTAAAGCTGCATTTATAATATGTGGTTTCATGATGTTCTTGTAGCATTTAAAATCAGGTGGGTATATTTTTGGCTTATTGTAAACTTATTGCACAAAATTGTTAGTACTTGTATTCAGAAATCTGTATCAACGAACACCTTCTTTATTGTACAGGAAGTTAGTCAATAAAGCGATATGTTAATGCCTTTACACTTTAGGAGGTTTTGTTTTGTCTTATAGATGCTAATTTTTTTTAACTGATTACAGAAATAAGCCCTAACCTTTCGCAAAATCCAATAGTATGAATAACATGTTCTTAATTTATAAAATATTATGGTTTGTCTTGGTTATTTGTGTAACGCACGTTGCGAAGAAATGCGTGGAATCTGCGCATGTGTGTTCTACATGCATTTGTAGATTCACCGTATGATTAAAGGTCGTTGTTTCATTGTTGTTTCCCAGATAATATTGTTACTAATGCATAACTATAAAAGTATTATCAGTCGCCAGATTGGAACTGTATTGTGTTGCTAACAGTTGTACCCCCAGTCTGAAATTTGAAGTGACAACGATTAAGGCACCCAATGCCAAACAAAAAATCAAACTTACAAACACACATCAAACTTACACACATACATTAAACCAACAAACAAACATTCAACACACATCAAACTCATAAACGCTCATCAATATCGCAAACACAAATCAAACGCAGCAACACACATTAAGCATTAATTGACATTAGCAACACCAAAAGTTACGCTTCATGGAAGGTAGGTTGGTCTGAGACATTACAGCATCTATAAACTCTTTATACTGTTCCGCAATAAAATTATATTTCTTCGTTCAGGATAAAATTGTGGAAACACAATCAGTAGTTTATTCGTCGATTACCTTCGTGGTGTACACATATTTGCGTTTGTAACTACATGTAGAAAATGCAATATCAATAATTTGCTAACATTTTATATCAATATCAACCAAATAAATGATAAAAGGAGTTTTATATTGTTTTTAGAATGCATCTCTGTCGGTTGAACACGATTACTTCGATGATACACGAATGCAAGTCGCCAGGGTTTGTTTTCAGCAATAAGTCGCATTGGGTATGTGTTCAAACGTTGCGTTAAACATACACATTTATGAGTAGGAAACACATATAGGCATATGATTCTAGACATTATGCCAATTTTATTCAGTTTCATGATTGCCAGTTTTACGAGACTTAACGAAATATTTTTTATATTATATTCAATAAGCCGTGTATTTTTTTTTTAATTAATACCGTTTTACATCTTAAACTTTCAATTAAATTGAATATAATATATTCTAAAATCCCGTTCGTCAAAAAATAATTAGTAACATTCAATATATAGTAGACGTTTGTTTCTTCGGATATATATTCGAGTATGATATTCGTTGAATGTATTCATAGACAAAAGTCATAATGACCGATTAACCGTTGTGGAAAGAATGTGGTACAATAAAAATAGTTCAAATTCTTAGCTCTGTAAACTGTTGTCCTGATTTATGTTGCAGAAATAGTTCATCAAAAATTATAGAACCAAAATAATTTGCAAATGTATCGATACTCATTCGTAAATAAACATCTCGTTGTTCAGATTCTAAAATGTAAATAAACTCGACCTTACAACCAATACTTGATTGAGCTCTGAAACTCAAACTCGTTCTTGAATTTGATTGATTTTAAAACATATACTTCATATTACAAATCGTTCTTACATTAAATGTAATATGATACATATATTTTTATTAAATAAGTTCGTATGATGAAAACTTGAAATCTGTAAAACAATATTTTTAAAGTAGTATGTCTGTATAACAAAGGAAAACACCACAATTCCAACAGAGTGTGATCTATGTGGACATTACCAGACGTGTGTACTGGGAAAAGGAATCAACTCCTCTGCTCTCTGCATGTTTACGGGTACATTATGATACGTCATCCTCTATAGCAATCTCCTTCATTGTTATAAGCTATCTTCTATATTGATGTCTACCAATATCATATAAAATCCTATATATAATAACGTCTTATATATTATACGTCATACTCGATATTTACCATCATACCTTTGGAAATGTATACGCTTGCTGGTTTTCGATTTAATCATTAATACGTGATGTTTATGTATATTTACGGATAATACAATTATGTTCATTGTATTTTGATGCAAGAGTGTCAACCAATTGAACAGCCAACGAATGGTCGGTTGCTTGGCAATCTTGTCCACGTGGGCGCCAAAGTTCTCCCAGAATGCAATGCTGGCTATACCGCTTACCCGCCTGGTGTTCGAATATGTCAGGATTCCGGTCAATGGAACCTACCGGCACCGCTTTGTCAAACAGGTATACAACTAGATGCTTATTGGGAACAGTAAACTCTTATGATTAAATTGTTACTCTTAAGTACAAAATGCAGGATATATATATTATATTACTTAGTTTGAAATGACAAGCACATCTGAAAACGTTGTTAAATATGGCATACCTTTTTCCAAGGTAAGGTATGGAAATGCTAAAACGATGTATTCCGCAATGTTTCTACAGAGAAGACTGAGACTGGCTGTAATAATGCACTAACATGTTGTTTGACGTTCAATTCACAGTGATGTGAGGCACTCCTTTCCACATCATCCCCTCAAAAAATGACTGGTTCAAAGCTTTGGTATATCATATCCCGCAGTTATATAAAAAGATAACGCATTTGCCTTATAAAAAACACAAGAATGCACAATATTTGTTATGCTTATGCAGTATTTATCTTCAAACCATACTAGGAGGTAAGATTGCGAGTAGTTTTAGCTTTTCTGAAGTTCTTTACATACTCGGAAAGATTTTGATTTATCTTAAAATCATGTTATATGCGTTCAACCTGTTAATTAATAAATATCATATTACTTAAATATTCAATAATACTCTTGGACTAGGTTCGCTTATTGTTTATTTCTTATTATAGTGTGTATTGGAAACATTCTAAAGGCATTATAACATAACAAATGCCTTAAAACAGTATTGACTATTTTGAACTGCAGTATGGGTTGAAAAAATAAAGATATTAACTTTAAACCAAAATAAATTTGAAAATTTGCCCAAATGTCTTTTGTTCAGACATTCCGGACATTCCAAATGCTGACAGTTGTTATCCGGGTTGGATTTCCTATGGCAGCTCTTGCTACCTAGCCACAATGACAACACAGACTTACGAAGACAGTGTCGTGAGTAGATGCATAGGTCATATTAAAAATTTGGTATTGGTGTACATTTGTACTTACATCGCACAATTTTTCTGCAAATACACCGTTTGTGCTGTAGGGTTCCTGTTCCGTTCACTAATTTATTATGAGCGTTTATACTTTACAATAAATATGATCGTTTAATGTATGTTTATGTTTCCACAAACACCATTTTGCCAATAAATTATGGTGAAAACAGTATAAGCGTTACGTTTAAAGCGGCACCTTTAGTTGCGGAGCCTTATTAAAGAGAATGACGGTTTAATTAGAGAATAAACCAATTGCCAAACATTTCGATGTTAAAAGCATTCGAAAGCCATTCGAAATTTCTCCTTTTATTTTGAAAATTTCACATATGTGGTCCAGCGATTCGTTTGATAATATTTAAAGAAACGGCAATGAACGTATAAAGTGACATGTATGAACAATCAATAAACACCTAACACCGTCTCGGTGAGTCCACCAAAATTTTGCTGTCTTGATTGTTTCAATAATTTCATTTTGTTTATAGATCACTTACATACTTTGGATTAAATAAATGCTATGTCAAACGTACAATTTAAAGTTCTAACTCTAACACAGGCACTAGTTACAGCCTATTAAATTTATCTTTAACAACTTTTAGATTAGTTTTAACGATGATACCATTACAATATTGTTTCTTGTATTTTCATTTTGTAAAATGACAACATATTAAATAGTGTAAGCTTAATGTTTGTAAACACTTTCATACCTAATTACTATATTACCTTTATATTTATATATTACGTGCTACCTTTTTTGTCAGTTGTTCAATTTATAAAACCATTGCTAGTATGAAGGGGAAAAGTAAAATTAATACAATAAGAAATGATTAATGCAAAACCAAGATAATATTTTATGCTGTCGTAGTCTTTGTGTACGTTTTCTTTTTTTATTTGATGTTTTAATTTACTGGATTCTGATAAAAAGTCGGTCAAAAAAAATTTGATATAAAGTTAATGTGTACACTGATTGAACCAAACCTTTAATTGTTTGTAAAAACGATGACCTTTTCGTTTTGATCATTTTCGAGTAAATACTTGTCGTATATGTAATATTGCAAAAAAAGAGATTATATATAACCGAGTAATATTGCGCAGGCTGTAATTTACTAGACTTAAATAAAAAGGTAAGTGGATGATAACAATAGTTTCCTGTAAGTCTATATAGTTTACACTTGTATGTCATAATGTTTGTCTCAATTTTAGGAGTTTTGTAAAAGTCAAGATCCTCGAGCTCATGTTGTCACTCTTCAATCTGAACCTGAGAGGGCATTTGTTCAATACCAAATCGACAAAACTTTAGGTAACATATTTTAAAACGTCACCATGTAATCGCTTTACTTTTCCGTGTCCGTATCAATGTTTTTGAAAGTAGTTATAACATGTCGTTGCTCACACCACACGTCCGTTATACATTTTATATCCGTGCCCATACATCTTTAATACGGGAATTCTCTTAATATAAATAATTGACAAAGCATTATATGAATAGTAACTGCAAATAAATACTACATAACAAATATCATGGTATGCATACATGAATGAGTAACACTATGGGCAGCTTCTTATATTATTTTCTTTTAAATATATCAATTTGCTCTTCAAGATTTGTTAAGCAGATGGAGTTTTTAAACATGAACGACTTGATCGGACGTCAAAAACACTGACATATAAGCAAAGTCAAACATCAGTTGCAATAGAAGCCGAACAACCGTATTTAACCTTATTAAAGCATTTGTTATTTACGAAAAGAAGAAAACAATTGCCAGCATGAAACACAAATCCGTCTTTAGTGAAAACTCAATTAGTTCAGTTTGATTTGCTAAAGGCATTTAGTGAATATGGACACTCCTTTGTGTTTCGTGTGAGACAACTCCCTTGATGTGTTTGTATTCACAACGATCTTTCGAAAAGCTTCTTTATGGAGTGCGCCATTATATTTCGAGTGAACTGTGAAGAAATCAACGATAGTTGTAGACGATATCGACACTTATCTTTGAATTAATTAATAACATTGTTTTCGTATAACCATGAATATTATGATATTCGAAAGTGATTGTATGTATATTGTATTTGTTACAAATTGAACAACGTTCTTTTATGCGATTATTAGACCGTTATTAATTTACAATCGTTTGTTAGTTTACTAATTTGAAAAAAATAAAAACTCAGGTGTTGAAATAATGTTACACCTTCACACAATTACAATTTATGGCAACAGTACACTTTCGCAAGCCTGTAAAACATATGTCAACTTGTTCTGATTTCTTCATGTTCTAATAGGGTCTTCAAAGAAGAAATATGATGCATTTTGGCTGGGGATAACGGAGATGTTGGAGACTGGTGTCTGGAGGTATACACATAATGGTCAGTTGGTCACGTGGCTTCAGTTTGCACCTGGTAAGTGAAGGTATCTGGAGAAACACGAACCATTGTCAGCAAGTCATTTGACCTTAAAGAAGTGAAGATACATAAAAAACAGTCAATTTTGATAAAATTTTATTAAAATCGTAAACATACTGTTTTGCTGAAATTGGCAATGAGTATTTCTTTCCTTATACTAATGTTGACCCCGTTTCATAAAAAGTTTATTGATAATAAAGGTCCTGGAAATCTTATTTCCTACTTGCTTTGTGCATAATTAATACATTCATGTTGCATTTTGTAACGAATACCACGGTTTGACATAATGACTGTTTCAAAATTAAAAACGCAAAAAATACGTTCACAGCAATCAAAACTGCGTTTAACGCAAAAGTTAAACCATTTAACAACTTATATATGTGTACATTGGTCCCACTCTTTGAAGTGTTTGTTGTTCGCCATAAATGTTCATTATTTTAAAGTCAAATAACGTAACTTTAATGTACCTGTATATGAAAATGTACAATCGCAAAATTTATCATAAACCGTTGAAACAAGTTATTTTCAAGAAAATAGGTTATGTATTATATTTTATCTTTACTAAACTATTTAAGAATAAATCAGATAAAAGTTTGCATCAATTATTCATATATATAAACATGTACAATTGAAAACATCCTATTTGTTTACATGTAACAAATTTATTAAGATTAATTAAAGAAACTTTACATAAAGTTGGGGAATTAAAATTGATTTTAAACTTACACTTATAATTAGATTCCGTCCAAATATGTTGCATTATGTATATTCGCTTAGTACACGCCAGTTGGTTTATGTGAACAATTCTTTTTAACAATAAAAAACGCACACGTCTTCGTGTGGATTTCTTTCAAACAAAGATGATTGCTTGCACGTTCGTACATATACACTTTAAAACAGGATATCGATATTATTGCAGCTAAATACAGACACGTGTTTAGACAAGGGATACTAATTGCACGGTTCGTGAACATCGATGAAAACAGTATACAACCCTAAAAAACTGTTATCAAAAGTGTTGAATAAACAAGACATTTTCATTGATAACGATTGTACTATTATTACTACAAACAATTTCCCCATAAAAATATATTTTAAGGAAAACATTTTATTATGGTAAACGTACAAAATTAATTAAGCGTATATACCAGCGAGAAATTCATGTTGCAAAACCATTTAATACTTGTAAATGGTTAGGGTTTATGAAAACATATTGCATTCCCCTTCGATATGCCTCTTTACTCATGCTTGTCAATCAACCGACAAACTTTGCTTACATGTATATTTCAGGAGAGCCCAATGATTATAATGGTATTATAGAAGCGTGTGCCGCCCTGTGGTTTAATACCATCTGGAAGTGGATTGATCGTGTCTGCAACAAACCATGTTATATAATGTGCGAACTTCAACTATGATTTGTGAGGATTTTTTATCCAACCGCATCAAGTGCACTTCTTCCTTCATGTATAACATTGACGAAGCAGACTGTTAACATTTGTGTGAAACTTCCGTTAGATAATACAACGTTATTATTTCAGAGCCTTCAACCAAAACAGATAGTGTAGTTATAAAGACACGTAGTTTATTTAAGTCGTTATTACTTGAATCGCATTAACAATTAACAAATATAAACAGGTGGAGTGTTTTTCTGAGTTATCTGTTATTAAATTACAATTAATTAAAAACGACTGAATTGAACTACTTTATTAACTGGAAATGAATTACTCTCTTCGTGGGCCACTAATCATAATAATTATCGGAATAATTTTGTTTAAGGCATAAATGCTCAGTATCCTACTGTTTCCAGTAGTGATAAACATACTTGTTCTAAAACAAGTGAATATAATGAATTATTGAGCCATTGAAATAAACTGAACTTCATGGTACACACTGTCTGAAGGAAAGTGATTTATGTTTGGGCAATTATGAGTTCTTTGATGTCCTTGAACATTTTTAATGCACGAACAACAAGCAACGTTTATCCATATTTGCAATTTTAATATAAACCTATTTATATTTTATATATGTGCTGACAGGAGAGAACGCATAAATCAACACACAGACACTTTTAAGTCTTACAAAATCTTATTTTGAGAGAAATTTGTTTTTCGGATTATCATAATTCTTTTTTAAATAAAGATCATTCGTGTTGAATATTTTGTTATAATATTACGTAATGCTAAATCTAAATTGCTATTCCCCGTCTTAAATTAAAACATTGTAAAATTAAGATAAATTCGCTAATAACGCATAATTCCTTTGCTCTGTAAACATGCATACATCAAAAATATATGAATGGGTCTAGGGCAATTCTCTATTCTATAAACAAAAATGGATCGTGAATACCGATTCTGTATTTCCCTAGGCTCTTGTCAGTTTGTGAACTCGTCAAACTATGTTTATATGAGTATATTAACAAATGTATTACTTACACAATTCACTTCGATATTAAAGATAACAATACTTAGTCGGTATGGTCAAGGCATTGCCTAGTAAAGACAAACACTATTCGTCAGTTTAAGTATGTCCTTAGTGGTAATGCCACTTATGTAAATATTGATGGTAACCCTTTCTACATTAACACATGAAACACACCAATATTTACCCAATAAACTCTTTGAAAGTATTGTTGAATGCCTTCTGCAAACATTACATTAAACAAATCGTTCAGCTCTCAACGCAGGCGTGTTAGTTAAACAACTCGAGTGCAATTCCATTTAAAAATCGAAAACCACATTTATTGCGGTTGTTATATAAACTAAAAATAAAATTGTACAATGCGGTGTCAACAAAACGGACAACTTTCTAGGTACATTAGAATCGAATGTTTGAACACGTATTTTATTTCCATCACTCAGCTGCGCAAATACGTATCTGTTATTTTATAATTTCATGACGTATGATATGACCTTCATGAACTATATATTATACAATATGTGTTATTTACGGCTGACGGTTACAAATAATGTGAAAAAAAAAACCACGGAATCGGTTATATCAAAGATTCAAATTAGACAGACATTTCATTATATGAATTTACTGATATTTCATTAAGTCACATATTATATCTCTTTAATATAAGTATAACTTCAATTTATAACTTTGACAGTGGCGTTACGGACTTTGTTAATGGTATTTCCGTTGAGAGTGTTCATATGCTGTTATGTCCTTTTTCTAAAATAAAGTTAAAGTAATGTCTTATTTTTATAATGACGTATTAGCCATATAAATAACAAGAGCTGTCAGAGGACAGCGCGCTCGACTATTCGAGTGCTTGACAGTATAACGTAAGCCATCATGGGGAAATTGTTCATATTCAATAATTTATTAGACGATCTTTCAAAAATAAAAAAGGAAAAAAAAACTATAAAACTAAACACCCTCAGTAATTTCATACCATACGAGAGCAAATTACTGAGGGTGTATTGAATAAACTAACTGAGGATTTTTAACCCATACACAGTCAGTTACTAACAGTGTAACGATTATATCTCAACCGACTACTCGATAACTTCGGCAATATGGAAATTACTCGTGGTGTATTGAAAATTATACATGGGCACGTGACCGCTCTAAGCCTATCGGATGAGGTCATTGTTTTAGAAGGAGAGATATATGCATATTCTATTCAGATAATATTATTATTTCACCTCCATCTTGATGTATACTATGTTCGTGTTTACTCAGTCCCAGAACATTCTTTAGGATATTATCTTCTGAATATTTTTTTTTAGAAAAGGTAGATTTTTAGTCTTTAGGTTACGGTCAAAGCCTTTTGAGGCGTTAAAAAGTCTCATCAGAATACCGTAGGCGAGAGGGCATGGTCTAAACAGCGTTTCCTCTGAACAGTTATTGATTTATTTTAGAGCATATTTGGATAACTTGCTTCCGTGTATATATTCAATATGTTTTATTATAGACTTAATATTTAATAAATATTAAAAGTACGCTCGGCATATAAGTATTTTCGCTAAATCTTTTTTTGAACATTTTATACACTAGTTTATTGATTCTATAAAGAAAGTTAATATTCTTTCTGAGTAGATGTTTGAAGACGAACATACGATACTGCATTCCAAAGATACATAGGATTCGTCAGAAGTTGTAAAATTATATTAAAATAGTTCAATGCTGCTTATTGAATCTTCGGTGATCTAACTGACGCATTTCTTGGACGAGGGTTAAGTTTATTTGATATATTTCCAGGAATCTTCAATTGTTTCAGGATTAGAAAAAACAACAGTTCTAAGTACACCATTAATGGGTGATAAATTTCTTAATTTGTGTACTTGCACGACGTATATGTATATATGACAGTATTAAATGTGCACGTCACAATAAAGCATATTGTTGTTTTGTTCAACTCAATACCTCACTAAAATAATAACATGCGATCAGTCTGTAAAATAAAGGGAATCAAAAAAAAATGCTATAAAATGTCAGTTAGATTTTTTTTTAGAAAACATAAATAATTATTCTGTTTATAATTACATCAGACAAATTTGATGAAATATAAAAACATTTAATATTTAATAAAAATAATTGTTTTACTTTTATGGAACTATCTCCATTAACATCATCTATTGAACGTAAATACTTATGTTTGATTGCTTACTTTCGTGATAACACTTACCGTTTGACATAAAAGGGACTCAATTTAAATTAATTAACTATTAACAAAGCAACACAAGTGGTGTTGGAACACTGAACATGCAGGACTGAGTAAATAAAAAAAAATGTTTATCGCAAAGTTTAAATGACTATCAAATTTAATATAGAGCATACACGCGATTTAATTTTGAACAAATGCCACGGTTAGTTCATAGGCTTTTAACATTTACTTAACAAATTCAAGGGTTAACAAAAAGGCCGGTCGTAATGTTTATATTGAAGAAAAAAACAATCGTTATTAGTCGTCAAAATAAATGATGGTAACTATTTACCTATCTAGGTCAATGTACAGATTAATGTTTTGCATTGATGAGTTTAGTGCTTTTCGATCAAACTGATTGTTTGAATCACATGCGCGGCATATATTTGTGCGAAACTAGAAATAGCCTTAATTGTTCTGTGGACGTTTTTCCGCAAAGAGCAATGTGTTATTTCCGGTATACGAGTATAGGGCGTATTCAATTATTTCTAGCGTTCAAAAGCATTCAAATAAATAGCAGCGACTCGATAACATTCTATTAATTATATTTCAAAATACCACACATATTTAGAGAAAACCATCTCTAATTTGTAAGTTGACAGTTGTGCTAGTCAATCAATTTTCAATTTCCTTATTTTTCGCACCAAGTTCAGAACACCGTTTCTATATTTATAAATTATCTTTAATTGTATTATCGACCATAGCAACTTGAAATTGATTGTGTTTGTCGCTAGCCAGACATCAATCAGAAAAATTAATGTAATAAAACTAATCTTCACCACTTCACAGTTTTGAACAACCTATTTCATTAAACAACTCTCTCTGATATGTTTTATGAATATGAGCACACATGTCATTTTAATTTGTGCGCTTGTTAACTTCACGTTACATCGGGAGCCCCGATTTCTTTAAATTAAACATGTTTAACTTTTAAGATAAACTGTTTTTAATCCATTATTATGGCACGCCTTCACTGTCTTATAATACCAAAACTTGTGATATTACGTCCAACTGACTCTGCATAAATGCCTGTAACCATTATATATATGCATAATCACAATATATAAATACATAATTTGAATATATACATATAAAGCATTAATATATATAGATAAAATGTAAAAATATACAGATACAAATGTATTATACACAGATAATCTTCCATTATATAAAGGCATTACTTCTTTATATGAAGGCAAAATGTCTTTATATGAATGCCTGTAACCATTATACATATGCATAAGTATAATATATAAATACATAATTTGAATATATACAGATAAAGCATAAACATATAAAGATATAATTTTCTTATATATAGACAACATGTAAAAATATACAGATACAAATGTATTATACACAGACAATCTTCCATTATATAAAGGTATTACTTCTTTATATGAAGGCAAAGGATCTTTATATGAACATAAATCGTTATGCAATAAATATAAAAGATCCTTATATATACATAAAACATTGAGAGATACAGATAAAATTGTATTATATATATGTACTATACCTCGATACATAGATATTATGTATTGATATGAAGATATATGTATTTTAATTTTCTTATATGAAGTTTAGACATTAATATACGAAGCTATTCGTTATTTATGTATTGGTCACTCGTCATTATATAAAGTGCTTTCCTCATTATAATACTACTACTTAAAAGTGAATTTTACAAGCCAAATATTTTGCAAGCACCGGGAAATTGCGCGGTAATCTACAGTCTACATCATGGCAGACGACGCCGTAAGGAGTGTTTTGCATTTAATTGGTTTACATTCACTGTATCAAAATTTTATGAGTCAAAAAATAGATTCTATTGAGATTTGTAAATCGTTAGAAGATAACCAGTTAACAAATTTAGGTATGGTGACCATTGGTGAAAGAATTAAGTTTAAAAATGCAGTGCAGCATTGGCAATCCATGCCCATCATGCCCATGGCTGAGAGCGATACGGCCGCGTCTGGATCTAGGATCTCGACAGGTACACTTTTCTAATCTATTTTAAGGTAGCGCACCTCTAATGATTTCCCGCGATTTTTTCGAAGGTTGAAGAGCCTACTATTAGGTGCCGTAGCCTAGTGGTTAAGGCGATAGACTAGAAATCTTTTGGTATATTCCCGCGCAGGTTCGAATCCTGCCGACGACGTATACTTTTTTGCGACGCGTTTTATTTATTTTCTAACGTAATTTGATTTAATATGTCATATAAGCTATATTTATTGTTAAATATGTTGCAATTTTTATGCACATTCTTCAATTATTAAAATTAAAACAACGTTATGGCGAAATTGGGTGATTTACTGTTGAAAATACGAACCATGCATGTTGCATTTTTATTTTTATTTCAAAAAGTAAACGGAAATTATGTCTACTTCTTGATATTTTTGCTGTATATAGTGTTTCTATAAAAACTAAGTTTAAAATATGACTTAAATGATGCTATTTTGAATTTTATGACACTTTGTTTTTAACCGACCCAATTTTTACTTGGCTGAAATCACTTACATTTCATGGCGCTCTTCCATAGATAAAAATTTGTAAAAAATAAATGTCTGTAAAAGAATACGTATTTCATCTTGTTTAAACTTTAAACACATTTACAGCATCTGTACACACCAACTGCATGCCCATATTTGGAAATTTGAATGAATTATGGAACTTTTATATACCCCAGGGGTGAAAATAAACTGGACAAAAGCCGAGCGTGGGGTGGTTTTGAAAAAATCGGTATATTTTTTTTAAAAAGCATGGAAAGCCTACCTACAAATTTGCATGTAGTTCAGTGAAATGATGCTGATTAAGAAAATAATTAATTAGATTATATTTGGATATGTGCCCATTAGAGGTGCGCTACCTTAATATGATAATAGGTGCTACCTAATTTACGGGCAAAAGCTTTTTAAGTTTTTTTGATAACCATGCATTTTTAATAAATATATGGACATGTTTGTGTTCAAAATATTATAATTGTTGCAATAATTAAGTAATGCATCAAACAAAATCCATCTTAAAACAAGTTACATGTTCCAAGCTTAAAGATCTTGCATCTTATTTTTTATTTTTTTTTCTAGCCACAGGAATTTATAGCTGGTTCGGTGTCTGTGGTATAGTGGATGGGGTGTCTGCTAACTGGCTTAGTCACTGGGAGGTCTCTGTATTGATCCCTTAAGTGGGAGCATTCTTTAGATAACCCTAACGACATACTATGGCGTACCATTTGGGTTAAAAGTCTAGAAGACCTACAAGTTAAAAAGAGAAATGTACGTCGAAGTACAATAATTGTACGTCGACATAAATATAAAATACACTTCCAAGTATATATTTGTACGTCAAAGTACAATTTGTACTTCGACATACATGTTTGTACTTCTATGTACACATTTTCTGAACAGCCAATCAAAACACTAGTCTCTTGAGCGGCATTTCATTCAGATTTATTCATAATAAATGTTTAAAATCTCTTTTTTAATTGAGGACAAAATGAATAAAAATATAAGAATGGCAAAAAACAACACATAGAAGTTTCAAGTATTTAATGCATTGAAATAGATTATATAAAAATTTGAAGAAGATTCAATTGTAACCTTTTTAAAATTAAAATTATTCAGCGTATTGTGAATATTTTTTTTTTTTTTTCTCATTTATTAATGCACTCTTATGAATTCATCAATTACACAAAGTAGAAATGTACACAAATGAGTGGTTTAACATTTTCATAAAGTACCTACCACACGCATGCACATATACGCAAAAACATACATAAACATGCACACATACATAGACAAGAAAAACACACGAAAGTAAATGAACATAATATATAAAAAAACAACATATTAGAATTATGCATTTCTCTTATAATAAGTATTCTTATTTTCTCACCTATGTTCATTAACACAAAACAATCCCGCACACACTCACATCACGCACACTCTTTCACACGCATCATAAATTCTATTACATGTTTATCGGTATGTATTATAGATAAATATAATATACATATGTTCATAAACACACACAATTTCACGTACACTCACATCACGCACACTCTCACACACACATCAAATATGTTAAACAGTATGCATTATGGATAAATATAGAAACAATAGTAATTCTTCCATCCTGTGTTTCTGTACTTTATAATTATAAATAAAGTTGATAAAGAACAAAACGAAAAGAAGAACAAATACGACAAAGATAGTTAGGTAATTGTATGGGCATTGTCATTTGAAAAAAAAATGTATATGACTATTAATTCTTACTTGAAAAATATTGGTTGATGTGGATCCATTTTTGTTTGTGTGTTTCAATTTTGTTTTTAATAAGGGTAATTTCTTCTTCTGTTTGTATCTTTAATTTCAAATAGTTTAAGAATATGTTAAATTTTGGAATGCATTTCTTTATTTTCATATTGAATATGAATACTTTCATCAAAATGAAAATAAAATTGAGAACTTTACTGTGTAATTTAATTTATGTATTTCCAAGGAAAGCAGTTGTTTTATTTATTTCAATGTCAATTTTCACTCGTTTAAGGAACTTTTGCAGTTCTTTCCAAAGAGTTTGGCTATATTTACATTCCCAAAACAAGTGATCTATTGTTTTAACGCTTTCTTGACAAAAATCACACAGACTGCTATTTGTTAGTTTACATTTTGTAAGAAACTTATTTGTTGGAATGATTCTGGATAAGAATTTGAATTGAAAGTTACGTAAGTAAGTATCACTTGTTGACTTAAATGGAAGTGTATATATTATTCTCCAGTTGAGGTTTTCTTTTAAATTAAGGCATGAATTCCACTTTCTTTCTATACTGTCATCGATTTTACTTTGTGATTGTAACTGTATATTGTAGAGAGTTTTGTTTACCTGCTTAGAGTTTTCTATTATATCAACAAAAGTTTTCTCTGGTATAGTTAATGCATTGATTCCTTGCGTATACAATATTGATTTATATTCATTTGGTATAGCAGAAATTAGTGAGTAGAAGTTTAAAAATTCATGAGAGTCAATGTTGTATAAATATTTTAACTCATCAAATGTATAATAAGTATTTTTTCGATAATTGTACAACTGACCGATAGTTTTTATATTATTGTTATACCAGTTTGTCAAAAAGATAGAATTGTTATTTACTTTTATGCATTTATTGTTCCATATGACATGTTTACATATGGGAGAACTTTTTGAAACATTATATTGGTTCTTAATACTTTGCTAAGATGTAAGTACATCTTTTAAGAATACATTATTTTTACTTACAGTTTGTATTATAGAATCATCGAGATTGCTTTCAAATATAAGACAGTTACCGAATTTGTTAAGTTTTTTTTCAATAGAGTTTTCCATTTACTTTTATTATTTTTATCCAGATATCGTTTTACCCAGCTCGCTTTAATGGCATTTAAAAAACAATCAATATCCGTAAGTTTAATGCCGCCATTTTCATAATCTTGTTTGAGACGTTTTCTTTTAATTTTGTCTGGCTTATTGTCCCAAAGTAATTTAAATATTGCTGTTTTTAATCCTTCTATTACTTTTGTAGATGGGTTAGGGAGAACAGAGAGAGGGTAAATTAGTTTTGGGAGCACAAAAGTTTTTATTACTGTGACCTTCCCCATAAGAGTCAGTTTCCTATGTTGCCATTGTTTTAAAACGCATTCAAATTCTTTAATTTTTGGCATTAAATTGTTGTCTATGTTTAATTTATGTTGATTATAAAATGTTATACCTAACGTTTTTGCCCTATCAGATGTCCAAATGAATTTGTTTTCTGTGCTGTCTTTGATGTTTGAGTTTTTAGTGATCCGATTCTCATGACTGTAGATTTTGATGCATTGAGGTTTAGTCCTGATATTTTTCTGAAATTTTTAAGAGTTTGAACTAATGTTTCGAATGAATTAGGTGAACCATCATTAAAAAAAGTTGCATCATCTGCAAAGAAGGTCTGTTTTATTTCGGCCTCATGTATTTTTATCCCTTTAATAGTATTGTTTTTATTTATGTAGTTTGACAGTAATTCTAGACATATAATAAAGAGCGACGAAGACAGAGGACAACCTTGACGAACACCTTTTTCTATTTAAAAATTTCTAGAAAGATGGCCATTGTTAATAATGACACTACTTATATCATTATAAAATACCTTGATCCACTGAATTATATGTGGCCCGAAATTTAGATGGTTTAGACATTTTATTATAAAGAGATGGTTCAAACTGTCGAATGCGTTCTCAAAGTCTGCAAAAAATAGAAGTCCAGGCTTATTATGATTATTTATTGATCATGCGGGGCGGAGTATCACGACCGTCCAGCGCATTACTGTGTAGGAAATTCCCAACGGTAACCAAGCATTAACGGGATAAATTATGTATTATAACCTCACCGTTGTTCGTATTTTGTAATAACCATAACTTGCATAAGTCAGAGGTTAATTCCGCTACGCCAGGTCAATAAATACGCACAATATCTATGAGTTAGCGGTTGATAGTCGCATAATTTGGTATAAAGTATAATAATAATAATGTTTAATAAATACGCACAATATCTATGAGTAAGCGGTCGATAGTCGCATAATTCGGTATAAATAATAATAATGTTCAATGTCAAATATCTCTAAAAGCAACAATCTTCTGATTGGATAACACTCAAGGGTCGGTGAAAATTGTACGTCGAAGTACATTTCTCGTTCTACCTAGTAGGTCTTGTAGACTTTCGACGTCATGGTACGTCATATAGACACTAAGTTCTGGTCCTACCCAGGAAACAGTTTGTTTCATCGAATGTCTCAATTCAACTTGACTGCTTGCTAAAGCAGTTGCATTAAGCATACAGTACACTGATTTAACATAATCAAAATCATGTGATGTGTCAAATCAATTTTGATTGACAAATTTGACAGGATTTTTTTAAATCCAAGAAGTTTTAGACTGTCAAATAACACACACTACGTATTGAAAGCCATACCTGGAGCATTCGTCTGTATATCACTGACTTAATCAGAAGAATGATTTCTACTGTTGGGAAACGTTTACACCACTAATTGTCTTCTTATTTATTATCAATGTATACTTATGTGTAACAGCATAACAACATACTTGTTTCGCAATTAAAATATTTAATAAATACAGGTATCTTGCAGGTTTCTAATTTTCTTTCGCAAACTATTGTTGAATAGTTTAAATTTTGTCGCCACTAAAAAACTAGCCATTTTGTAGCAATTCTAAAATCACAGTCTAAACTGCATACACTTAGCTCTATAGTTACAATTTGAATGCAAATATTAGAATGCATCATGTTACATGTATATCATCCAAATTTTTTTATTTAAACATTCAAATAACACATAACAAAGTACATTATATAAAAAGGTATGTGGTATTGTGTGGAGATACAAAACACTTCACATCATTTATTTGCACATAAAATAATAGTTACAAAATAAGTAAAACTAAAACACTGTCATCAACCTACATTTCAAGAATATTTACGTATATGAAATTACAAAGTGGTGTTATTGTATTACCTTTTACAAAATTAACATTGCTGGTTTTGTACTAGCCATAAAAACATTTATCATGGATAAACAAGTAACAACCAATTTATTAATTACACAATAGAACGGAAATCATATTAATTGCATTATGCATTTACAAAACAAGCTATTTGCTACTGTTTAGAATTACACTATCTTACTAAAAAAGGATCACAGGTACTTGTGCTTTTACATACTTGTGGTAAGTTTTTGTATTACTAGTTTGACAATTATCGGCAGACACTTGTCGATATACAGACAAAATTTGCATGGGAACTTTCATATTTTTTCAGCATAATTGTCTTCAAATTGTTAATTTAACAACCCTTTGACATTGTTTGCACTTCTCATCTTATTTTACCATAGCTGATTTTTGTTTATAGATAGACATATATAGACTTTTCAAAGTTTATAAAAGTTCACACCTGTTCCATACAAGTAAACAAACAGAACCAATAAAGATCACCACAGATATTAAATAACTGTGTGTATAGCTTGGAAATTTTGATAGTTCAGGAATCCCTCCTGTGTTGATTTCTGTAAACCAAAACTGTCAGTTTTGCTGGATAGAATAGCTTGTATGATGCCCAGCTCTTGCCTTGGCAGAACAGCTTCTAAAAACGGAAAATCAACAAATATCTTAAAATTTGATCAAAAATGCAGACAATTTATAAATGTCTTGGTTTTTGTTGATTTCGAATCTGGAAGACTTTTTACGTAAGATTGTGATACGAAAATCCAACGGTATCGGATTTTGTGGTTTTAGGCCTAAACTAATTATAGTGATATGTAACCTTTCGGGATATCGGTAAAGTGCGAGCAGACGAGATGTGAATACGTTAAAAATTAAAGCTAAAAGACTAAAAAGTTAGATCGGAATATCTTTAAATTTTGTAAATAAATGTGTTTCTGATGGATAACAACGACAACTTACCAAAATATTGCTCATGATAACACGTAAAACTTCTTTCTGAGAGCGAATGGAAAATGCGTCACAAATTCTGACAAATAAACAGTAGGGTGTCGTTATTGAAATACCGCGAGAATACTGAAAGAATAGAGATGCCAACTATAATGTTTAAAACAAATACTTTTTTAACAAGCGTTTGTGATTTGTCAGGATTATAATAACAATTAAGATATCGAAAAGATCAACGCAAATAAATTCGACAGAAATCTGAGATTCGGCAATATATTAAAGACGGATTATGTTCCCCTAAATTGTGTTTGGTAAAGACTGTCACTATATGTAGTGAACCAGTCTACGGCTTATACCCACTGAAGGAGAGCATCCAGGGGAGATAATTGAGTAATGACTTAATTCTGGAACGGTTGCGAAGAAAAACAAATAATGCGAGAATATTTAGTGCGATTCGCTACACAATTATGATGTCATTGATATAACTTTTCCTGAGGTATGTATTTACATGTGATTAAGCATATGTCAAAGTGTTTTTGATTTTTCAAGGTCATAAATAGCATCGCGAAAATATATGTCGCGTGGCAATTTTTTTTGAGACGCATCCATATGTGGTATTCTTATGTAATTTAATGTCTAAATTCCGATATGTATGAACGGTCAACGCCCGCTTTGCGGGCTTTTGCCCGTATTGAATGTTTATTTGGTTATTCAGTACAGTGTCATTGTTTTTCATGTGTGTCGTTAGCAAATCACATGCCAATGCAAACCAATGTCGAACAAGTCACAAGGCCATTTGAAGTCAAGTTAACAGCAAAATATGTTTTACCTTTGAAACTTTGATTTATTTTGTTAAACTGGACTATTTTAATCAAAATTATGATTGAGCCATCTTAGATTTATATAGTCCAAATAATAATTAATTTACGATCGTTTTCCTATTGCAAATTGTTTTTCAAATTTTATTTCAGTTCTTCTTGTTTAATCTTTGCTAACACATGCAATTATCATTAGTTACATGTAAAGACCACCATTACCCCTTAAAAGTGTGTGAATTATGTCAGAATATCACTTTGTAGATATTTAAAATAGATATTGTTAACAAAATACACATTGATTTTGTTTCTTACTCTTAAATATAAAATTACTTCGGACGAAAAGATACTTATGTGCAGGTTCTAATCTTTTGCTAAAATCAGTTAACAGCATTTTTTTTCCCCAATTGGGAATTTTTGCGTCGTTAAATTTTCAAATTGGGAAAAAACAAGTCGCAAAATCAATAAATTGGGAAAAAATCGAGTTGCGAATTGATGAATTGGGAATCCTTAAAATGCATTTTATCTATCATTAGGGGGTACATGTATATTATGCATCACAAAGCATTTTAAGCTCTAGGTTTTAACAGAAAAACTGCTAGTGATGATATTTTGACAATCACAACATGTCATGTGAAAATTGTGTAATTGCCACTTCAGTAGGAATGTGCCTGTCAATGGAATTTTTTTTAAGCATTATCACTGAGGTTGCATAAAAAATTATATTAATAATTGTGTTTAAGCACTTAAAAGTCTCACAAGCCCTGGAAAGTAATACATTTTTGTGTTAACATTTTCAGTGATATCAATTAATAACAATTTAAAATAATAATAAGGAATTATCAAATTATATGTTTAATTCCAAACAGGTGATAATCAGATCAAAGTCAAACTTATCTCTCCTCACAGTGACACAGGCACAAAGTTACATTTAACTAAAAGCAATCGCTCAAACTCTATTAACAGCTGGTCATTGTTTCTTTCTTTAATCGTTTCCAGTAGTATTTGGCGTTAATTGGCTCATTATGATGTCCAATGAAGATTTGTTTTGATGAATTTGCTGATAAAAATTAGTGTTGATAAAGTTTATTTATGTACGGAAGACTGATTTATGTAACGATGAAATTCTTTCACGGGAAAAATCAATCACACATCACGATTATGTAAACCAGTCACATTTTACACGACGGTTAGAGTTGCGCCGCTTTGAAAAGTTTTGTTCACTTTCTACGTTATGAAATAAAGGACCGAAAATGAAAGGCTCGACGATTTCAAAAGATATTTTCAGCGAACATTAAAGGCCCTAGCCATTGGGAAAGGCACTGAGGATCGTTGGAAACGGTAGATATGGAGATATGAAAAAAACCGGTGCTAAAATTGGGAAGCCTCCGGTAGGCTTTGGGAAAGGTACCGTTCCCCGGTACTAGTTAAAGAAGGAAACAAATGCTGGTTAACAAAAAGGACTACACAATTGAAATCTTTCTGAAATGCAAAATATTAATAAACACACATGGCAAAATAAAAAAAATCATCTTAAATCGACAGGATATTCTTGGCATATTAATTTCATCCAAATGCAATCCCATACCTGCCATATGTCCCGGATCGGAAATCTGGCAAATGTGTTACACACAGTCCTTGTTTGAGTGTATACATGTACAGTGAATGAAAATCAAATCAGCACTGAACTACCTAATAGACAAAAAGCATAACCAGGGAGGTATAGGCATAACCAATAAGGCGCATTTTGCTTTTTTTACAAAATTTTATCTGTAAAAGTATCGTTTACGGTAAAGATCACCTTATTTTACAACTACGCGCTACATAATTTTCATACAAAAGTTAAGATCTACTACAAAGTTTTTATGTGACAGTCGATACGCCCACGTGTTTCCTGCAGATCATGTGACCATGTACACAAAAGCAACTTCGCAACCTTTTTCTAACACCAACAACATGTGGCTTGTATCTAGTAATGAAAGTAGTAATGCTTAATTTGATTTTACTAGATCTAGTGTATTTCCGATAGGCTTTTGGACTTATTGTTTGTGTATCGATCTCATAGATGTTAATTTTTGTTTATTATTGGTAAGTTACATGTGAAATTTACCTAATTACATAGCTAAGATATCGCGAAAAAAATGCGTACCAAAAGTGCATATATCGTACATGTATGTCTATATATATCGCTCTATGTATACATGTCCTGGAAATTTGAAGTCAAAGTCCCAGATTTGGTCTGAAAATTTATGGCAGGAATGCTAATGCTATGTATAGATAAACAAGTTATTTATAAACGACCAATGACGTAACACTATGCAGCTTTCAATAAACACAGTGCAATATGGCTACAATTGGAATCCAAACAGTGATAGTGTTTTCATATCTGGAATAGCATAACTTGTAAGTTTTGACTAATGCAATAGTTGTAATTCGGAACTCGGTCCAGTCTGCGTTTTTAGCTCGACTGGCCAGAAGCCAGCGGGGCTTAAGTCATGGTCCTGTGTCCGTCGTCCGTGCGTCAGTGCATGCGTGCGTTAACATTTCCATAAAACATCTTCTCCTAAAGTTCTAGTCCAATTCTGATGATATTTCTCAGGAATGTTCCTGGGGCGAACCTCTTTCAAATTTGTTCAAATTATGCCCCTGGGGTCAAATTTGACCCTGCCCAGGGGATCACAAAAATGATAATTTGCTTATAAAAGGCCTATTTTGTAAAAACTTAAAAAATCTTTTCGTCCATAACCATTGGGCCTAGGGCTATCAAATTTGGTATGTAGAGACATCTAATAGTCTTCTACAAAATTTCTTCAAAATATGACCCTGGGGTCAAATTTGACCCTGCCCGGGAGTCACAAAATTGAACATATGCTTATATAAGGCCTATTTTGTGAAAACTTTCAAAATTTTCTCGTCCATAACCATTGGGCCTAGGGCTATCAAATTTGGTATGTAGAGACATCTAATAGTCCTCTACCAAATTTCTTCAAATTATGCCCCTTGGGTCAATTTTGACCCTGCCCCGGGGGTCACAAAATTGAACATATGCTTATATAAGGCCAATTTTGTGAAAACTTTCATTTTTTTTTCGTCCATAACCATTGGGCCTAGGGCTTTGACCCTGCCCTGGGGGGGGGGGGGGGGGGGGTCACAAAATTGAATAAACACTTATAAAGCGCCTATTTTATGAAATCTTCAAAAATCTTCTTGTCGAAAACCATTCAGACTATGGCTACCAAATTTGGTATGCAGTAACATCTTATAGTCCTCTACCAAGTTTGTTCAAATTATGCCCTTTGGTTAAAATTTGACCCTGACCCCATGGGTCACAAAATTGAACATTATATACGCCTATATCTTGCTTATTTTGTGAACACTTTTAAAATATTCTTGTCCTTAACTCAAGGACCTAGGGCTACCATATTTTGTATGTACATGTAGTGCGATATAGTAGTCCTCTACAAAGTTTGCTTAAATTATGCCCCTGGGGTTAAATTTGACCAACCCAGGGGTTCACAAAATATGTACATGTGCTTAAATAGGGCCTATATTTAAGTATTTGCACATGCAGAGAATATTTGATTCAGCTTTTTTTCAGCAGTGGAGCGATACAGGGGCATCATGGCCCTCTTGTTCTGATATTTGAGCATGCGTCAAACAAAAGCTGCAGGATGTGCATATTTCAAAACGAGAATGAATCAATATTTACAATATCTTTGAATAGTAAATACCACTTTCTACTAAAACATTCGTAACTTATAGTTTATAAAAATTCCATGAAAAATTATTTTTCTTATGATGAGATGAACACATTTTGATTGTGTTTAATTTGTTAGAATATTAAGATAATGCTGCATGTACATATTAACAGGTTTGGTGACGTAATTATGTCATTGCATTATAATTATACAATTGTGTGTAGGCCTGGGCATACAGTTTTAATGGAAGTTTGTCAACGGAAATACAAAGACATTTACTTTATCGTATATATATTATACTATTCACATGTATTGGTAATAATAAAGACAAGTACCAAACAACAAAAAACTTAATATCCTCAGTCCATTCGTAGTACTAGAACTAATATATTGATTCATATAAGTTGGTTATTTATATGTCAATGTATATAGCCCTATTGCGATGTTTTTCCTTAAATGTCATCTTAATAAATAGAAGAAAATTATTTACTCAAGACCATGATTGTACCTACTGCGCGCGCTCAGAAATCAGAAAAAACAACAGTGCGCCAGTTCCGAATGAAATCTTTTAGAAAGAAATCTCGTCCATGAGGATTCTGGGCTGTTATATGAATTTGCAGACTTTAAAGACGATTTTGAAAAAAAAAAAATCACCTGCGGTCCAAAACTAGGTCACTAGGACTCTTAGAACAGCTTTTGACACCCTAGAAGCGACATTTTTTACCTAATCTTTATGAAACTTGGTAAGAATGTGATTCTCATTGAAGTTTCAAATGAGTTTGAAAATGGGTCATCCCGGGTTAAAAACTAGGTCACTAGGTCAAATCTTAGGAAAGATTGTTTTTACCCTAGAGGCAACATGTTTGACCAAATCTTAATAAAATTTGTTCAGAACATGTGCCATATTGAAATAATATGGCACATGTTAATATTGACAAAAATATTATTATATTGACAAAAATATGTTGACTCAATCCTCAGGTGAACAATAAAGGGCCATCATGGCCGTCTTGTTATAAGATTTTTTTTTAACATATTATTTTGGCTTTTATTATATAATTTGGAAAATTGCCTAGAAATTAGGAAAACATATTGAGTCATATTTTGCATTGGGAATCGGTAAGATATTCTGACCCACAGAATCTTTAGAAAAAGGCCTGTAGAGCTTCTCTGCACAATTGCTCATTTGTGTGTGTTTTTCGTTTGGCTAACACAATGAATATCTCAGTGCTGCAGCGCACATTGTCATATGTTGTAGTGCTCTAGATATTTGAAATTTATATATTGTGTGAACAGCAAAATAATACTCATCTCTGTTTCAGAATGCAGTTAATAATGTGTAAGAAAGATAACCTTGGCTTTTTTTTTCAGACGCTACATTAAGAGAAAGGAACTCTTCATTTATGCCAAGTAGGTGCAGGCAGCCTAGTACCAGTACTTCTGTAGGCAAAAGAAAACGTCCACGAACTTGGACTGCTAATTTTATGTGCCTTTCAAACAATAATCAAAATAAGGTACATAACAGTGCTGAAAAAGAATGCTTGTACAAGGCAGGTTTGGGTATGAAAAAAGTAACTTTTGAAGGAGATGCAAAAGAACAAAGTGTTCATTAAAGAGTTTCCTAAACTTGAACAGTGTGGGGGGTTTGAACTGTTACGTTGTAACAGTAGCTGCAGAGTATTGAAACAACTTAATTGTAAATGGGATGTTAAAACATTAAAAAGTGTTGTAGGACCTCAAGGTAAATTTTATATTAGACCCATTCAAAAGTGTTTGACGGTTGAGGTAGTAACAGAAGATGAAGAAACAGAGTTAATGACAAAGTGTGACATATGCAAACAGGAAGTTTCTTTAGGTCAAATACGTAACCATGTTGAGTCCTGTATAGCCACAAATCTGGACCATACAGAAACGTACCTGTATACTTCACAGGGAAATTCAGATGAAGAACTTCCTGAAAGTGCTTCAGAGATAATTCATCAACAGGTACGTGCACTTTGTTTACGGTATTTATAAGTGAATACACTTGCATGTATTTGCTCGCCATATTAACATGTTATAATCAAAACCAGACTGTACACAGATTTAATTATTAAAATACTTATTGAACTTGGTCAGAGAAATTTTGTTCTATAAAAAAAATAGCCACCAGGGGCTTCGTCAGTTCTCTTTATATTTTAATGGAGAAAGTCAGTTGGAAGTCATTGCTCCCTGTCTGTGGGCAGTTTTTGTTTTAAGGAGTGTTGCGGCAGTTTTTGTTTTAAGGGTGTTGCGGCAGTTTTTCTCCAAATCATATTTTAGATTGTTTAAAATCACTGTTATGCAGATTATCTGCGTTTGTCAGTTTGCTGTGCACAGTGTGTCAAGTTTTAAATAAATACAATATGTTAATTTAAACGTTACACGTTTTTAAAGGTACATGCATATTTAAAATCAATGGTTCAAATTATGACAAGAAAAAGAAAAAAATATTATGTCCAACTAATGCATAAATAATTATGTTATTTTGGATTAGTAGCAATGTTTTGTTGTTATGCCCCCACCATGAAATGGCTACAGGCATATAGTGTTTACCCTGTCCGTGTGTTTGTGTGTGTGAATGTGCAAAAAATTGCAATGGTTTCGTGTTGTGTCAATAACTTGCACTAACACCAATAAATAAAGTTGCACAAATTATGTCTCCCCCCAATATTGGGGGGGGGGGTGACATATTGTTTTTGTGCTGTCCAGAGATCTGTATGGATGGATGTTCCTGGAACCTCGTCAGCACTTCTCATAAACTTGCAACACTTACTAACTATCATAAGGGGACTGTGCAGGCAAAGTTATGTAACTTTAACTGGCATTTTGACAGAATTATGGCCACTTCATACTTAAAAAATTGGAAATTTTGTTAAGTTTTGTGTTTTGATCCCCTTTACTCCTAAAGTATCATAGCTATTGCATTCAGACTTGCAACACTAACTACCATAAGGGGACTGTACAGGACAAGTTGCATAACTCTGGTTGGCATTTTGACAGAATTATGGCTCTTTTTGACTTAGTAACTTTGAATATTTGGTTAAATTTTGTGTTAAGATCCACTTTACTTCTAAAGTAAGGCTTTTGCTTTCAAACTTCAAATACATTCAAAATCTGTACATATTTGGTGCTTTTAGGCAAAACAGGGCTTTATGCATGTCAAATAAGATTAGCCTGTGCACACTGATTTGCCTGTGCAATGCGCACAAGCCAATCAAGGACGACACTCTCTGATTTTATGTTGATTTTCGTTTAAAGAGAGTCTGTGGTACTGGGATGACAATTTATGCATATGCATTAAGCCCTGTTTTTCCAAAATGAAGCTTAAATTATCTTTTTATTAATTATTGGAAAAAAAACACATCTCAACCTGTGCTTTAAGACAAACTCTTTATAAATTTGAATGGGATGTGTTCATTTCAAACTTGAGATATAAAAAGCTATAACATAACTTTGAAAAATGAGTTGCGTCTAAGATTATGCAATAGCCAACAATATCAGTGCCTTCAGCGCTTTGATTTTAGGTGTATCTACTGTCTAGCTTGTTTTTGTTGTGAACACAGTTTGTCATCATTTCCTAGCTGAAACCTGAGATGAGTATATCTGGCATTTGTTAGAAAATTATTCTGTCCTGAACATAGCCTGAATCTGAGATAACAGCGACAATTTTATGGAAACTTTATAGGGAACATTTATTTTAGTGAATAACTTTTGTCGTACATGTTGTTTAATTGTTAACTTGATTTAATTAACTTCAATTCACTATTTAATTAAAAAGAAGTTCTATATTAATTAAATTAAATTTTGTTCATATGGAATGTTCTATTTTCAATAACCATTTAAAACTCTGAGGTTTAAAGGGGCCTTTTCACAGATTTTGGCATGTTTTGAAGTTTGTCATTAAATGCTTTGTATCGATAAATGTAAACATTGGATATAAAGCTGCTATAAGGCAAAGCAGGCCTGGGCCTACATTTTTTTTAAACATTAAAATGTTGACCCTGAGGTGGGTGAGGGGTTAGAAATCTGCATTTCATGTTGACATTATCCTAAGACGATCAATCTGAAACATTCCGAATGATGTTAATGACCGCGGAAATTTAATCACAGAGAAACGGATGTTTCGATCGATGAAATCATCAACACATTTGCCTCGGTAAAGTGTAGAAATATTGATTTCTTGTAATTGATGCACTTGTTAGAATAATTAGTGTAATAGATGAACTATAAGTTAGTTTAACACTCAACACGTTACGGTGCCGTTATAGACATGCAGCCAGTGTTATTGGAAAGAATTCCCATGGTTTGACTTGTGAATAAGTGTGGTGTTACATTTTTAAATGTTTCTCTGTTCCATATTGTTTTAAAATTTAGTTCTCTGGTATGAAGATAATACAGTAAAATTTAGTTCACTAACATCGAGATAAAACAGTAAAATATCAAAGAAAAACGGGCAAAAGTCTTATATTTTCTGAAAATATCTTATTATTTGTCTAGATAAGCTTAAAATCTCACCACAGGCGTTATAGGATTTAAAAATTGTCCAGGGGATGACACTCGGACCCCCCGTTTTTATGTATTATATCCGGGCCTACAGCTAAAAAATGCTAGCTACGCCCCTGTTCTGGATACAATGCCATATGTATTTTATACCTAATATAAGCAATCCTTGTTAAGTTTCACAAAATATAACGACAACAACAGAACTCTCCAAATTATTAATTTGTTCTGCGTTGTTCATGTTCAGTACATGTTCAGTATTACTGTTTCCGCACAAATATCATAACTAAAACGAAAATTTGCGAATCTGAAACAACTTTTTTCAATTTTGTCAATTTACCCAAACGTGAAAAGGCCCCTTTAAAAGACACAGTCCCATTATGATTTTATGAAGAGAGATGTAATATATAATGTGTTACGACAGGTTATGTTAATTTCTTTCTTTCATATACCTTTTCGCTTATGTAACAATACAGTAGTTGAGGTATAACGCATGTATTTATAATAAAAAAGAAAAGAAAAAGAAAAGGAGACATCATGTATTGTAATGTAAGGGGCACATCTCGTATTGTCCTGTTAAAGCATGCAGTCATGAGTTATTATCCCCCGCCTATCCGCCATAGGCGGAGGGATATTGTTTTGATGTTGTCTGTCCGTCTTTCTGTCTGTCCGTCTTTCCGTCCGTCCGTCCGGAGCCATATCTTTGAAGTGTTTTGGCGGATTTCATTGAAACTTGGTATGAGAATATATATATGGATAAGAGGATGACGCACGCCAAATGGCATTGTACACCATCTGTTAATAACGGAGTTATGGCCCTTTGTATCGTGAAAAAATGCTTTTTAATATAAGCTTAGAGCTTTATCTCCATTAACACATGAGCGAGAGCCATGAAACTTGCCATAGATGTTCTCAATCATATGGGGGTGCTTCACATTCAACACCCATAATCCTAGGGGCTAAGGTCAAGGTCACACATTGACGTCAAAGGTCGTTCTCCATCCGTCCAGAACATTTTTGTGTCCAGAAGCATATTGGCCGGGGATAATAATTCAACGAATTTGCTTGTTTGTATTGAGGTTTTATCTGTCTTGTGTGTGAATCTATGAATAAAGTCATTTGTGAGTTACCCACCAACGAGTTCAGAGCAGACATGGCAAGGGACCGTAACAATTTTAAGGCCAGACAGGCCTAGAAACGAGGAGAAATAATGTACAGGCCACTGTTATTAATTTCACAGGCCTCAATTTTAATTGTTTAATCCTGGAGGGACATTGCATAATAAATTCACAAAGTGAATGTTAACATGTGTGTGATTTATGAAAGGGCAAAAATTGTGTGAACTGTCTGATTCGAAAAAAATAATTTAGTGTATTATTCAGTTTGGGAAAAATATAAACACATATTAACATACATACGTTATTGAGTTTTATTGATGTATTTAACACAGATTTATTAATATATTAAATAATTTTACCTTTTATTATCTTCTATTTCACTAACATGCCATAACAGTAATCTGTATAGAGTTACAAACATAAATTTAAAAGGCATGTGTTCATTTCAAACTTGCAATCAATTTTGAAAAATAAGTTGCCTCTTTAATTATGCAATAGCGAACAATTTCAGTGCCTTCATCCCACCCTAAAATCCCCCCCCCTCAAAAAATTATATTTTGTTTTACATGTTTTTTAGCTCACCTGAGCACAACATGCTCATGGTGAGCTTTTGTGATCGCCTTTTGTCCGTTGTCCGTTTTGCGACGTCAACATTTGCCTTGTTCACTCTCTAGAGGCCACATTTATTGTCCAATCTTCATGAAATTTGGTCTAAAGATTGGTTTCAATGATATCTTGGATGAGTTCGAAAATAATTATGTTTGCTTGAAAAACATGGCTGCCAAGGGGCGGGGCATTTTTCCTTATATGGCTATAGTAAAATCTTGTTAACACTCTAGAGGCCACATTTATTGTCCAATCTTAATGAAACTTGGTCAGAAGATTTGTCCCAATAATATCTTGTTATCTCAGGTGAGCGACTTTGAGCCTTTCAGGCCCTCTTGTCTTATTTTTGGAAGATAATGTAATAAATGCCCAGACCCCCACACTATACACCCCTCACCACTGTTGTTTCAATTTCAGGGGTTTTCCATGGAATTCCATGATTTACCAGAGATTTCCAGCATAACTTCCGTGGTGACCCTGGACAATGTACACCCGGGCAGTGAGGACCAGCATAATGGAGATTATTTAAGTACATTAGTTAAAAAGTGTACTACATTTTGTAAATCCAATGATGTGTCTGATCCTATTCATGTGCTAAAGATCTTTCAAAAAGAGATTGTCACTGGGAGAACATTAGAACTAACAGAAGAGACATCATCTACGGGCATTTATGGTGAAACCAATTTCATTTTGGTAGACAGAGGCGATCTACTGAAAACAGCAATTGAGGAAATAAGGGCAATAAGCGACATGAGGAAATGCCTTGAAGTTCAGTTCTATTGAGAGGTAAATACATATAAAGTGTAGAAAACAAAAACAAATGACCATACAATTTTCCAATTCCAAGTCTACTTCACTGAAAATAATTCCCTGTTTGTGATTATTGTGTTTCACTGTATTACATTTTTCAGAAATATGAAAGAATGTTGCAAAAAGGTTTGGAAATTTTGGGGCATTGAATTTCCTTGTTTTAGTGTCAGCGGCTTCTTGCCTAGCCATGCTATGGGAATAACGTAATCTTTTACACCCCAGCAAACAAAGTTTGCAAGGGAGTATGTAGTTGTCATTTTGTTGGTTGGTCGGCTGTGCATCATCTCTCTCTGACTGCTCCAACATGTGGATCAAACTACTCATAAATTGTGTAAGTAATTGACTTGAAACTAGAGATGTGTCATAAAGAAAAAAGTGTATATGTGAAAGACTTAATTTTAACATGCGGTGATTCACCATTTTGGTAAAAAAAAATGCGAACATTAGTGTCTGTAACAAATCTAGTGGGTTGTACCTGTCATTTAATTTTGCAGTGTGCTGCTGATTTTGGAGGTCCAAGAAAGGAATTCTTCTCACTTGTCCTGCAGTGCATTAAGGAAGAATACTTCGAGCCAGTGAGAGAGTGGTCAGATGACTATGAAGCTGTTGGCAGAATATTGGGTAAATTTATTAAATTAAGCTTATTTGACTGGAACAAAGTGCCATATAGTGGCCTGTACTTAGTGTTCCAAAGGCAAGGTCCAAGTCATTCAGGCTTTGAAAAATACATTATCCCAGTTGTACATACAGGGTTCTTGAACTCTGATATATGGGGCAAAAATTCCGCCCCAATTAAACCACAGTAAAATCATTCGTAGTTGACGGTCACTTTAAGGTGTTATTTTTAGATATCATAAAACCTTCTAACTTTTAACTTTAATAATATTTTATTGCATTTTTATGCCCTTGCTATGAAATTGCCCTGGGACCAAGAGGAAATTCCGGTTAAGTGAGGATTCCCGTTTAGAGGGGAAATCAACTATTTTGCTTTCAGTTGGTTATTTACATAGTCTAATGTGAAAAACTATTCTTGGGTGAGGAGTTGATTTCCCAATGAGACATGTACAAAACTATATAAATATTTTGAGGTACATTTAACATTCCAGCTCTGAGCACTCTTCAAAACGGAAGATTACCTAGAATTATGTCAGCAGAGGTAGTGGAGAAAGTATTCAATCAAGTGCTGCCTGTAGACAAGTACATCCAGGACCTAAGAAAAGGTCTTGACAGTCTTGGTCTTGTTCAGGTAAATAATGTTGAATGTTGCAAATAGAAGTTCTGATTAGAGCGGTTAAACCAATGTACAACGGATGAACCAACAGTTATTACGGTATACAAAACATGCTTATTAGTCCCCTGCCTGTTTCCAGAGGGGACTATAGTGTCTGTCGATGTCAGTCTGTCTGTCTGTGTGTCTACTCTATCCGAGATGGTTTCCGGATGATAACTTCACTTAGGGCCGATGGATTTGTTTGAATGTTGGTCTGTAGGAAGCTTAGGGGAAGATCTGGTGTGGGATTGCATATGGGGTCAAAGGGTAAAATATCTAGGTCACTGTTACTAAAAATAGAAATTCGGTTTCAATTAACATACATTAAATTCACATTCTTCAACTATCATGCATGCTGTAACTGTAAATGCACAAATAACATTGTAAATCTAGACAGATGCTGCTGTATAAGTAATGCAGGTAGCTGATGGTAGGGGACATGTATTGCGTGCAATACTAACTGTAAGCTTGTTTAAAGTTAATTGTATGGCCCTTAAAATAAGTATAGGTGAGTTGTTTTTTTCTCCATTTTTGTAAGCCCAATGTATGGTTTTGCAGACTACCACTTAAATGTCTTAACCAAACCCATATACATGACAATACCATTTATTTTATAACCGAAATTATATGTCTTCATTCATGACTTTGTTATGAACAAAACGAGTGCTTCAACATAATGGAATTTTGCATTTGACCAGCGAAGAAGGATGATATATGTATTATTACAAAACATGTCAAACAATTAAGTTCTCATTCAATTATTATATCCCCATAAACAAAATTAAGGGGGGTTTATAGGAGTGCACTTGTCTGTCAGTTGGTCCGTTTCATGGTTTCCACTCAATAACTTGAGTTTGGTTTGACCTGTTGATGAAACTAGGATAGTGCTTTGTATCAAGACTTAGCTCGGGATTGATTTCGAGGTCCATCACAGGGCTTTTTTTCACCACTTTGGGAACATGACTAATACCCTTGAAATAAGTAATTTAAGCATCTTTTGACCACAAATTGGGAAAATATTAGTAGTATTAAAAAATTATGAAAATGTTGGTAACTTATCATAAAATAGAACGACATGAGCTGAAACCAATCACTAAAATGGTGATTTCAACCTACCAGTCCTTTTCTGCACTGAAAAATCTCATTATTTTTGAATTTTTAAAACAGAGGCTATCCATTGGGATTTTTTTACTGGATTTTGGATATGTTTTGCCATTGGAAATATGACCAAATAGCGGCTATAAAATCAGCTGAAAAAAAGCCTTGCATCAGGTTAAGGTCAAGGTCACTGTGGCTAACAATAGAAAAATGGTTTCCAATAAAAAATTTCTATGTCATATTAGATAACGTAATGAAACATGATTTAAAGGATGCTAATGACGAGACCTCGCCTCAGACTGCTTTTGGGGTCAAGGTCACTGTGACTTAAGTAAAGAGAGTTGATCCGTATCATGGTCTCCGCTCAATAACTTGAGTTTGGTTTGACCTGTTAACATGAAACTTGGTAGGATAAGCTTTTATTTTTTTGAAGACAACATGCAGAATATTCTGTGTCAATGTGGCATATGGGGGTATTCGTCAGGTCTGTGACAAAGCTCTAGTTGTACATTATTATCATGATGTACCAGTATAACTTTTTTTTACCAATAGCATACTAAAGCATTTGGCCAATGTCCAGCATTTAAATATTGCAAATCATATCCATCAGTTGAGTTGCCTTCTTTCTTGTTTTACAAAATGAACCCATGTGACTTATATGACCAGAATATATAACTCTTGACATTATCAGATTCTGGGTCTACAAATTGAATGTAGTTAATTTCATGTATCTTAATATAACAAAGTCAAATCCATTCTTATGAGCACATTAATTATATATTTTAAAACAATCACTCTATCATGAGCGATTAAGGGATATTATGGCTATCTTGTTTTTGGAATGTGTATATCCATTAAAATCCTGTTTAGTTGCAATAGAAATTGCAGTTTGAGTTTAAGTTTTTGAACAGCAAGATTTTGTTGAACCTTCGTTTTCAGCTTGTTCAAGAACTGCCAGCTGTTATTCACCTGTTCACACCTCAACAGTCGAATCCTTTAACGTTGAAGATGTTGACACACCTATTGAAGCCACAGTTTAGTGCTGAAGGGTCAAACAGAAGACAGAGAGAGAATTCCACATACACGTTGTTCATCAAATACATGCGTGAAGCTGCAAGTAAGTTCCATTCAGTGTTTATACATTCAATTGTGGTATGCATCCTTTTTTTTTATGTCCCCCACTATAGTAGTGGGGGACATATTGTTTTTGCCCTGTCTGTTGGTCTGTTGGTTTGTTTGCGCCAACTTTAACATTTTGCAATAACTTTTGCTATATTGAAGATAGCAATTTCATATTTGGCATGCATGTGTATCTCATAAAGCTGCACATTTTTAGTGGTGAAAGGTCAAGGTGAATGTCATCCTTCAAGGTCAGAGGTCAAATATATGTGGCCAAAGTCGCTCATTTTATGAATACTTTTGCAATATTGAAGATAGCAACTTGATATTTGGCATGCATGAGTATCTCATGGAGCTGCACATTTTGAGTGGTGAAAGGTCAACGTCAAGGTCATCCTTCAAGGTCAGAGGTCAAATATATGTGGTCCAAATCGCTTATTTTATAAATATTGAAGATAGCAACTTGATATTTGGCATGCATGTGCATCTCATGGAGCTGCACATTTTGAGTGGTGAAAGGTCAAGGTCAAGGTCATTATTCAAGGTCAGAGGTCATCCTTCAAGGTCAAACGTCATATAGGGGGACATTGTATTTCACAAACACATCTTGTATACACTTAGTCTTTCTTTAATTGTGTCTAAATAGCTCCACTTTTCAAAGGAAAAGATTGTCAAAAGCTATTGTCATGATCCTCTTGTCTGTGTTTGGTAATGTTTATATTTATCCCCCAATTGCACAGTAGCAATCAAAAGATATTTTGTTCATCTTCACAAAGGCAGGGTCATGTATATTACCATAGTTAAAGAGTTCAAATGTTCATAATGGTTATGTTTAATTTGAAAAAGGTCCATCTTTTAGAAACCAAGTAGTCTTGTCCAACGCATATTTTATTACAAACTATGCTTGTCTTAAATGATATTGTCATCACCAGAGAGCATAATTTGGTGTTTAGTATTTCAATCGCTATATTGCAGTTGAACACTCCAATAGCAAGCGAAATGACTACTTGTGTAATATATATTACACAGATCATCTGACGATTATTTTGTTATTTTACTCTTGTTTGTGCATTTTATTTATAGTCTCAGTTGTGTACCACTATAAGCCTCCATATATACCCTCCTGTTAATTGTTCAGCAAGGTGTGTTTATTTGCTGGCAATACTTAAACTGCATTTTAAACTGGTGTGTGATGTTATTTGGCAGCCATATTATTTTCTGTGTAAACTATTCACTGGTTGACTTCCGGATTCATCAAACATTGAACCTCCCCCAGTCTATACTGGGAGACATATTGTTTTTGCCCTGTCTGTTGGTGCTACAGTATATTTATGCATTATATGTCATACCTACTTAAAAGAAAATTTTGCCCAAAACATTATAGAATAATTTCTGTAAAGCAAGCATTCAAATACTGTTAAAGCTTGTTGGATGTTTTAAGTAAGTTAGCTAATACCAGTAAATTTTCAAGGTAAGTATTATGAAAATTTAAAATGTCATAAATCATTCCTAAAAAGTTTTTTCACATCAAAATCCCCCCCCACACACACACATGATTGTAACAGTTGATATATCCTTAATATTGCCACTTGCAGAGTGGTAAGAGTGTATACACAGTATAACATTTCCCAAATTATTTTAGTATTATGTATATCTTCAGGTGGAAGAAGAGGTGCTGTAAATCTTGGGAGCATATTAAGGTTTGCCACTGGTACAGAGGAGGAACCTGTCTTGGGCTTTGCTCTTCAGCCTTCCATTCAATTTATGGAAAGTGCTAATTTCCTGCCCACTGCAAATACCTGCATAAACAGAATGAATTTATCATTGCCAGATGAAAGTAATCCACTACCACTGCAAGAGGAACTGTTCAATTTGTTTGATCTAGCATTTTGTAACACATTCTTTGGTTTGGAATAAAAAATGACATTCACATATAATTTTACCCCCATTACCATTGGTAATAGAGGCTATATGAGTCACTCTTTCGGTCAGTCGGGCTGTCAAAAAATTTCATCCATTCTTCACCAAACTCGGTCACAAGTTATATCTAGATGATGTCTAGGTCAAGTTTGAATATGTATCATGCCAGGTCAAAAACTAGGTCACGGGTCAATTACTGCGTTCTAAACCGAAAGTTTGTCCGGACCATAACCATGTCATTTATCATTAGATTTTAAAATCACTTGGTACATTTGCTCACCATCATAGGACGGTGTGTCATGCAATAGAAGGGCGTCGATGTCTCCAAGGTCAAGGTCACACTTTGAATTCAAATGTAAAGTCGGTCGGTCTGTCTGTCCCAAAAATTTCATCTAATTTTCACCAAACTTGGTCAGAAGTTGTATCTAGATGTTGTCAAGGTCAAGTTTGAATATGGGTCATGCCAGGTCAAAAACTAGGTCACAGGTCACTAACTGCGTTTTAAACTGAAAGTTTGTCTGGACCATAACTAGGGCTGTAACGATACATTCGAATTGGACGGCATGTAATGCAAAAGAATTCAAGAGCTCAAAGGTCAAAATGGCCATAAAAGACAATGGCATAATCATTCTTCCAAATCGCCATAAATTAGCTTCTCTTGTTTTGTGAAGACAGCATGCAAAATATTAAATGTCACTGCAGCATTTTGTGGTATATGTCACGTCTGTGACAAAGCTCTAGTTGTGTATATGTATGTAGTAAAAAATGTTTTGAATGTAGTATGTGACTTATATTGGTGTAATCAACATTTACTTTGTGAACCCTCTAGGGGCCAACCTTTTTTTTGCAATCTTGAAACTTGGTCAGCACATTTGTCCCCATAACATTATTACCTCTCCTGAGCACTATAGCCCCTATGTTGAGCTTGTGTGATAGTCCTTTGTTTTTTTGTGCATCGTCAATATATGCCATGTGAACGCTAGAGTCTACATTTTTGTCCGATCTAAATGAAACTTGGTCAGATAATTAGTCCCAATGATATCTGGACTCTGTTTGAAATTGGGTCATTTAGATGTCAAACACTAGGTCAAAAAAGAAAAACCATGTGAACACTAGAGGTCAAATTTGATGCCTAATCTTCATGTAATTTTGTAATAATGTTTTTTTAAATGATAGGTTCATTATTGGTTGAGCATGAAAATAAGCCTTTTTTCCATGAACATTTACAAATTTTAATGTATTGTAGTGTACACAATGTGTAAAGTATATAAATTCTTTGAATTTGTCTATTAGCATTGTTAATTATGTCTTATTTACATGCAATACATTTTGCTTGTTTACATTGTAAATGTGATGTTCATTGAAGTGTTGTCTGGGCTTGTTTCCTTCTTTTTCAGCAGCAAAGTATATTGACCCTTTTACCTAAGAAAAACTATGTTGTTTACCTTCAAATTTACTTTTAAAAACCATATTATCTCTTCAGTGGTAACTTTTCCTCATATTTAACATTTTGACCATTTCCCCAAATCAAAATCATAAAAATGACATGTAATTTGGTTTTGTTCCTAATGGTATGTAACCCCATATTTTTGTCATATTTTTATGCCCCCCTTCGAAGAAGAGGGGGTATATTGCATTGCACATGTCGGTCTGTCGGTATGTTGGTCTGTCGGTCTGTCGGTCCGTCCACCAGGTGGTTTCCGGATGATTACTCAAGAACGCTTGGGGCTAGGATCATGAAACTTCATAGGTACATTGATCATGACTCGCAGATGACCCCTATCGATTTTGAGGTCACTAGGTCAAAGGTCAAGGTCACGGTGACCCGAAATAATAAAATGGTTTCCGGATGATAACTCAAGAACGCTTAAGCCTAGGATCATGAAACTTGATAGGTAGATTGATCATGACTCTCAGATGACCCCTAATGATTTTCAGGTCACTAGGTCAAAGGTCAAGGTCACAGTGACTCGGACTAGTAAAATCGTTTCAGGATAAAAACTCAAGAACCCTTATGCCTAGGATCATGAAACTTCATATGTACATTGATCATGACTCGCAGATGACCCCTATTGATTTTCAGGTCACTAGGTCAAAGGTCAAGGTCACGGTGACCCGAAATAGTAAAATGGTTTCCGGATGATAACTCACGAACGCTTATTCCTAGGATCATGAAACTTGATAGGTAGATTGATCATGACTCGCAGATGACCCCTATTGATTTTCAGGTCACTATGTCAAAGGTCAAGGTCATGGTGACCCGCAATAGTAAAATGGTTTCCGAATGATAACTCAAGAACGCTTATGGCTAGGATCATGAAACTTCATAGGCACATTGATCATGACTGGCAGATGACCCCTATTGATTTTCAGGTCACTAGGTCAAAGGTCAAGGTCACAGTGACAAAAAACATATTCACACAATGGCTGTCACTTCAACGGAGAGCCCATATGGGGGGGCATGCATGTTTTACAAACAGCCCTTGTTG
The DNA here is from genome assembly GCF_020536995.1 of Dreissena polymorpha. Classification (NCBI taxonomy): domain Eukaryota; kingdom Metazoa; phylum Mollusca; class Bivalvia; order Myida; family Dreissenidae; genus Dreissena; species Dreissena polymorpha. The sequence goes on along the minus strand of NC_068361.1, from coordinate 22,665,637 downwards.
TGATATCTTTTTCATTGTTTAAAAGTTTTTTTTCACAAATTGTTACTTATGAGCTATTGTGACCTGTCTTTGTTGGTCGTCCTGTTTCTTGTGTCAACATATTTACCTAAAGGACATCTCCTCCTTACCAGCTGGTCCAATATTAATTAAACTTGGCAAGAATGTTCCTTGCATGAAGCTCTTTTAAAGTTTTTCAAACAAAAGCATTCCATGAATAACTCTGGCTATTGTTGCCTTGGCAAGCGAAAGGATTTTTTTTAAATCCCATCTGTTTTACTCCCACTACCATTGGTGGTAGGGGGGGGGGCTATATAGGAATCACTTAGTCTGTCTGTCCCAAAACTTTGTCCGGACCATAACTTTGTCATTAATCGTAATATTTTAAAATGACTTGGTTAATTTGTGCACTATCTCCAAGTTCACGGACACACTTTGAGTTGGAAGGTCAATATGCCCATATACGAGTTTTTCTGGGCCATAACTATGTCATTTGTTGTGAGATTTTTAAATCATTTGGCAGGTTTGTTCACCATCATTACACGGTGTGTGATGCAAAAAAAATCTGTCCATATCACCAAGGTAAAGGTCACATTTTCAGTTCAAAGGTCATATATGGCCATAAACTGACCTTGTCTGGGCCATAACTATGTCATTCCTTGTGAGATTTGTGAATGACTCAGTGCATTTGTTCACCATCATGGAACAGTGTGTCATGTGAAAGATCTACACCGATATCTCCAAGGTCAAGGTCACACTTGCATGATAATAAATTATTCTTTAAAATAAAATAAAATTAGTTTCTCTTACTTTGTGAAAACAACGTGTTAGATATTCAGTTAAATATTCAGTGTCAATGCGGCATGTAGGGGAATCGTCATGTCTGTGACAAAACTCTTGTTCAAGTTATGCCCCTGGTGCAAAATTTGCCCCACCTTGAAGTAAAATGTATTTCTTTATATAAAAATTGGAAAAACTTCAGCAATTGCCTCCGAAACCACAAGGCAAAGCAGATATTTGGCATAAAACTTCATTTAGTGCATCTCTAGTGAGACTGTTTAAATTATGCCACTGGGTGCAAATAAATTTAATTGTGTGTATATAGTGAAAACTTTAAACATCTCTGAAACCACCAGACCAAGACCACAAGAGCATAGATATTTTACAGTAAACATCATCTAGTGGACCTCTACCAGGATTACATTAATTATATCACTGGTTTGGCCCACCCCAGGCACAAATGTGATTTCCTTAAGAATTTATAGTCACAGTGAATAAGTAAAAACTAAACAATCTTTTTCTCTCAACCGGCAAGGAATAAAGTTCCCGTATGTATAAAAAAACAAGTCAGGTGAGCGATATAGGGCTGTCATTCCTTTTTGTTAGTTCTTCTTGTCTGAGTTATTGTCCTTTAAAGATTCCTATGCTATTACATGTTAATAAGCGCAAGTTCTCTGAACCTTACACATGTTCCATTTTTCAGCCACTGTTGTAGGTGTATTGCCAAAATTAGAGACAATGCACATTCAGGGAGCATAACCTTTGTGGTCTGTGACAGCGACTTGTACTTGTAATTGCTTATCATGAATGGCAATCTTTTGAGACAAGACCATATGGTGCAGGTAAAGACGTAATTAATGAGCTAAAGGTATAGTTCTAACAATAACATGTAGCCCGTTTGTGTGAATGACTTCATATTTCTTTTGTACAACTTTGTGAACGTATGCACACGAGCTGCGTTCATGTAATTGAGAATCTTATTAAATGTTTAGTTATTTGAGGTTAGTCTGTGTTACTTCAATTAGAAGCAAAATGAAAATGCCCAAGGAAATTATAACCAGCCAGCATGAGATATGTAATTGCACTAAGAAGCAGCTGAACTCCGTTATATGATTGAAATGGTGTTGACAAAAATAACACCGTATTGCCTCATTCACATCAACCCTCTTGACCTACAGTAGTTCATAAACGAGGAAATAAATGTAACAAACCATAAATATGATTATTTTTGTTATGCTTGTTAGTAATAAAATGGTGCAACCTTGAGGTATACATTAGTGGCGAAAAGTAGGTCACATACATTGTAATGTGCTGGGTAAATGTCAGTTCCGACGGACCAACAGGCATGTCTCTGGGGCGGAACAATTGAAACAATTGACCAGCGTAATATTCCGTATTATCACGTGGTCAGTTTAATGAAAACTAGCCAATAAAAACGCTTAAAGGTATATTACACATGTTTATTATAAAACTATTCGTAATGGCTATATAATATGGGGAAGCAAGGTATAGCATGTGATACAATAATGTGCAGGCGGAATATGCTGAAATTGCACCTCCGTCATCATAAATTTGTTCATTCTCAATTAATATTGAAAATGAAAATGTTACGTTGATAGCGCAAATGAAGGAAGTGCATTTGTATCTTGAAGTATAGATTTTAATACACCATAACAACCATCATTAAGTACACAATATTATTTAAATTAATACTTGCGTTTTTGTAGATTTAATTAAGTCAATTAACATATCGGGGACTTAATAAATTGCTTTGATAATTGAAACGTATGTTGGTATAGTAGTCTAGAAAACACTTTCTGCAAAGGTTAAAAGTCTATGAACAGGCCACTTAAACTTCGCTTGGAAATCATAAAGCAGCTTTTAATAATCAAGCAATCAAATGTGTTGTCATTCAGTTAATATCTGTTTAGCTGTCAAAAAGATGTCTATGCCGTGATTGTTTGACCTCCAGTTTTGAGGACATAGCTCGTGGAGCCGTCGCATCCGGTTTTCTTCAACACTAATTTGAAGAGATGATAATACTGGCCTGTTGTCCAGAGACTCCATATCCTCATCAGACGAAGATTCTGTACGAGTGTTTGGAAGAATATCATCAACATGTGCTGATGGGTTGTCCATCATACCGGCCGTGTAAAGCCGCATTGGTGTTGAGTTCACTGTTCGTATTCGATGGTGATTCCATGCACCTTGCCAGGTGTTTAACCTTTCATTTATCTTTGAAATAAATACGTAATGAAGTGCAAACAAGTCTATTTCATTTAAAATGTCAAGCCGGCCATTGTCCTCTAAAAAGTAAAATAAGTCATAAAAATAACTCAAGACTCCGTCATACACGTCCCTCCACAATCGTTCAATACGTTGATTGTGTGTACTTTTACCAGTGAGCATACTTCCACGTCCTGTCCCGCGAGCAGTTATCATGAAGTCGGCAACCTTCATATTTTCACGGCCTTGATCTGATCTGACCCGGTCAGGAACTCCAAATTTCGAAACACCATCTCTGAAGCAATGCAAAACCGTCTCCGCTTTGTTGTTGTCCGTTCATTTAAGATATGTAACTAAACGACTGAAACCATCAATGCCGCCTATTATAACAAAATGCCATCGAATTAATTTATGGTTGCTGTCAATGTGCCATAAACAATTTGGAGCTGAAACGTTGTAAATGCGACGTCGTAATTGCCTTCTATTTCGTGCACGAATTCCATCTTCGTCTAGGTGTTTCAGACACTGACGAAGCCTGAAACGCTGAACCTGTATAAGAAATAATACTTTATGTTGGTTTTATGCAAAAATGAATATGCTTTAATTTACTTCTACCTTTAGCCAAGTACCTTTGAAACAATAGAATTTTCTATGAAAAAAATCAAACAAAATTCTTATTTTTAATAGATTAAAGCGATAGCCGTTTCAGGTATGATTGTTTGGCACAAATCAAACTGTACTCTAAAACTAGTCTTAACAATTTAGTTAGTTTTCAATTGTTTGACAATACTTTATTGGAATCTGCACGGACAGATGTATCTGTTTATTTATAGACTGTCTACTAAAATCAATCAACAATGTACCGAATACGCCTTCAATTATAAAAGATCTAGTGATGCATAGTAAAATCATGGTACCTTAATTCCTTTTTGAAGTAAAACTTTTCGCAGCATTTCTTCTCCACACCTAGGAAATTCAGTGATGGTCGTGGCAACAACAATGTTAAGTTCTTCTTCATCTATTTCTGTAAATGCGAGCTTTGACAAGCCAAATTGACCCATCTTCCGGAATAAGGTACTTTCAGAAACCCCAAGTGCAATACTAGTGTCCTTCACTGAATATCCGGCTCCGAACAATGTTTCAATCATGTTACTTGAAATTTCAAAACGTATATTCCGACACCGTGTACTATCATTATTATGTGCCCACGGATTACTCCGGTAACAAACACATTCAACACGCAATTTCATGATAGTTGTTTTGTCATTTACACCCAAGCAATTAAAGTCGTACAGTGACATAAGTGATATGATGTCCGGTGTTATCTTCTCCTGTCTGAAGCGCCGTATCACTCCTTCTTCCATTCCAAGTCGCTCAAGTATCAAATCCATATCCATTGTTGTAAAATGATGCAAAACAATTTGTCTCCCGTGTGTAATAAAATCTTCGTATTGGTATTATATATTTAAGATGTTTAACGTATTTTTTAAATTGTATCTGCATATAAAGACGATATGTGTTTATATAAATACAATTTATGTTTATATAAAGGTCATTTGCCTTTATATAAACAAGTTATGCCTATATATAATAAAAACATATCCGTTATCATTATATCATAACGATTTATGTTCATATACAAATCTTTTGCCTTTATATAAAGAAGTAAAGCCTTTACACAATGGAAAATTATCTGTGTATAATACATTCTTATCTGGATATGTTTACATTTTATCTCTATATAAGAAAAGTATATCTTTATATATTAATGATTTTTCTGTATATAAGACAACTGTATCTGTATATATTAATTATTTATCTGTATACATTCAAATTATGTATGTATATATTGTGAGTATGCATATATATAATGGTTACAGGCATTCATGCACACTCAGATTGACGTAATATCACAAGTTTTGGTATTATAAGACAGTGAAGGCGTTCCATACATTATTTCATAAATCAATATTACATTAAAAATGTTTATGTGGCTTATTTCCTTAATTATTACGTTCTAAGTATTGTTACATTTTAAAACGAAAATTATGCACGCTTATTGCAATATGAAAAAACATGACATCATTTTTTTAAACAAACAAGGAATATTGGGATAGTCGGTACTTTATTCCAAATCCAAAGTAAAACCTGTGCATCAGCTATATCGGTGACATTTTAAATAAAAGTTAGGATATATTGGTATTCACACCCTGTACATAAACAGCAAAATTACATACTACAACAGTATTAGTCCATAGACTTGTCTAGCATGTTTAACACCAGGATGAAATGGTATCATCTTCATCAAACTTGTCTAAACGCTAGAAATAAGTCAAACACCAAATGCTTTAGTAAGGATGCGTGAGTCGTAGCGGACAATTAAAATAATACAACGATTTGAAGGATTCAAATCGATTTAAGTTCTTAAAACTGTAAAATTTGGAAATGTTTCGTTTTCACACTTCGAAGGTATGTGTGACTCAAGCTTGTTTTAGACAGATACTAATATTTTGGTCATGAACATATGTATATTAATATATACAATGTACAACCATTATGTGTAATTTGTATGGCATTTTACCACAGTAGGCTTCATTTGTTGAAGCACTTTTAGCATTTAAGATGTTTTGTTATTGAAAATAATTATATTTGTTTTCATATATATTGTCTCCATAGTTTATATGATAAAGCATTCATTAAACATTCCTCTTTATGATCATCCTATAGAACACAAATACTGGCTATACAAATAGATTGTATTATCACTTAGTTTCAAATATGCTTTATTTTCATTCATATAATGATATATATTCATGACATAGGCTTTATTACCGATTTGATAAATGCAAATCACTACTATATAATGAACTTTAGAGACAAGTATAATTCATTCAAAAATCGTTAAGTCAATTTGACATTTGTATATGAAAGGACAACAGTAACTGTAAGATATTTAATACTTAAAACAAAAGTAATGTTAGCAAGAACATTAATGTCACAGTACAATAATGATACTTAAATGTTATACATGCATAGTTGTACATGCCTATTGCATAAACGTAAGCTGATCAAATATGCTTCTGTATAACGTATTTGAAATCATTAATTGAAATGTGATACTTGCAAAATAAATTAAGCATTATACAAATACTAAGATACGTTTGATAATCACGTTTTGATAAACGAAAGGAAAGCCAGAAAATATACATATTGTTTGCATTAATCCTTGTTTGATTCATAACTATAGGTAGATATTACCAAAGTTTGCAATTTTTAAATTGATTTCAATTCATTCCATAATCAAGGCTGTATCGAGATAAATAACGTATGAAATGTACGTATTCAGCAGCATCTGTCTAAAATTAATACTCGATAAATTTAACATGTGTATACTTAATTGAAAAAAGGTATTATGTAGGCATTTTGTTCCTTGGTCGATTGAAAAGGCTTATATAATTTCGATGTCTGCGCAGTCTGAGCATTCTTATTAATAATATATAAGTACCAGATATATTAATACTCAGTGTGAACATGCTTATTGAAAGAAAGGTAACAGTCCATGCGACCTTCATGCCAAAACTGAATATCTGCAACTGAATAAATGAATTAAAATCCATTATTCGTTGTATGTGTTTTAGTTATAATCTCTCAGTTTAGCTCAAACTTATAATTTAGAACAGTTGCATTTACCCCCTCTTCAACCAAATTCAAACAGATTATACGTAAAAGCAATATACAAACAAAAGGTATTACATATAAAGTTGTTTTACATAAATGTTCGTTTAGATCAATGATTGAACAATTTTCGATTAAATGAGGGCACAACATGTTCTCATTTGTTTTAGGTTGACATAAACCTAGGCAATCCAACATGATATCACTGCCAATACATACATCTACATTTTATTTTCCAGAACAATAACCTCTATCAGACTTTGATGTTTTTCAATAATCGTAGTAACGGCTACAAAGACTTTGACCTCATCTTAACCAGCGAAAAATGGATTATCCTTTGATTTCATTACCCACATCTTAGTACGTGCTAACTTTATTGAACTGATTGATCTATTATCTACTATTATAATTATAATAAGAGCATATTGAGTGATAACATTACAAGGAAAAAATCAACCAACAGTTTCCGCCGCAAATTACTAATACTTAGACTAAGACATGAACATGAAAGGATCTATAGCATAAGGAAGTATTTCATCACAAATTAAGCATTGTCCACTGAGATATTGTTGGACCGTCATGTTAACAATAAACAATTAAGCGATATGCACGCATTATAAACGACGCATAGACAACATACTAAATATGTGGTTGATTTTTAATCAACTTCCGGTAAATAGTGTTTCCTCGGCGCCGTTCGTTTCACACCAATTTACAATTTATACTGTTCGCAACGTTCACACACATACACATTCAAATAAATCAGCTTTCCGCCCCACGCTATCCGAAGCTCAATGACAATAAATCGAACCGCTTTGAAAAAACCCTTATAGCTGGAAACTTCAGGAATAAGTAAATATATGTCACTCCATGCGCACGTCTGAAAGATAATTAAGTTGTTAGGGTGGGAAACACTTCGAGTTCAATGTAGCTTCTATCGCTGAAAGAAATCACTCCCCTTCCCTTTTAAAACAACACCAACTAAGCAAATAAAAAAAAACACGTGCAAGACGAAACATAACTAAAGTAAACCGAATTTGAGACCAGCAAACCTGCGATTATATCCATCTGCGATGGTTTATGGTTAGCTTAACAGTAGCGATTTAATACTGAACCATGCCATTTTGTCATCATAAGAAAAAAGCATCTTGTTCACGCATTTTACTTCTCAATACGAGTTGTTATTTTCTGCGCAACTATTTCACCTTTCTTCGTCCACATTGTATTGTCGCCGCTAATGTAGTAAAATGTTAGTCAGACCTTGAAATTACACAGTAAAGACCTCAAAACATACCTTTAAAACATAACACGAGTTTGCGAAATTCTTGTTGAAGTCTTTTGGGGACGCGACGTAGGCGGATTTAGCTGAAACGAATGCAGAACAAGCATAACAAAACGTCAGCGAGAGCACAAGTTGAATTACATACGTCAGAGCTACGCTCCTATAATCAGCACTGCATCATTATTAGGTCTATATGCAGTTAATACCAGGCATGTACTGCTTTCATGTAATGTTCGCGTCTTTACATGGATCATGCTAAAACATGTTAACGTCCTCCACGTCCATAACACGTGTATGTTTGTTCTCTACACGTTCAAGCCAATGCTTATCTCTTCTTGTCAGGCGGTAGAGGACGTAGAAAGACCCATGTCTGCAAACGCATTAATTCTAAAATGGTATAATTATCAAACGCATTAAAAAGTACTTAATTAAACATGCACACATTTTTGCCAATTATAAAGACAAAACGTATCTCTTAGAAATCACGAAAAAAGTAACCTTTTCAAAAATAAAACTTTTTTATCAGAGAATGTTTTCTCATCAATTATAAAGCGGAGGTGCAGACAAATATTGCGTTATTATTATATATTTAAGCAGTTTGAGAATTACACACAATCAATATACAATTCTAAGCCATTGCTAGATAAGAAAAAGGATCATAAAAATAGTTCTTGAAACATTTTGCTAAATTAACGAACGGTAACCTAAGTATTGCTTAATTCATCCCAAATCAAGTCCAACGGGATATCATACTATAAGTTATCGAGTGATTGAGCGGAAACCAATGTTCCGCTTTTTAAACGGTATAACTAAACTTAAAACAACCCATTGTGCTATGATATATGTCTTTCAAATCGAAGCATTGATAGCAATATATATGTGTCAACTGTTTTGCGATTGTTCCATTCCAAACGACAGTATAACGCCGAACAACAGACCATCTAGCTGCCCCCTTGACCGCCTTATCCCAATCACACCATCCAATGGTTTAACCTTTTGTTATAAGGATACACTTTTCTAAATAGAACAAGTTGTATAAACAATTGCTTTATATAATTAATAACTTAAAACACATTACCTTTCTAGTGGAATCGGCAGGTTCTCAATCACTGAAACATAACGAATCATTTTTGGTAAAGTTAGTCAAACAGCTAATATATTTTTTTCAAACAAATACAAAGTTGTAAATTATTATGCCTGCTTTTGTTATAATTGAACTACTTATATAACTTATCCAGTTGCCGAATTTTTTTGGTAGCTTTTCACAAAGAATAACTGTAGAAGATAAGGCGTAGTCGATGTGAACATATGTTTGCAGTGATTCTCGGATTTTCCGGTGAGATCCTCGCTGAACCAGTGTACTCAATATGTTTCCAAAGACAAACAGTATTTACTCTTTAGAGATTTCGTTCGACTTATGACACTTCAGTTTTATTAAAAAATTGAATTTATATATAATAAAAAAACATTAAAACAATGTTCTGAACATACATTTGCCACGAAGGACACATCAAGTGACGCTTAAACAAAAGTTTAAAGGCCCTAGCGCGCTTCAATATGTGACCATGTAACACGAGCAAATACGCTGACCTGTTAAGTACTGTAAGCATGTGTCGTAGAAAATCGAATCAGTGTTCCAACTATCGCTATCTATAAAAAAGATCGGATACAAAATACATAAAACAAACTTATTAATATATAGGCTCGAATGTTAAAACTCATTTGCTATAATAATTTGCTGCTTTAAGAAATATTACCATTAATAAGAGCCAACATTCTACCAGTTCCACAACAAGGTCGTTTACTAAACAACAACAGCAACAGCAACGTGTTTTATCCCTTGTGCATAAAATTGCTTGTTAGCCGTACACCAAACAAAGCATTACACATGTATAATTACACGGGATGTAATGAAAATTGAAATTAAGTAATGAATTACACATGTATAAGTACACGGGATGTAATGATAATTAAAATTAAATAAGGAAAGAGGATAACAAACAGTTCATTGATTAAAATCATTTGTTAGATCACTTAACCATTGATACAATAATAGTATTTGTACGGCTCATTCTAATGTTACTGCATGTATTTATTCTATTTCTACAACGTATTCAACTACTACCCGTAGCCTTTATTGCACTTTTTCTACTATTATGTTACTTCCAACACCGAGATGACGAAGTTATACAACACATAAGTCTTTACAAAGCAACACAACAATATCTGTTTGTGAGATGTTTGTTTTCATATCAAAGAGTATTTAAATTTCTAAACGTTCGACAACACCCAGTAACGTATTCTTGCATGTCACCTTCAAAATCCTCTCCAATACAGTTGTACTGCTCCTCAGCTGGGTTTCCAGTGCGATCAAGGAATTCGTAATCGACTTTGTTTTTCTCTGTGCATTTTACGACATAAATTATTAAGACAATTGTAACACAATCAGCATCTTCGTTTTTAATACACTAAGAAGAAACAATTAACTAAACACACAACGGATGACAATACTGGTTATGATTATTACAACATTTTATTAAGATTTTCCAAATTCACATTATGCAAATTATAAACACGTGATATCAGTAAATCTTTTATAGTACAAAGGAAAAAGATGCTTCATCGACGAGATCGCTGCCACCACATATATTCATTTTATATGCAGATAACTAAGCATATGTTTTGGAAGAATGTGTACTTTTTATTTTGTGAAATCGACGAGAACATCAGCAAGTATTGTTTTGTGTAACTATGTTGATTATCTTATTCACATTTGTACTGCATAATATTTCAACGGTTCTCCAGGAGTTGTAGCTGCGATCACAGACAGGTCCTTCTTCAAACTATCAAGAACTTGAAATATACATTACCATAGTAAATCGCCAAACTATAGTTGTTTGATAAAAAAACCTTTCTTTTAGGATTTTATACTGAACATATTCTATATTATTCTGGCTAGAAAAAATTACGAATAATTTGGAAGTGCATTAATACTGAACTACCACATGAGTACATTGTTCTACGGCTTTTACAACACGCTTAACAAGTACGCTCTGGAGTAACGATATATGCCCTTGAGCTTTAAGGACGACCCGATGTTTTCATAAACAACCCATTTACAGATGGATATATAGTTAGGAGCGCTGATTTAACATGCATAATATTTCTGATGTGGCGTCCAAACACAATTCGGGCCTCGCATAAACAGTTGTTAACAAATGAGGTAAATGCGATAACATTGTGAATTCAATTTAGTGCCGAGAGGACATTTTACTGGTTCCGTATACTAATAAATTGACTATTTCACGTCAACGAAGATATGTCACCTCTGAGACTCCACAGTTCCAAGGTGGGACCATTAAGTCAGTTTATTATTCGAGCTAACAATAACCCCAGGGGGAATATTCAAGACGTTCTTCTTTAAGTACCAAAGCTAAGCTTCCGTGTGTTGGTTGGCTGCAAAATGGCGATTTGTTAGTTTAAGGTGAAGGCAATATTATAAATGCAATACACTGACATAAAGCACTGTTTGGCTGGTCTAAGATAAAAACATAAAATACAATAAAGTATTTATATATAACGAAATATTTACTCTAAGCAGATAATGAGTTGCATTCTATTAAAATCATGCTGTGTGGAAGAACATTCAAATTGGACAAAGCATAACGCTTTGAGGTGAAAAAACGAATGCCCTTTTATCAAGAAGCTTAACATGTACTTTACCCTTTTCTCAAGATAAAGGGCTACTGACGTGTGTTAAGCACGCATAGTCAGGTAAAGCTTATTATCAAATGTACCTAACAATATATTACAATACTGTTATACACAGTTTGTGTAATTTGTTAGAAAATAAAGAAAAATAAGATGTCTAAAAAACAAGTTTTGACCTTTTATTTCCAGCGATTTTTTGGAATTTCTTTACTGAAGTCATATAACTTACAGCACATCGTGTTCAATATTTGTCCAAGGGTAAGAAGAAGCTAAGACATTATTTTGCAATTTAACGGCCAATTCAAATGCACATACGGATGATAATCAATTCAACCCAATGATATATGGTTATATACACTTTTTAAATATTATGCCAAATAATCGGAAACATACAGAATAACAGGTTACTGTCCCATAGTTTTGTAATATATCAGGCGAGACTTAGAATAAGTCGAAAAGACGACACAAATAATCGCTTATTTTAAACATCGTATAGAGAAATAAAGCTGTTTGCACTACGAATGGGAAGAGCACAACTGCTTTAATTATAAACGTCTCGTATTGTAGATCAGGAATGTTCTGCAGCGAGAAATTTAATCGAAGAACACACTTCACCGAATAGTTTTGAGACGCCATTTTGGAGATGTGTATTGAAATTGACATTTTGATGACGGTGTCAATCTTGACATAAGCGTGTTAAATCGTTTGTTTTAATAGATGAGGATTAGTATACAGTTTTCATTTGTCTTGACTTTCTGTGCAACACTTGCGAATGCAATGGCGATATCGATATTTAAGATTTATAGGCCCATTGATGACGTCATTTAACTGCTGTTGTGCGGGCTGTGGCAATTTTTAAAAAATAAACTTTTTGGTGAGTTATGACTTTAAACAAGAATAAAATATGTACGTTCTTGGTATCATATTGTTTGTTTTGTTTCACATGATTCATGTTGACAGAAATTGTTTGCTTTATTACAAATCCCACGTAACTCCAAACATTGACTGATATAAGAACTACCTGTTGACCATGATATAAAAATATATCTGGCAACGTTATGTAAGGTAGATATCAATGCGATGGTATGATAAATGTCAAGGTTCACTGCATGCTCGTTTCGCAACAAACACGATGCGCAACACGCTCGTGAAGCCAATCTGCAAACAATATAACCCATACTGTCTCATCAATTTATATGTACTGGTTACGGTAAAGCCTATCACTAATCCGGTAAGAGGTTGGCGCCGGGTAAGACAATGAAGCAGTTAGTGTCCTATGATATGATAATATGTGTGCTATAAACTTACAAACAGTTCATATCTCTTTCACAATATCCAATGCATTAGCCTTTGTTAAAATGCACTACTGAGCTCATGCAATTTCTTTACAATTATTAAATAAGCAAACTTAGGTAGATTATGGCCATTACATTTCATTTGGCAGTTATATTATGCAATTGTTAAATGCTGAATTGCGAAAATACTAAACATGAATTTCGACATTTAACAAAATTTTTATTTTATAATTGATACCAATTTCTAGTGATAAATATAAATACATATCAATCTTAAATGCTCCCTAATCTCGTCTCTCTTTGTGCTTTTGTAGCGTTGTATTTTATTTGAGTAGTTTTTCCTTACATCAAACTTAAGTTTTAAAACTGACAACACGGCCAGTCGTCGGTTTCAGTGCTCGGCTTCTTCTGAAATGGTGTATTGAGTGTGCTGGATAAAATGCGTGTAATTAAACATTACGTCAGTTACTATGGCTCTTAATATATTGATTTTCCGTTCGCCCTTACTTTTGTTCACTATAGTATTAAGGATGATATAAGACATTTGAGGCAAACCAATCACGCATAGATTATTGAGCTGATTTGAGCATTCAAGTATGTCGTATTATATTTGTGTAAGTGAAATGCAGTGTTATGCGTTAACAGTGTATACATTCAATATAAATGCAATTCACATATTTGATATTGGTCTTCACGAAATAAATAAGGGCCGCTGTAGAAACAATGATTACAATCAGTATGATTCGCTATCATCCAACGAATGTGCCTCTCCTTAGACACAACACATGCAGATAAAACACTGTCCTATCACGAGAAGGTATATGTGTACTTTACAGACAAATATTTCTGAACTAACATTGCAATAACTAAACGCACTCTTGTGAGGCATTAACGTTGAACAAAGGACATTGAATTGCGTAACTAGTAGTTACTGTTGTTGTTTTTTTCGCGAAAAAGTACTATGCAGACGTCACATTGGAATTGTGTTCATAACCAGAAAATTAATTACACATTCGATATAATTAAGAATTAATGATGTAATTAGTGTCAAAGATCAAGTCGGGTGTACCGGAGCTCAAAATGCATTTTCCCGTTTAAATATTACATGCGCAATAAATTAATGGACCGAAACTACAGTTATTAACAGGAAACGGTACACAATAAATCACTGGCAATAATTATCTCATAAATGATGAATAACATTAAGAACGATTCATTACGTTTGAAAAGAAACGCGTTTGCCTGATTCATTTTTGATGGGAATATATATGACTGGCAATGAAAAGGTTCAAGCCTCACCTTATGTCTATGGCATCGATGCGCGCTTTCATTTTGTATTGTATGAATTATTCTTGGGGTAAAGGTGGCTCGCACTTCTCGATTAAGCCTAAATAACAAATTAAAAGTACATTTTTAGTATATCGTCGTTTTATAGTCCCGTGTATCCTGTTTCACTTTTACGTACGAGGTAATAGTCCCGGAATCGAAAGCTCCTGATTCCAAACGCACAGCATTGCACAGTGCAAAGACGTATTTATCTTATGGCCTACATTTTATAACTTGAAAGGTAAAATAAATGATACGCGTTAATATTTTCAATCTTCAATATGTAACTGGTATAATACCATCTTGCTGACAAACGATTTGATGGTGACAATGTTTTATATCGTGTTGTGTCAAATGGCCGATCGATATGGTTTGACTTGTAATTCATTAAGCCGCTTCGACAAGAAAACGTCGGCATTGGAGATAAGACCACAATGTTATATTGTTATTATAAACTTAAATTAATACTTTACTTTTCTTAGTCTGAACATAAAATTAATGTGCTCTTAGTGCGCATTTTGTCAGGATAACACAGAGGCGTTACCAATTTACGGTGATAAACTTGAAATGAATGGACAGTTTGAAAGTAAAATGCATGTCTCGAAATCGCTCAATGTACACAATGTTGGCTAATTTGTTGAAGTTCGTTTTTTTTAATAAATGTGTTTCTAACCCCGTATTACCGGTTTCCACAAAATAATTATTGTACCTGGTCCTAAATATTCCGTTTAATTACGTGACAAACAATATCAGTAATGTGTTGTCTACTGTTTTAATGCTTCATCGAAACGCTATTGACGGCATATAGCGATGGAATGTTGACATTTTAATGTTTGTTTGTATCACAATGTCGGCGATATTGCTTACTGTCACAATATTGATTTTTCCTTCAAAGCTGTTAATGAAATATGCGGCAAAACTATTTTTGTCGAGAAGATAATTCGATTGAAATAATGTTATGTCTCCCTTCGATTGAACAACAAATAAAGAAACATCTAGTTAATGTTAGAAGACATTACAATATACGTTATATATGATGTTTCTAAAAAAAACACAAACAAACACAACTTTTATAATGCAATCTTACTCACTAAATATTGATAGTGTAATTATAGTAAATGTACGCAAACAGTTCAATATAAATGTAAAATAGTGGCAATTAATGCATTAACGACGACAAATAGTACAAAGTAGCTACATTTCACAATGGATACAATTAATAAAATATCAAAAATATCATATGCAATATGATAATATGGAAACGGTATTCGATACTTTGTCTTTTTAATTTATAGAAACATCGATCAAATGTTTAAACCTCGAACATTTTTTTCATTATAAACAGTCTTGTGAGGTACAATTAATTTTCTTAAACAATTTTTTTTAATAGTTCTTCTGTAAAGACATGGGTTGTAATCCATGTAACTGATGAGCGCCTACATTTGTATTTCATGGGCCGAAATGATCGTTATCAATATTTTTGAACGCAAAAACATGAAAAGAACACCATGAATGACATACAATTCATACTATCGCAATTTGCTGAAGCCTCCTCTTTATTACTCGACGGTACAGATTCAGATTACACATTTTGCACGAATGCACAAAATACTTGTAACTGAAAGTAAACATTAATCAAACTACACTACTAGGCCAATAAAGACTGATTACAAATTACCATTGGAAGCTACCTTGATTAGTTTACGATACCAATTTAGAAATCTTAGAAAAAAAAGTTTGAAAACACAATTAAAGTAAAATATCAATAACTCAATGCAGGCGTACACATATAGTTCATCTGATAAAAATAACTAGAGTTAAAAAAGGTACAAAAAAAATGACCGTGATAAAACTTTAGTGAAAAGCAGCTATAATATTTGCGAAGTCGTTCTTTCTTTGCACATTTAAAAATAAATGTTGTTCAAACTATACAATGTTATTGTCGTGTTGAATGAGTTATTTCTTTGCTCGTTGTTCAAAGTCAAAATGGAGGACATGACCTGTTTAACTTATACAATCTTTCGTATTCTAGAAGTTATGTAGATATGGTCACCATTCGCGAGATTAATTATTTAACAAAAAAGGGTCGCAGACAAATACTTACAATATCAATGTACATAAATCCTTCTTATGCCAGTCAACAATGGCAGCCTGTTTACGGTTTGCTTTGTTTGTTTGAAAATATTGGTTTATATACCAATATAATTGAAGAAACATTGTTTTTGTTACGAAAGTGTGCAGAAATATTTTTTTCCTTTTCATACTGCTTTTGCATGAACATCTTTTAATTATTTTACGTGGCAGAAACAAAGTCCATATTACTACTCCAGGTTAGATTAAGAGAATTAAATGCGTTCGTAGTATCGTTGTTGTTTTAAAACAAAACATCGCAAACATTCTGCACTTGGGTTTAGGTTCTGCAAGTTTGAAATGCAGATATGACGCCGATACTTTAAATTAACCGCTCCACCTGATCGCCGTTTAAATCGTCTTTTAATTTGTTGTGAATGTATTCTTGTATTAATAACCACCATGGATCACAAAGAAAATATTATTTGAAAACAACACATTTTAAACGTGTAAAACCATGCAGACATCCAACGATAACATTCAGAGGATAGAACCGAGTTTTTTTCCAATTGTTTATGTTTGAAGATTTGTAAAGAGACAAAATTAAATATTTTGAAATCGAAACTTTTCTGCTAATCAACCCCCGTTATAATAAATACTAAAAATTTATCTAATAAAACGTCGACACGGATATTCATTCTGATATTGCTGTTTTTTATCGATTTTAAATTCAGAGAACCAAACATTCTATGATGAATACATTAGTGAAGTCGGAATTCAAAGACTTTAAAAAGGCAAGACTCGAATAATTACTTTTGTTTTTTCCGAACAAAAACATGTATTATTATTTAGTGAAAACGTCCAATGATATATATATTTTCTTTCGTAAGCAATTATGTCTGGTGAAAATTACCGAGTTTGTAAATACGAACATCGTATATTGGTAAGCCTTTTCAACTTAATGTTCTAATCGACTTAACCACGCTGAACTCTAAGTGGTATTTAAATCAGTTACGCCTGTTTAACTGTCGTTTTCTTTTAAGTGAGGGAGTGTGCAACTTGTACCAAAGTACTTTACAGTGTAGCGTTACAAACCCTACGGTAATTAAAAAATGCAAACTTCGAAGACTAATACATTTTCTGCGTTTGTTTACCCAAGTACATTTCAAATGCATAAACTAATGTTATGCATGAACTGTTGCTGTTGTTTTTTATTCTGAATACATAGTACTTAAAATTCACAGACAAACATCCGAGTCTGGTTACATGGAATGTCGGTCCAGTTCCACTGGCCTGTGATACACACGCATTCTTCTGATTCCCCTGTGTCCCATACCGCTAGCGACGGCTCCAGTGGATTCCAGTTGGCAAATGTCCAAGGCTCCCCGGTAATCCACTGATAAGTCGACTCTTCCATAAGTCGAAATCCCCCGGTAAAAATTTCGAAATTCGGCTCGTCTCTAAAGAGAACATTGTATATGAAATCATTTTCTTCTGTATCGGTTACCACGAGAAGATGTGCTCCCATAGCCTCGCATTCCAACTTGGACGGTAACCACTGACGACCGATTTTGGATCTGTAGTAGCATGAGTGCCTGTATTTTACCATCGGTGGGTCACACTGCAGCTGAAAATACAGGCATAGACTTTCATGATACGAAAATAATATCTAGTTAAAACAAGCAATTATTTTATTTCAGCAATTGATTATTGATTGAACTTAATAACAAACGCGACATTGAAAAAATAAAAAGATAAACGCTTGATTAAGAGTTTTGGAAATAATTTTTAATTTACCGATAAGTTTTGTCGAACATGTTATTCGCTAGGCTTATTATACCCAATAACGTTTTGTTTTTAATCAGATTTTAAAGATATCCCATTAGACACAGAATAATAAAATCAGTCTAGTTAATAAATGTTTCTAAGCATTTACCGAAATCGTATATAACAAAGCACATAATATACCATTTTACACGAGCAGTTATTTCATTACAAAACGACCAAATAAGTACGTAATAAGAAAAATACCACTATATTATCACTTTCTTAGTTATTTCGTGTACGGCTGGTTTACTGTGTAAGTTAAAGTCATAAACGAAATGTCAGAACAAATACGGTATGCGTACTTCCGTCAGTTAAGTTTGGGCATCTTCCCAATACATGTTTTAAGTTTGTTATTGTAATAACAAGGGTAAATTCGATACGAATCGGGTATTTACTAAACCGTTTTTATAATATAAACATTTTCAGAAAAAAGAATATGTCTAACTACATGTTTCACCTGGAGTAGATTGATAAAACTTTTGCATACGACTTGTGTGGTATATAATCTTGTAATGATGCTGTTAACCGATTTTGATTTTTCTTACATGCATCTCAAAACAAATTTTGAGTGTTAAATATGTTTAATTGACTTCTTTGAGCAGGCTCATTTCAACCACTGCATGCAATACTTTATGTACAGGACCTCAAATTCGTATTTGATCATGTCCTTAATATATTACCTGTATTGATTTTTGTTTAAACAACAACTTTCTTGGTAGGGAAACGGTATACAGCGTTTGTCTATGTTACTTTACTAAGTTTAAGTCATGTTATACTGTGATTTTTCTAGTACTGATGCAGCTAAAATATCAGTGTGTGTGTATTTAGGGTAATTTATATTTCTTATGCGTATTTGTTTTCAAACGTATAGTATAAAAAACTGATAGAGACGCTGTTTTTAAAATGAAAATACTCACAGCAGGAGCCGTAGAAGCTGTAGCAACATATATACTAGTTTAAGAAAGAATAAGTAGTTGTAGTATTTAAAAGTAGTAGTTGTAACAGTAGCAGAAGTAGTTGTATTAATAGTTGTCGCAGTAGTGACAAGTCATCAAGCACCTACCTCATAAACGCGCCAAGCCGTTCCTATCGACGAAGGTGTAAACGTTATCTCCGTGGTATTGCTACCAATTATGCACGTGTGATTTACTGTGTTGAATGCAATAATGTCACACTCGGCAGTCTTGACGCACGCTCTTGAGCATAGCAATTCATTTTCAACCACGAGAGATTTAGAAACTTTATTAAAACCGGGCTCACCATTTGAATCAAGTTTATGGAAAACTGCACTAAGTGATCGTGATAGAAACGCCAGTAACACCACGCAAATCGTTTTAATATAAAGGTGTATCATTCTTGAATAACGGCATGTACGACACTGCAGCTCCGTCTCTGAAGTCTAACCAAATCGCATTTAAATTAAAAGCCACTCCAGCACTTTATAGAACTAAGCAAACGCAATTAAGCCGACTTCCTTTATGTGATTAACTGTTTTAAACACCAGGGATTAAAAGGATGCGATTGGGAAGTGTTCATAGATAATATAGATTGGTACCAGCATGAGACGTTACGGTTGAAAGTGCGCTTATTGAGAGCCATTAGATTGACACTTTAACATATTGGCCGTAATCAATCGTGGTGTCCCAATATAACATTCACTTCACTTATGTTATTTACTGTGAGTTCTTGTTTAATGTATATGTCTTGTCATTCGTTCAATTAACCAGAAAAATAATCGCAGGCAGATGACAGTGCAACGACTGAATACCATGCGCTGTCTTTATGTCATAAACCATTTAATATCATTTAGATAAAACATTAACCTGAAGTTTATATTTGAACTACTTGATTGTAAGCGAATAAAATATAACATCTTTATATCGTATGATAAATATTAAAAAATAAAAGGGTTCATAACTTATCAAGTACATGTGTGCAATTTGTCTCAGCGTGTATTGTCAATAAATTAGGTTATGGTGTTAATAGAGAACATGTATTAAAAAAATCAATTTAGAAACAATTTCATAATTCTCAGTTCATTACACTTAAACATTCGATCATATTTGCAAACTGCTAGTTTTACTTTTCAATTGAAAAACGAAGTAATGATTAAAATATATTTTAACGATTTTTGCATGTCACTGTATTATTACACCTGTATAATGAAATGATCATTCACTCCATGTTAATACGTTTGGTAGATAATTTAGTGGAATTTAAAATAATCAAATTAATAAATACTCATACTACCATTTCGTGTAATAATATATTAGACCAATCAAATTTAAAGTGCTGGAGTCAAGAATAACTACATTGGGAACTTTAACATGTGGGTTAAGGCTTCCAGGCTGTGGTCAATCATGCACTTCGAATATATTTTACAAAAAGTGCGTTCTAAACCGGGCGCACAAATGAGGAAATTAAAAATTGATTTACTTACACAACAGTCAGCTTTCAAAGGAAATCGCTTTTGACCTCGAAAGGATGTGATCTTCTGGAATATAATTAATACTAGGTTACATAATCCCTCTCATTCATGTGTATGTATTCATGTGGTAAACATTATCTCAAATTTAATTGCGTAAACAACCAAGCTTACCGAGTCAATACCATAAACTATATCTAAATACGGATATAAACGAAAACTAAGTCGATATCTGATCGCATGGTATTTTATAAGTACATTATCAACCAGAAGCATTTATGTAACTCTTCAAGTCGTGCAACGGAAAAAAACATAACAGACACATGTAGGTTTGTTTTTTAATTTCGCATAAATATATGCCGCACCATGCTTAAAACAATGAGCCGTACTAAACATATCACTACGCCGCACCATATTGTAAATAGACCGAGGTGTGTACATATTTACCACAGCTTATGGTGAAAGTCTAATAACGATGTTTTTTTCCAGTTTAAACATCACCCATGCCCCTTGTGTTTAATCGTTGCGTTTGTTAAGTAACCTTTTAAGACTGTTCCTATGAACTTATCTTTGTATTGGTTTACATATTAAAACGCGTTTATGCTTGAGCTTAAATGTGATACTAAGTTAAATATGACCATAAACAGTTTAACTATTGTAAATATTTAACTGAGTGGAGCTTAGAACAGCAATTTTGTGTTAATATTTTGATTGTCAATTAAACTTTTCAAGGTCGCAGTGGTGTAATGGATCTGGAGTCCGCCTAGCGACCGGGATGTCACGGGTTCGATCCCAACCGTGGGAGCATTCTTAAGATCTCCCACAAAGACACCAATATCTGATTCTAGGCCCAGGAAACGGTCAAGAAAGCGTTTATATAAGCCTAAGGCTTTCGATGCAATCGAGCTAAAATAAATAGGTTTACACTAATATGTTGCCTCTGTCTAAATAAACCGGTAGTTTTGGCTACGTTATTTAACAACTATACTTTATTCTTTGGTTTAAATATCGGATTATAATTGATATTCACTTACACTATTCACAATTGCTTGTTTTCATTTTCTTAAGTCCTACATTGATTTTATTTTTAAATAAAATATCAGAAAATGCAAAGTACGAAGTTCGAACATGCGTTTCATGTGACATAGGAAAACACCAAAACCACTTGCAGAGGAGAATAAAATATATATTTCAAGTTTATACTGGCATTATAAAGTTAACCAGCAAACCATGTCGTATATTCAATCAATGGATTTGATTCAAACAGTATTTGTCGATAGTTTAAAAATATCAATGCTTAATTCACACAAATCCAATAGCAGCTTAATGGGACACGTTATTTCCATGGATTCCACGTTGGGTACAAATACAATAATTAGCACGACGCGGACGGCGGACGGCAGACGCCGGACAACGAGCTGGCTATGACAATACCTCGGGTTTTCTCCGAAATCAGCATAGCTAAAAACTAAGCGTGCCATTGTGAATACCAGAAAATCGAATTAATAAAGAAAAACGTACTTGTTTGCTTAATTTTGTAGACAAAAATCGACGCACTCGAAGCGAAAGTCTTTTATGCAAATAAACAGGGATTTATTTCAATCATAGTAACAATCCATAAACTAACTTAAACTATAAAAATCAAATACGGCATACACAACAAGTATTGTCATTTAATTGCCATTTCACTATTAAAATGTCGTGCTCAGAAAAAGAGCCAAACGATTAAAACGTAAATAAACAGTTGCCGCGCGAATTGTTTACAAATGCATATTAAAATCAACACATTGATTTCGTAATGAAACTGATCGCGGTTTCACTTTTCGTTATTAAGTAGGACATTTTTTTTCCATGTTTTGTTAGAGAGTATTTGTTCTCAAAATATTTTTATAATATGAATTTTATTATTTTATTACACGCAATTATGATGCGAAATCTTCTTAACCATGTGTGCAGCGCATAGTTTGATGGTATCTTGATACTATTGTTTAAGATGAAAACGAAAATATGTGTATATGTTGATTTATCTTATAACTCTCCAGTAAACTTGGTCTCATGTTTTCCAAGTATTAACATATAGATACATATTTAAAATGGTTTAACGCATCGAATACATTTTAAATGTTTTTATAGCTATAACATTTTAATAAGTGGGCTCCCCACAGTTGCAGTCAACGTTGCATAAAAAGTACCCCGTTTCTTATTAGATATATTTATGTATTTGCATCACTCACGTTACGTTATTGTGTTGCAAGACATAAACGTGATTCACATACATTACAGACAAACAAACGGACGGATCTATTCTGAAACTGTAATTAATTATTTTTCCAACATATGACTTCATATAATAGTCGGGTGAAAATATGAATAAAAAACACCCAACCACCAACAAATTGCTACAAAAGGTAGTTTACCTGATTCTGATAGGGAAAGATGCCTTTTATAACATATCAAAAGTTTACCAAAATTGGACCTCTGGAAAGTTGTTTTTTTTCAAGATGGCGTCCAAGATGGCCACCGAAACCTATTAATTATGATAACTCTGTGACTGTTCACTCAAATTGCAATATTTTAGTGTCTATACTTAGGTTTCGGGGGTCAAATAACACATTTAGATAATAAAAAATTATTTTAGCATATAACGTGACAGAGAAATACAACATAGTGTCAAAATGACCGCTAACACAATGACCGCAAGTGCATAATTATTAACTCAACTGTGTATTATTATTTTCGTAATTTTATTATAAATATTTTTTCATGTTTTGTTTTAAATATAAATCCCCAGTAAAACATTGTTTGAATATTCCGATACTGAAGCTCTAGCACCATAAACAACACAATATACATTGTAAATACAGACTTCCATTGTACAAACAAATCAGACCTGTGTTTGCTAAACACTGCCTCATACTTATTTTTTTTAAAGTTGTGTCAACAATGCCAGTATATTGGACCCATTCTGTGTACAAGTAATTATTGTCTCATTTTCCATAAATGTTTTTTAATGAGTGCGAGCACATCCAGACAAGATTTTGTGTCCAATATGCAAGGAGGAGATTGAGATTTCCAAGAATAACTGGGTAGCTAAGGGAGTGAAGGGAATAACTGAAGCTAGTGTAAAGCGGAACGATAGTCTTGTTATTGAGGCTTGCACTAAAGTTCATAAAAAATGTCGTCAGCAGTACACAAATGATAAAATCATACAAAGTTATGTGGCAAAGCAAAGTTGTAGTTCCGTGCAAAAGAGAACCACAAAGCAATCAAGTGGAGGTTTTGAAAGTCATAAAGACTGCATACTCTGCGGTTGTAATGTTGAATTGGACAATGGGCATTTCAGCTGGGTACGTGCTGACCAATTTGTGCAGACTATTTTAGAGGCCTGTGATTCCCGTTAGGATGAGTGGGAACTTACCGTAAAGGGCCGGATTGAATACTATATACGAGATTTACATGCAGCAGACGGACTTTATCATTATTCATGTAGTGGAAATTTTCGGTCATTTAAATCTGTTCCGTTAGAGTTTCAAAATGCCCCCGAAATCAAACGCAGTAAATCTGGTCGTCCTAAAAATGAAGAGAAGTATCAAGCATTTCAGAAAACGTGTTCTTACCTAGAATTACACAGTGAGGAACAACAAACTTTTACGTCTTTGAGAAAAATAATGAGAGGGTACCTTTGCAATATTGATTCGTAACCATATGACAATTACAGTTTGAAAAAGCATCTTAAAACACGCTTCAGCGACACTATTCATTTTTCCGGAGGAGAAGGTTTGGACGATATTGTTACGATGAGAGAACATACATCACAAATATTGAGATCGTATTACAAGCAAAAGTATGAGGAATTAGATGAAGAGTCCCAGAAACGTGCTATCATGGAAACTGCTTCTAGATTAATCAAAAGTGATATTAAGTCTGAGGTTGTTACCTTGACAAATTGCTATCCGAGTAGTGAGGATTTAAAGCTTGAGTCAGCTCTATCATTCCTTCCGACTAGTCTGCGGACACTACTGGAGACATTATTCTATGGAAAAGACACAAGACGCAAGGTTGCGGCAGTTGGTCATGCTATTATTCAAGCAGTTCGCCCACGAGCTGTCATTGCACCACTGCAAGTGGGACTTGCTGTACAAATCCATCATCTTTAACGGTCCAAGTTCATTGTCGATACTCTTTACGAAATGGGATTTTGTTGTTCATATACAAAAGTTATGAGATTTGAGAAAAATGCAGCGGATTTTATGGAACCTGATGTCCTGTGTAGTGATACAGACTCGTTGGAGAAGTCTGTTCTCTTTGCCGCAGATAATGTTGATTACAGTATTGTCACCCTTGATGGCAAAGGTACTTTTCATGGGATGGGTATCATTGCATCTATCACCCCTGGAGCATGGATGAACTTTCTGATTCCGCGAAAACAGACCTCAGTGCTGAACACTAGAAATAAGACAAAAATTCCTATCTTGGAGTACCGGTTACAGAAACATGTTTGTCATGAGGTAGCATTCGAGGACCTGCCGCGATTTCTGGATTATGACAAGAGGGTCGATATTTTGTGGGAAGTCTCCTTCAGCTTCAAGCAGGCAACGCCGAATTGGCAGGGAATGATGCATATTTTGCACCAGGGGAGCCAGCACCCTGGGCAGTCGTCCGTCAAATTCTTGCCTATGATCAATATGTACTCTGGGGACAAATCGTGCATTTTGTCAACATTAGACTTTGTTTGCAACCTTGCAATGAAGCACAAAATCCCCGCCTTTGTAACGTTTGACCAACCCTTGGATTGGAAAGCTGCCGAAATAATCATTGATGCGCCACAAAGTAGTTGTCTAAAAAACATACTTGAGAATGTCTATGGGGAAAATGCAATTGTGCACATTGTGACAGGGAAGGCTGTCCAGAGGGCTTTGCGGGGCCATTTTCTTGGTGACAAGTGCCTTCACAGCCAGCTTATATCCGAAATGACCCAGGAAGATCCCGAGAATCAGATACTTCTGGATCAGGCCGTGGAGTTGTATTCTTCTCTTCTTAGGGGCGAGACGACGCTAGCAGATGCTACATGTTCTGATATTTTGATACAACTTGAGACGGCTATAGAGAAGAAGAAACATGAACTTGCGCAAACATCAAAAACAAGCCAAGTATGGCTGAATTATCAGCTAATGGTCAGCATAGCAAGGATGTTGATCAAGGCGGATCGTACTGGTTGTTGGCTGATGCATTTGCAGGCAGTATCCGATTATCTATCCGTCTTTGCTGCAGCTGGGCACTTCAATTATCTGCGATCTGCTTATTACTATCTTCAGCAAATAAGAAGCCCAGAGAAAACGCATCCAGAAGTTTATAAAAAATTTGTTGATGGTTTTCACGTTCCTCGTAGGAGCAAATAGTGCTGGGCTGGGCTAAGCAGTGATCTTGTCATTGAGCAAACGCTAATGAGGTCTCTTAAGAGCACAGGCGGTCTAACTCGCGGAAATGGGATGACCGAGGAAATGCAAAACCTTTGGACCCTATCTGTACCTGTAACATCTGAGTACAATAGTGCAGTGCAGGATTTCACAGACCTGGCCTATACTACAAGTCCACAACATAAAGAGTCGACTGAGGCGCGCATCAAAAGAAGCTTGCTTCTGATCTAGAGAAAATGCATACCAAGATTACAACCTGCTCACCCTACACAGCTGATCA
This sequence comes from Dreissena polymorpha, assembly GCF_020536995.1. NCBI lineage: Eukaryota > Metazoa > Mollusca > Bivalvia > Myida > Dreissenidae > Dreissena > Dreissena polymorpha. The sequence continues at coordinate 22,639,326 of NC_068361.1, read as the reverse complement.
TACTCTGAGAAACATTGTCAATGGGATAGTGGCTGGGTCAGATGTGAATGTGCATGCATTTCAGGAGGTTGGGAGCAAGATCATTAGAGTTATTAAAGGAAAGTCGGCCTTTGCTTACAAATTTAAGAGAAAAGATAGAGCCAAAACTCTTGGAAATAGCTCCGCTGTTAAGATTGCTGAAGACCGTTCTATATATCCTGCCCTTATGTTCCAACGTTTCCTTGTAGTGTCAAAATCTGGAGATCTTTCCCTTGAAGACGTATTGTCGTATGAACTTAGCCCCCATCCTCCCGCCCTCTTTGAAGCCAAGAACATACTTCGCAAAGCAGACAAGCCTCAGATCATTCAGGCAATTAGAGATCATGTTGAAAACGCATCAAGTGAGGCTGTGATGAATTGTATTTCTGAAACAGAGTGTTACGTGCTTGATGGTGGCTCCTTACTTCATCGTATACCATGGACAAAAGGCGACACATATAACGCAATAGCCGAGTTTTATGCAGATTTTACTATAAGGCATTACGGACAAGCGACAGTGGTGTTCGATGGTTACGAAGACGGTCCTTCTATCAAAGACAACACACACCAGAGACGAGGAAAAAACGAAAAAACGAAACAAAATGTTAGTGCAGAAAGGAGGACTTTTTATCTCGTGACAAAAACAAGGCAGGCATGATTGCTCTGATCAGCACAGCTCTGACTACTAGGGGGTGTAATGTCGTTGTTTCACCAGGAGATGCAGATGTTGATAGTGTTAAAGCAACAGTGGAAAGATCCCGTCATAGCACCACAACGTTAATCGGCGAGGATACAGATTTGTTAATCTTGCTACTACATCACTCCAAAAGGAACCATAAGACCATCTACTTCCGTTCTGATATAAACAAACAGTCAAAGGAACACAAAGTGTATAATATTAATCTTTTGACAGAACATTTAGGAGACGAAGTGTGCAATCAGTTGCTCTTTGTTCATGCTTAAACAGGCTGTGATTCAACTTCAAGGATTTTCGGCATTGGTAAAAAGTTAGCCTTTCGTAAGTTAATAAAACATGTTCCAATCATGAAGTTATGCGCTAGTTCATTCCTTCTTCCAAACAAGTTTCAAGAGGAAATATCAAATCTTGGAAAAGGCTTAATGGTGAAACTGTATGGTGGAAAGTCCAATGATTCCTTAGAATCACTGCGCCATAACATTTTCACAAAGAAAGTGGCTAGTGCCGAAACATTTGTCACTCCTGAGCGACTTCCCCCAACATCGCATGCAACAGTATACCATATCCAAGGCGTATATTATCAAATCATGGTGTGGATGGGGATGGCAAATACTATGAAACCTACTGAATGGGGATGGAAACAGGAAAACGACCAATTAATTCCAATCATTACCCAAAGCAATCCTGCACCTGACGAACTATTGAAAATCATACATTGTAACTGTTCTGTATGATGTAAATTCTCTCGATGCAGCTGCCGACGCTATGGACTCCCCTGTACTGCTGTATGTGGCCCTTACCAAACTGAAAACTGTGACAATCCAAACAATTCACAAGAGGTCTGTACTGAAGAAGATGCGGACGACACGGACAATTTAACGCTCTGGGACAAATTTACTTGACATAGGTTATGGTGTATCAGTGGACAGCGGAATTTCATAAATTGTATTTCATAATTACTCAACTGCCTAATGATATCATCAATTCAATCCAAGTGTTCTTTGTATCCAAAACTATATGGAGTTCGAAATTAAAAAATCATCACTTTTGAGTCAATCGTTATGTAGATTTCTTATTGTATCGGTGCCTATTTTTTGATGTCATGTTAGATTTCTGTGTCAAATAATATACTATTTCTGTTGATCTAAAAGTGTTCTTTGACCCCTGAAACCTAGGTAAAGACACCAAAAAATCAATTTTGAATGGATAGTTACATAGTTATGATCATAAATAGGTTTTGGCGGCCATATTGGCGGCCATCTTGAAAAAAACAACTTTCCGGAAGTCGGATTTTGGTAAACTTTTGATATGTTATTATGTACCTTCTACCCTACCAGGATCAGTCAAAATACCTTTTGTAGCAATTTGTTGGGGGTCAAAGTGTATATTACCCTGACTATTATGTATAGGTTTTGGTATAGGTTTTGGTTTGTTAATCAATGAATTCAATCACCGTTTGAAGATGTTTTGAACTAAATTTTCGTGCAGGTTTACATGACATTCGTTGAACACAATCTAGACATTCACCTTGATGACGAACATGTTAATATCGAAATGCTAATAACGTGTACGCCTGCATCGACATAAGTTCGTATGCATCGGAACTTAGCTTTGAAACGCATGCGTCCCTTTGAAGAACACAAAACTGCATCATCGACAATAAGTGTCTAGCATATGTACATGTTATGCCAAATGCAGTGTATAAATGTGAATCGATTGGAACAACATATAAGTAGTTTTCTGAATGTAATGTGGACAAACTGACCAACATAATAACAATGAATAAAACGAAATGATTCACATATACCTCTTTCCGCGGGGATATAATACAGGCGCAGTACTGTGTAAAATTGGTAATGCATAGATGGGCATAATATGCGTGCAAACATTAGCATACACGTTACACAACTATAATTATCATATAATTTGTATTTATGATTAGAGCTAGTTTTTCAACCATACCAAAACATACATGTATACATTTTATAATTATTGTTACTATTGAAACAACTTTGATGAAGCATTCATTTTCTTGTTGGTATTGCATCATTTATAGGGCAGACGTCTACCAGGAAAAAAACACAAAAATTAAATTAAATACGAAACAAATACAAGCGGTGGACAAGTGAGACATTTGCTTTTCACATGTCAGCAATATAAGCCATATTAGTATTAACTTACACCATCAAACATTTGTTCAAACAATTCAACATAAACATTATTTGACAGCACAACAAGTAAATACATAACAAAAAGACAGTTTGGTTAACGCAATAATTGCAATAATAGATAATAGATAGTTTTGTCTGTAACATTTTGTAAGTGTTATTACATGGCAAAACGTAATAATAAACATATCAAAGTGATTGACTTTTGTGTCTGGCACTTTGAAACTGTGTGAGAGTTAAGTATGCAATACACGAAACTTAAGGACGTTTAATGAGTCCATGAATATGTATAATGCGTTTTATCATTAAGGCGAAACGATGTATTCATATGTACAGGGGATGATGAAATCAAAATAAATTATCCTGATGGACTATCAAAGTTTAAAACAAATGATATATGCACAATGATATCGAATTTTTCTCAAGGATATCATTTATTTGAAGGTGTACTTATTTACACTATCACTTGTAGCGATATGTTTATCGATGGCTACTTTATTAAAAAACTTTTCCTTTTAACATGCTTTATTTGAGTGCAATTCTGATAGTGATTTTAAATGACGCGATTAATTGTTAAAAATGCAGTGGTTGCCAGATTACGCGTAAACAGACCAACTACAAGATCAGAAGTACAACAAATAAGTATCTTTGATGCAAATAGACATTTATTATACTGCTTTTAGTGTACCAATATTCTTAAATTTACAGCAAAAAACAACTCAGTGCTGTATGTAAATAAATAAGGTTTTGGTTTTATTTTCAAACGCATTTTCTATGAAATTCAAATGGGCGAATAATTATGTTTTTGCATCCAGCTCTTTGTCACATGTGGTCAATGTCAGCAATATTATGTCCATGATTCTAAATAATAATGTCGTACCGAGTGTTATTATTCTAGAAATTGTATGTGCGATGTATTTCTATGATATTTAGTAGGGATGGCAACGAATACCGATTTCGGTATTCGAATATTCGGTCACCCTTCCGAACGAATATTCGGATATTCGGTCAACATCTGTTGGAAAAAAGTCAACTTTGTTTACCGTACCATTACTCCATGAATTCTACTTTCGTTTTTACCGGAAGTTCAACGGAAGTGACTAAATATTGACACAGCGTTGCCGTCGCTAATTCGAAGCTGATTTTGTTGATTACTTTTTATTGTTAAAATTGAATGACAAAAACTGTTTAAACTATTAATATCGTACATCAACAATAGAACGAGAAACATAATATTACATGACGACAAAATTATTATACGACAAAACAGTTAGATCTACATTGAATTAAAGCTGAACTTAAACGAATTATGTACATAGCCACAACACACTTTGAACCTGTTTAACAGAGTAAACAGTCAGTCCTTTAAAGGTGCCACGTTTAAAAGACACTTGGATCGGCGACTTCTTATCGGATGATGTCGTGAAATACTTCCAAGCAGCGGAAGGCGTAGGTGGCATTTTGCTGGGACAGATATTTACTTTATGCGTGTAGCAATTCTAATATTTTCAATTAAATGAGGGTGCAATACCAAAAACATTTCTTTAAGTATAATACCTGATTGAATATTGAGTAATAAATTAATGTTTGGACCATACGATACGCAAATACTCATTAGAGGTTGAGTAAATTATTTTCTAACAGCTTTTTTGATTGGAAAACGTGATTATAACCATACGATCTGTTTTGTTTTTCACACCAAGTCGGCTCTTTCTTTACTCATTTAATCTTTGATCATTTTAAATGTAATTCGAGTAATTAGATCAAGACGGGTCGGTGTTTAAATTGCCATACGGTCTTATTTGTTTTTTACACAAAGTTGGCTTTTCCTTTACTCATTTAATCTTTGATAATTTTAAATGTAATTCGAGTCATTGGATCAAGTGCAGGTCGGTGTTTTGATTGCCGACGCGCTTTGCACCTATCATAATTTTGACACAAAGTGTCTGGCTTTGTTAGCGGGATTTATGACCGGTATACTGTCATCACCATAGCGACGCATTATCGCGCCAACCGGAATAAACATTATGACACGAGGAACAACTTTTTTGACAAGGTTTGAAGCAAATTTTACGAATACAAAGTCTTTGAAATTACTCGATTTTTTATTTTTTCTTCCGAATATTCGATTCGGAAAAAAGTATCCGAATATTCGGTCCGGGACCGAATATTCGGATATTCGGATATTCGTTGACATCCCTAATATTTAGATATATTTTTAGACATGTGTATTCATGCTTATACAAAATTTAGTTACTTAGAATATACAAATAAAACTACAACACATTTCGTATAAGACACATCAAATGCAAATAAAGTGCAAACAAAAATTCCATATAGTTTACGAGCATTCAATGGAACAAAACTTGTAAAACATCTATCCTAATTAAGCCACTTCCCTTCATTATTTATGCAGGGTACCACAGTCTATATATTTAGCAATAGGGCCAATGCGTTCACCTTGAAACACGTTAGGTAAATCAAGGCTTGACCCGGAGAAATACGTTTTGACGACAATAAACAGAGATTGAAGCATGATCTTGGTATTGTCCAGATAAACAAAATAAATAAAAGTAATCCATATTAGGACATGAATTTGCTTCTAGGGTGGTGCCAATTGCTTTCCAACATTTGACATGGTGACCTAGTTTTTTGACGCAGGTGATCCAGAATCAAGCCCATCAATATAAACATGCAAAGTGTCAGTAAGACAGGTTTGAAAATTGAATAGCCTGTAGGTTGTGTTTTATTAGATGGTTATTTTTAGTAAGTGTGTGCCTTAAGGTAATGTTATCTCTGTGCTACAGACACTTATATATTTTACACATCTCCAGTATATATACACGTCAATATATGTTTTATGATTTATTGAGTTTTTTTATTTGTATGATATGAATTACTCAAATGATTATACATGTATTAAATATCCCATTTAAATTGTAACCATTGGTCATTGTTGCATCGATATAGCACCGTGGCCCCAAATGAAATCTTATTTAAACAAAACAATTATTGTGTGCAACTACTGCAGCTGTTATTTCGTCGTACGTTACTTCTTCACAACACTTTAAAAATGTAACCTTATAAGGTAATGATGTTTGGACTTTCTTTAATAAACAATGATCCTGAAACAATTGTTTCGTGGAAGAATTGTTTAAAAATATTAAGTTAACCCATTTAAGCCAAGTGTCCTGTTTACAGGACATGTATGTTTGCCCACGGTGTTTTACACTAATAAGCTGTGTCTGTTTGCATTTATCATTTGGTATTGCTGATAAGCTTCCACGTGAGAGAAAAAGATGCAAGATATAAAGATTTTATTTATAATTGTCGAGAATGGTCAGATCTTTGGTTGTAATTGTGAGGAGAGGTGTATGAAAATGGCTAAGAATAATAGGTAAGCTGTTATTGTATTACTTAATGATAATTTCTTATAACAATTAGAATGAAAAACGCGTAAATAATGCTTCTCTTTTTGAATAACTACATATAATCACATAATTGACATTTTTCCGTACTCATTTCTTTTCAGAGTCCTGTTAACAGGCCACTAGGACTAAACGGGTGTATGTTGTCTATATATTGATTACATTGGTTATTGAAAGTGTCCCTGTTCCTTGCAGACGTTTTAACTTAAATGAGGTGTTATCGATGCTTGAAAATGACAAAACCTTGCAAAGAGCTAACATTCATATAAATCCAATCACTGTTGATGATTTCACTGATGAGGACAGCGGGGAAGAAGATGGAAATGTTGAAATAAATAACCTGCCTGAACGCCAACTGAATGCGCAAGCTTCTGGGACAATTATAAGGCCAGACGGACGTAGTACGATGATTATGCATACGACAAAAGTAATTGATTGATAGTTATTCGGTGGACCGACAACAACATTGTCCATTTTGTTTCGAATCAACACGGAGTTGCACCAGTTCAGACAGCCTCGAGATGGTCCAGGGCAGAAAGACAAAGGATTCGGATAAACCAACCTTTTGCAATTACTATAACACGACCATGGGAGGAGTTGACGCATTGACCAGAACGTAGGGATACACCGGGTTGGAATCAGATCGAAGAAATGATGGTGGCCAGTATTTGCGTACCATCTTGATTTAGCGGTTCAGCAAACTTGGCACTTGTACAGAGCAACACCAGCTGGACGAGAACAACCACTAGACCTGCTTGGAATCTGCAGAGCTATTGTCAATGTGTTCCTTGCATGTGTACATCAACGGGCAAATAGAGGTAGAACTAAACGCCGATGTACTGCACTTCATACACAGGTTTTCGACACCTTGCGGTTGGATAGAAAGGATCATTTTGTTACCCAATCAAAGCAACGACGCTGTGCTCTCTGTTCGAAACACTGCTACACATCTTGTACAAAGTGTAATGTCGGGAAAATGCTTTATAGAGTTCCACACAATATAAGAATGGCGGTTTTGATGCATTCATGTCACGGAAAACTCTTGACTGTGAGAAATGTGAAACGACTTGCTAGTGCCTAGTGTCCTGTTTAAAAGACAACAGTTAAACAAACTGTGAACATAAGTTATTCAGTTGTTTGCATTCAATATAAAGGATAACTATACGTTTTGTTTTACTGCACACACAATTTGCTGCTTTTAGCTAATGACAACATTAGTGCCTACTGTCCTATTTTCAGGACAACAGTAAAAATGTATAGTCTGTACATATAATGAGTTTATTTTCTGTAAGAAGCTTGAATTTCTTCATTTTTATGCGTTTTTCATCCATTGTGTCAAACAATGAAAAAAAATAAAAATTCAGGCATATACACGTTATTTATCGTTGGGCAACTTCCTATCTGCTGCTTGTGCAGTATGCTAACTAAATCAAACAATCCTACATGATACGTTAATCATACCATACGCTTTGTATGATATAATTTAATTAAACACAATGTATGCAGACATGTTAAAATACATTAAAGATTAATGTACACATAAATTCAAAATATTGAATCACCACGTGTTTATGGCAAATAATATTCCTTTACGTTTGCGAATACACATTACAGTCTAAAATTGTGTGTTTTACATCATTAACAGCTGAAGTTTGTTATCACATTTTAGATGGAATGCAACTACGACATATCCGTCCGTGGACTTATCAGAACGCAAACATTTAGAAAGCTTCAATAAACGGTTATACGTTAATTTATGCCGATGATAAACATATGTAATTACAACACATAATAAAAATAACATTCGTGTTTAAACTATACATAATAACTTAATTAATATAATTGAATTTACATTTCAACACGATATAACATTGTACACTTATACATAAGTGTACACATCATACCGTTATATAAAGACGCACATGAATCTAAACACAAATACATAAGTGCACATATTACATCTTAACTGTTCTGTTATCAAACGTCTGCCTTTACCTGTTTTTAATGTATTCAATTTTATCTTTTATTTTTTGTTACAAGAAATGCTCGTAATGAGATGAGCATGTTCCATATTTTGTACTTCTTCGTAGACAGTCCATATACCCTTGTACACGTACAATTATTGAAACGTGCACGCTAGGAGGTAAAGAAAAGCAACCATCTGACAGAATGTGTTCGATTAAAACAATATATCAAATTCGATCTTTATCTTTTTCAACAAAATAGTAGACTTAAATAATGACAAGCGACGTGTTTTATCAAAGCGATCTATTTTTAATAGGAAACCCTTAAGCCTTAAGCCCACATTTGTATGTCGATAGTTTACTTCAGAACTAAGTTGGTTGTAATAAATAATCTCTTTACATTATATCACATATTATAAATTGCATCAGTGTTGACAGTTTTCGACATTGTCATGATGTATAATTGCCAAACAAATCACGCGCAAACAGTTTAATAATGCACCACTTATATAATTTATAAATAGGCTGAGCAGTTTCCCCCTGTAAGTAAACTGATCATGCGACATGCTTAACATAAGCTTAACGTCGTATCTGGCGATGCCTTATTTGAAAGACAATACTTATACTTTGTTACATTAAACATGGTATACTCATGCTCAACATTTGACTTTGCAATTTAAATAATTACTATTCGACACCTCGTGAACCAGTTAAACGGTTAATGTATTAATGTACAGTGAACTTATACCGATTTGTTTTTGTATGATCTTGTTTTGATTTATACTAAACGAACTCGTGCAATGATGCTTAATAAATTGAATTGCACACATATTTATTTTTAATATGCAGATCCTTGTATCTTATAACAATACTATTTGGAATAACTATAATATGACAGGCTCTCTCTTATGGCTGTTTCGTTCCACCAATATATGTATTTTATGGCAATTACATTTGAAGTACTCTCAAATATTATTTTACAGGCATAGTGTATGGTTTTGTGCATGAAACAACAGTGGGAAACCAGTACAATGGGTTATAATACTTGGGGTTACAAGTGGATGTTTCCAAATAATAACAAATAAGCTGCCTTTACATAACTGTATTTAAGCTTGTATTCATCATGGTTGTATACATGCATTTTGTAAATTGTCGAAAACCAACGTTGCAAATGCTTGTTTTTATTGTATCTTTTTCGATGTATGTTTTTCCATACACAAACAAATCATTTTAAATATTTGTCTTAGTCATGAAAATGTGTTTTGTGTGTATGAATTTTACTTTCATTTTGTAATATAATAAGTGTTTAAAAAATATACTAAACTGTAAACATGTTCATTTAATCCAAGAAACTCTTTGGTGCAGACTTTTATCTCGATTGTCTATATTCGCGAACTAATGTCTTGTAGTATGTTTGCGTCGAGATAATGCAACAAACATTGAAGCTTTTATTAGAATCTGTGCAATTTATGTGCGCTTTATTCAAGATACATTCATCCGGTATAAAACGGATTGACAAGTGTTGCATTTAAAATTGTTCAGGCATTTGTGTTGACAACGAACCACATTGTATACGTTGTTAGGAAAGAAGATACGTCTATTAAAAGAGGCCTCTTTGACAATGCAGTCACTCCTTTGGTCCTGTGAAGGCGTGTGGCAGTGTTTCAGGAGATTTGATATAGCGTTGCTGCCCCTTAAAAAATGGTTCGTTTACATTGATATTATTTTAGTTAGACGTTATAGTTTAATAAGTATGTTTAACTATGTATAATGAAATATGTTGTTAATGTCAACAAGAACCTTCCGAAGTCGTTATACGTTTGGCTTCTTAAGTAAATTAAGACAACAAATAATGACAATAGATGAGAAGTTGTAAAATATTTGTGTAATGTTGTTTCACTTTTCATAACATTTTACAGTATCTTCGGTTCACTACCCTTTTATGTCTTCATAAGTTATGTATGTATCAAAAGTATTCTTAAATTAAATACCGTCATTGGCGACTGAATATCACTAATCTATTAGAGCTCTTTTATAGCTACCAAAAGTAAGCAAGAACTATATATGTAATATATTACTGCACGTTATCTTGTTAATTTTTGGAAATGAAACCTTTAAAAAAAACTCAAGTATATTAAAACTATGTGTGAATATTGTTTGCAATCGCATACATAGTCATTCCCTTTTGCATGCCAACACATGACGATTTAAGTTACATTTCATATTGTTCTATTTGAGATATTTGTATTGTTTTTTTTTTAGTAGTAGTAGTAGTAGTAGTAGTAGTAGTAGTAGTTGTAGTAGTAGTAGTAGTAGTAGTAGTAGTAGTAGTAGTAGTAGTAGTAGTAGTAGTAGTAGTAGTAGCAGTAGCAATAGTAGTAGTACGAGTGTAGTATAAGTAGGAGTAGAAGAAGTAGCAGAAGTAGTAGTAGTAGTAGTAGACGTAGCACTAGTAGTAGTGCTAGTAGTTGTTGTAGTAAAGTAATAGTGGTAGTAATAATAATAGCAGTAATATGTGCAGTACAAGTTGTAGAAGCAAGTATATTAGTATTGATCGGCATGCTTACATTCGTCTTGAATGTCATGTTTACCGGGTTTATATACGGTGCGGAGAGTTGTGCACTCATCACACAGAAATTCTTCAAAACTCTGGCAGAAAGCTGTCGCAGTATTTAATTTCGTTGGAGTGCATGCATTGTTCATACGATCGCAATACAGCACATACTCCAATAAAAACGCCTGAATTTTCTTGGTTTGAATCAAACGAACTTTCATTCAATATTTCATCGTACTGTGATAAAACTAAGGGGAGGAACATATTGATACAGATTATTCAAAACGAAATTATTAACGTGGAATATTTTAAATAAATTATCTTAAAAATTAAGTAAATCCCGTAATGCACAGTTGCACAGTTGAATCATATTATTATACAATTCTTTTGTGTGTTTGTTATGAGATATATACAACAACAACCACATTTACTCATCAATGCAAGTTCCTAGCCCTCACATATGACGCAACCTATTGTGACCTGTCTGAAGGGCAAAACTAACAATTACGTGTTTTTTGTTTCGCATATTACAACACATTTGATAGATTTTACCATGTTAAGCTTTTACATTTAAATATATAAAAACACAGATTTGAAAATACATCACTTCTTATGTCTCTTTTCAAAACTACTGCAAAAAGAGGTAACACTAGTTTCCATTCATTACTTGACGCAAATCATTAAAATAGTTAACTTCATTATGTACATGGCAATGTAAGGATCGGTACGATTATTGTTGCTTTAAGAGTGGGTCTAGCTTGGTTCAGTTTACGAACATATGTATATATTTCGATCAAAACAAGTATATAGTTTAATGGTTCATTTGTATGTGCATGGCCAGTATAAAAAATAAGAAGTTAGAAACTTCGCAAAATGATTACATCCAGAAAACATTTCTATACATAAAATGACATGCTTTTATTTCCGAAAATATGTTTCGTACCTTCACATTCACTCATTCAGTTTGAAAAAAAGTACAGTTAGCTGAAAAAGCAGTTTGCACCCTTGATTCTATGTACAATTCTGTATTGAAACTATCGAAAATTTCTATCCCGTAAATTATGAAGGCATATAAAAAAATACGTCGCCATTCTTATGTTTTAATGTAGATAAACACATTCGATCATTTATCTATGTAGGCAGGCGAATACTCTTGTTTGGTAGTTATTAGTTTAAACGTATTTATTTCAAACAAGAATGCATTTACACATGAAACATACAACACTTCCATAAAAACAAGTTTGATTTGGATTAGAACGGAAGACTTCGTCTTGTATAGTTCTTCTCCAAAAGGGTTATATTAAGTTGCATGTTTTCAAGCGAACATTATTGGTTTGCTTATACATATAACAACAATGAAATTATTTTGATAAGGAGATATAGTAGTTAATAGTAAAAAGAAGAAAAGATTGAGACGAAATGTTTAAGATAGATACATGTATAAATTGACAGTATAGTATAAACAATTTTGAATTGGTCGATCACTATTAATGTGTTTTTTAAATGAATGAATCGATTCAGCATTTCTTAACTCTTCTGGAAGACAATTCCAATCGGATACTGTAGATGGTAGAAATGAATGCGAATAAGATGCGGTTCGAGCATAAATGGACTGGAAATGAGACGCATTTCTAAGAGGGCATTGACTAGATGCTCCGACTGTGTCAGGAAGAAGTGACTGTTAATAGTAAGGTGCTTCTCTAAGCGGCATTTTATACATTAATACTAACTTATGTTTTCGTCGTCTTTGACTGAGAGTTTCCCAACCTATCTCATTATAAAGATCTTCCAGTGGCACTAATCGAGTACAACCAGTTGATATACGAGCTGCCCCTGTTTGAATTTTCTCTAATTCATCCTTTTCATATTGGGTACAATTGTCAAAAATAACATTTGAATACTCAAGTATTGGTCGTACTAATGCAAAATATATAGTTTCAAGAGATGTCCTATCAAGCATTGATTTGAGACGACGCATTACATTAATACGCTTCCATGCTTTTTCTTTAATGAACGTTATATGTTCATGCCAAGTACAGTCATTTGTCAAATATACTCCTAAATGTTCGTGGATATTTACTATAGGTATGTCAACGTCCCTCATTGAAAGCGGAGGATGATGCGGTTTATAAATTTTACAAGATATAAGCATTGATTCTGATTTGGAGGGATTAAAATGTACTAGCCATTGATCAGCCCATCGTGAAATTTTATCTATGTCAAAACAGCTGCAGTTTGATCCGGCGAGTTAACAATCATAAAGAGACTTGTATCATCGGCAAATAAATTTATTTGGGCTTGTATATCAGCTACTATGTCATTGATGTAAACAAGAAATAGAAGGGGACCTAATATAGACCCCTGTGGAACACCAGCGATAATTTCTGCAGGAGTTGATTCTGCTCCTGCTAGAATGACTTTCTGTTTACGATTAGAAAGATAATTGGATATAAATGCTAATAAATCTCCCCGAATGCCTGCTGCTTGTAGTTTGAACAAAAGACCCTCATGCCAAACTTTGTCAAATGCTTTACATATATCGAAAAATACAACTCGGACTTTAAGACCGTTGTCTAGAGCTTTGCAAAATGTATCATTAATATATGTTAACTGATTAACTGTCGAATCGCCAGGCATGAAGCTAGATTGAGTCCGTGTAAAAAAGGAAGTAAAACGCAGGAAATTAAAAACATGTTTGTGGATTATTCGTTCAAAGACCTTTTCGATAGTATTAAGCAAGGATATAGGACGATAATTCGAAACAAGAGCTGGATCACCCTTTTTGAAGACCGGACACACGTTTGCAATTTTCCAGCATGAAGGCATTTTACGAGCAGAAAGACATGATCTGAACAGTTCACATAGGGGAGAGCTAAGTTGATACATTGCTTTCCTGAGGATACGATTATCGATTTCATCAGGTCCGGAAGCTTTTCCTACCTTTAAACATTTAATTGCGTCGATGACTTCTTCCTGAGTAATATCAATTGAATTTAAGATGTTATTGTTATCGGTGTAATGCGTAGGAAGATCATGAATTTGTACATCGATTGATGATTGATTTGCAAAATATGAATTAATGAGTTCAGCTTTGCATGTGTCATTTGCCTCAAACGTGTTCGAATGTTCATCTTATAGGGGTGGAATTGATTGATGTGTGTTTGTAGAAATGAAAGTGCGCAATGTTTTCCAACAGTCCTGAGCACATAGCTCAGAAGACTTCAATTTATTGGCCATATTCTTAAAGTAATCAAATTTAGAATTTCGCAAGAGTAAGACAACTTCATTTCTAGCATGTCTAAAGACAGTGAAGATCGGTATTAACCTTTTAGGCTTTTCTATAAAATCGTTTTCGGTGTCGATTTTTATTCTTAATTTTATTATTCATCCATGGTAAATCACGTGGACGTATACATATGTTTTTGTTTGGGATGCACGACTTCGCATTTTGTAAAATTAGCATTAGTAATATTATCAGCATATAAATCAATTTATCCTGCTTCTGTTGCAAACATTGACCGAATATAGCAGGGTCGAATAAATTTTCCTATCTCCGGTCAACAGGAAGTAGTGTATTCCTACGCACGCTTTGACACATAGTTGAGTGTAACCTTCCCAATACACTCCACAGGGGTGAGGTTTTTTAGCAATATCGGCTGCTATCGTAGATCGATAAAATTATAAAAAAAATGAAATAAAACAATACGATTAAAATAAAAATAATACAAAAAATGTCGGAGATTAATTTCATTGTCGATTGGATAGAATTAGATGAATTGGAATCGGAAATTGAAAATCCTGACCCTAGTTCTGGAAGCACAGCAATTGTGGAATGTCAAATGCCTGAAATCATTGAGTTAAGTGCAAATGAAATAAAAGAGTTATTTGAAACTGAACTTAATCCATTTGACAATGTAAATCAACCAATGGAAGCACAAATTAATCACGAAATTTCTCAGCAGCAACCTGAACATTAGCTTGACAACAAAACACATGATGCCCTGCCCCTTTTGACTTCCAAAAGCAATGATTTCTTTGAAACTTTAACACTTGATGATGTTAAAAAACAAATTGAAATGTCCGAAAACTAAAACACTTGAAAAAAGACCCTAAATGATGTACTCAAATTTAGAAGATTTCTAGCAACAAAGCAAGAATACAAAAATATTCATGAAATTGCCCTAGATTTATTAGATGAATATATTGCAAATTACATTATGTCAGTCTAAAAGAGCGATCAAACGGAATATGAACCGACAACAATACGGAATATGATTTCAAGCATTGAAAGACACTTAAAAAGACGCAAATATCCAGTCAAAATTATGACGGAAAAGAACTCCAACCAATTTCAGCTCACAAGAGATGCCCTCCGGGCGAAACAAAGAAGCTTAAAGAATATGGGAAAAGGGAATAAACCCAATGCTGCAAGTCCGGTATCTGATAGCGAAATAAGAATTTTGTTCGAAAAGGAGTTATTAGGAGGAAACACACCAAAAATCACTGTTAAATACACTGTGGTTCAATAACTGTACTTTCCTCGGACTGAGAGGCACAACAGAAAATTGCAATTTAAGGTATATATAATTATATGATCATATGTCTAAAAAGACTATTAACAATTTATTTAAAAATGCAGTATGTTTATAAAAAAAATAATTCAATGTGCAAGTTATCATATGCAAATTTTCTGCCAAGACTTGAACTCGGATCTCCATATCATGAATAAGAATGGCGTTCTTCATTGAACTACAGAAATTACTTTACAATATGATAACAATGCACATGTTAGTCAACAATGCATATGAATATACATTATATGTTTTTACATGTTATTCAATTGTATTTTTCTAATTGAAATTGCTGACTAATTTTGTAATCACTTAATTAAATAAGCATCCAGGTTCACACATTGACATGAATACATACCAGCAGTGACCGTCAAGTGTGCCAAATTCAGATTTTAAAGTAATAGCCCAAATTCTTATACATATATATAAAATATAAAATTTCTTACTAGCCCGGCTATATAAATTTTGTAATTCCCACTAGCCAGAATGGATTTTCACTAGCCAAAACCCTTCGGGCTAGTGCGAATTTCGCACACTACAGCACATTCTTGAAATCAATTAAAAGGTGAAACATGCATTTATAATAAAATTATCTTGGTTTATTAAAATATAAAATAAAAACAAATTAACACAAATAAATATATAAATTAATAAAAGAACAGGAACATTTAAATATAATAAGCATGTAAAAACTATTATTTTTTACAGATGGGGAGACATCACATTAAACTGCGACACAGAAGGGCAGGAATACCTGCAACTAAACGAGAGACAAACAAAAACGCGCACTGGCGACAGTCTTTCGGATACTCGAGCGCTGACGCCAAAGGTCTGGGCTGCTGACAACAAAGATTGGTGCCCCGTGGAAATGTACAAACTCTTCAAAAAGCACCGACCACCAGGATTTTCAGAGCCAGAACATCCCTTCTACATTGGCCCTAGAACATGTGTCATTACATCGAAAGAAGACCAGTGGTTTACACGAAATCCAGTAGGTTAAAAAAACTTGGACAAATAATGAAAAAAATGTGCTTAGAAGCTGGCCTCGACAACAATAAAATACTGATAAATCATGCAACCCGAAAAACACTTGTGTCAAAACTTAGAGATAGTGGAGTGGCGCCCACTGACATAATGCAGATCAGCGGACATAAAAACATTCAGTTTGTACTTAACTATTCAACTTTGTCGGAAAGTAAACACAAGGAAATTTCTTCGATTCTAACAGGAAAAAACAAAAATGAAAAACCCTTACCTGTAAGATCCCATAAATGTACAAACACAGAGGTGTCACCAAACCCAGCAGCTTCTTCGATTATGTCTCCCTCAAGTTCATTTCGTGATGTTACTGCTAGCTACTCCACCCACCAACAAGGCACATGTCACGACGTGGCATTTTCATCACAAAATAACACAAATATATCCATTGACAACGCACAAAACAACCAGTTGCAGTCACTTTTTGCGGGTGCAAACGTCTCGATTCAAAATCTCAACGTGTATATGCGCTAAAAAGTGTGAAATGTTTAAATTCCGCATCAAAATGCTGTTCCCTATAAACCGTAGCAAAATCACATGTGTGTACACATATGCACTGACCTTGACAGTGTTTCGTTTTAAAATGTGTTGTCTATTCCATACATTTTACTGTTCAAATAGTTGACTTATAGTTATCATTGTGACTTACATACTTCAAAATGCTTTTTTGCTGCTGTTAAATCGTTAATAAAGTTTGATGAATTTCCTTAGCAAAGAACTATTTTGTTGTGTACATGCAGCGCTTTTCAGGGGCGGTTCTACGGTCGTGTTTAAAATACACTGTACCAAGTTTGAGATGTTTAATAACTGCGTATTACTATAATTAAGATGAAATCAAGTGGAAACATGATATATAGAATACATGGTTGGTGCCGGGATAGAGAAAGTTTATCCGGTTCGGCACGAAAATGAAAATAGGGCTCGCTAAGGCTCGCCCTATTTTCATTTTCTAAGCCTCACCGGATAAACTTTCTCCACCCCGGCACCAACCATGTATTCTCTATATCATCACATTTTAAAAGATGCCATTGTGTATAAGTATAAAGACTACGTAACCTATCGTAATCCCCAATATCATAACGCCAGATATGCCGATACAAAGTTTTTGCTAAGGGTTTTTGGAATTTCAAAATTCCAAAGATATGACAACGATAGCTTATATTTTGGTCCAGAAAAAGTTCTCCAATTCCAGAAAATATGATATTTTTCTGGTTACTTGCAAAAATTAAATAAAATATTGAAGATGTTTGCTCTGTGTGGTGAGTGGGCTCATGTATAAGTTGTGTAAGGTTAAATTGTTGACAAAGGTTTTCTACTTTTGATAATGATGCTGGTGTGAGGAGATTCAGGTTAAAGTCACCTGTAATAATAACATCGTTTATACATGTATCACAAGCTAACCCAAACGAGTCTTCGATTGCTCTCATATACGCTGAATTTGCACTTGGAGGCCTATAAAATTCTCCAAAAAGGATTGATTTATTTTTGTTAAGAATAACTTCAATCCATATACATTCAATATGATTCAATTCAAGATCACTTCTTCTTTTTAAAGCAATATTTTCATTTACATATATTATAACACCTCCATGTGAATCAAGGGGGCGGTCTTTGCGGATTGGCAGATGGAATCCATTGAACATGATGTCACTAGATAATACTGAGTCATTTAACCGGGTTTCAGAAAATGCAATTATGTCAAACTCATGAAGACCAGTGTTAAGTATGTCTAATTTATGCACCAAACTTTGGACAGTGTTATGTACAAAAGATAAGTGATTCGTCGCTAAAAGATTACAAGTAGGTGCAGAACTATCTGTATCCGTGTGTATCGATGATGCGGAAAATGAGGGTCCTGGGTTTGGATGGATATCACCTGACTGTAACAAGATACAAGCTTACCAAAGAAGTGTTCCTACAAACATGAAGCAATAAAGGAGCTTTATAAGAAGTTGAATATCATCATATATGTGCGTTCCTAACAGGAAATGCCTTCGCGGATGTTCCACAGTAGTTGATGCATTAATCGAATTATATACGCTAGAACGCAGAGAAATCAAACTTAATACATTTAGCCATATTTGGAAGACAAACAATAGATGAAGCAATAGCGAAAATCTTACAGGCGCCCTGTATGTACTCATGACAGCGTTTCCAAACATGTGTTTACTCTTAAACATTATGAATTGTTCCAATAAGGACGAGATGAGACTGAAACGCTGACATAATTCGTTTCATAGTACAACCCGTAAAGCCATATAATGGTACGCATATTTCTGCTGTTTGGTAACAACGTTTGCAACAGAACTGGAAATGAGGAAGTGATAGATCACATAGGAGAAAGGAAAAGAGAGCAGGGAAGAGGCATAGGGTGAAGCAAAATGTTATGTTTGAAGAAAACATATTGTCAAATAAAAAATTAGAAGTAGTGCTGGGAGTATTATTAGTCTAAACACTTTCATTTACCTAGATTAAGTAAATTGAACATGGATAGTATTCTGTTTGTACAGTTATCTAACTTGAGATTAAACTTATACTGGTACAATAAAGTTAGCACGAAGTGGTTGAGCGAGTCTGATAATAATGGTTACTTAAAATTTGGATGAAATCTACTTTTTGAAGTAAAGAAGAATAATAAAAATTCAGTCTTGATTAGGTAAAAACAATGCACATCAGTAAATATAAATGGAATGTTGCAATATAGGCTTACATTTCCTTAGTTTATATCTTACAAATATCAAATCGCATAAATTTGATAGATAACCATCATAACACAATATTATTAATTGGCAAGCCACATATAATCTGTTGGACAGTAATCTTACTTTTAAGATTAAACTTATACTGGTACAATAACGTTTAAAGATTTTTTAAGGACAGCACGAAGTGGTTGAGCAAGTATGATAATAAAGGGTTACTTCAAATTTGGATGTAATTTACTTTTTGAAGTAGAAAAGAAACATATAAATTCAGTATTGATTAAGTAAACGGCACGAAGTGGTTGAGCGAATATGATAATAAAGGGTAACTTCAAATTTGGATGTAATCTACTGTTTGAAGTTAAAAAAATAATAATAGAAATTCAGTCTTGATAAAGTAAACAATGCACATAAAGAAACATAATGGGAATGTTGCAGTATAGGTTTTACTTTTCCTAAGTGTATATTTTACAAATATCAAATTGCATACATTTAAAAGATATCCATCATAACACAATAATATTAAATGACAAGCAACATTAACACTAGTTCACATACATACAAATATACAATCATTTACACCCATATACATATATATGTTACAATATAGTTTCTACATGTCCTTAGTGTATTTTTTACAAATTTCAAATCGTATACATTTTGTAGATAACCATCATAACACATTACTTTTAAATGTCCAGTGACTTTTACACTAGTTTCTCATACATATAAACATGTTTTTTTATGTTTTTCATGTTTTTCATGTGTGTGTATACATACGTATATGCATATACATACATACATACACACATACATACACACACATACATATATACACACACATGCATATACATGCACACATATACATATACATACACATATCTATATATACACACACATATACATAATTATACATATTCGTACACACACTCACACACACACATATACATACACATATCTATATATACACTCACACACATATACATATTTATACATATTCGTACACACACTCTCACACACACACACACACACACACACACACACACACACACACACACACACACACACACACACACACACACACACACACACACACACACACACACACACACACACACACACACACACACACACACACACACACACACACACACACACACACACACACACACACACACACACACACACACACACACACACACACACACACACCACACACACACACACACACACACACACACACACACACACCACACACACACACACACACACACACACACACCACACACACACACACACACACACACACACACACACACACACCACACACACACACACACACAACACACACACACACACACACAACACACACACACATACACACATACATATACACACATATACATAAACACATATACACACACATAAACACATCTACATATATAAACATATGCTAATCATTATATAAAATCAATAGCTAAAAAACTACCACGCTTAATATCTTTTCAGAAAGCTGCACACACTCAAGTAAGCATCAGTATAAGAGCCTATGCAATCATAGGCTTTTAAGATGCAATGCTGCCTTATGTTCAACCGAATATTTATATGTACAGCTTCTGTATACAATATAATGAACACGTTTATGTGACCCTAATGTACAAAAACGAAACATTAGAGGGACAAAGTGTACAAAAGAGACATCAGTTTAATGGATTTTCTCTTTGTCAAATAAAACAAATATAAATATCCCTGCATGGGTCAACACAATTATATCATAGTTTAATTTATGAACAGAAATATATAATTGCGCTTAATTTTAAGATGTAAGCTGTCTGATTCTTTTCGGTCATTTTTTTATATCCTGTACAATTACAACGATGTTAACTATATTAGTGTATGTTATTGTTTTCAATTATGAAATCATGTGTACTTATTATACATAGTGTTTACAAAGTGGGTTTTGATTAAGGTGTATATACAATAATATCATGAACGGAGTATACACAACGATATGAAGATATGCAAACTGATGTGTTTGCTTATTCACGTGTTAAGGTTCATGTAGAGGCTTCATTTTGAAAAATGTGGGACCCCAAGCATTGAACTCAAATTTGACTAAAGGAAGAGTGCCACATTGAAAATGTATACATATATGCTTTAAAGGATGTTTTTCCTTTAAACTGCTACCAATTTTGTACATCAACGTATCATACCATCCACAAAATCAATCAAAATACAAAGCGATTTTAACACTAAAATATACATTATTTTCAAAAATCTGAATCATGTTTATTCCACGTATTTCGGCGAAAAATTATATAACGAGTGAATAATATCGACATTGACGAGGGCAAGTTACGCTTAAATAGTAAAAAAAGTTTACATATCTAGAAATATCAAAACTCGAACACATGTCATTTCATCACCATGGGGGCAGCCATTTGTAAATTCATAACATAGAAAGAAACATGCTAAAAACTAACTCATCGCCTAATTGACATTCCAAAGGGTTGACGATGACAAATGCATTGGATTGTAATCTTTCCGTTGATGTTTGCAAACTGCACGATCAGACCTCATTAACACTCAAAAGAATAACTATGTAAGAAGCATTTCACAAATGTTTACAATTGTTGTCGAATCACCATACTTATATTTTTGCGCATAAAATAGTACGCTTACAGACTGACAGAAAGACCGATACGTAACTCCGTTAATTTCATCACGGTATACTATTCTATTGATAATATTTAATAACACATCGCTTTAACAATCTAAAAGGAGAAATAATTCTTTTAAACAAAGTTTTTAATAACGAAAGTGAAAACAACGGAAGTTAGATGGATATTCTGTGAGATGCACTTCGGCTCCAGAAAAAACAATACAAATAAACTAAAAAAGACGTGTGGGGGACAATTTTCAGCTGGAAAATATTTGAAATAGGGTAAGTGATGATATCTCTACGTGGTCATTTCTGTTATTCAGTGCGATCTCTTGCTGATTAATGTTAATAGTTGTTTTACTAGTTGCGAACCATCTGTCAAAATATGTTTGTGTTTTCTCAGGTATGTGTATACACATACCCGGTTTTCTCACTACTGCACGTGGTTTCGACCGATTTGTTTTGCACGTTTTTCTACGAAGCACAGCGAGGGCCACGCTTTCAAAATGGGTAGAAGTAATCGAAATATAAAATCAATCGGTTTGCCAATTTCTTTATAATTCTTTACAATTTTATATGTCGTCTGCAATCTATTTCAATTTTAGATGGTTTAAATTTGCAATTTGGTTGAGAGGTAAATAACAAAATTGTTAAGCCTTTGAAGAAGAATTGTGACTCTTACTATCCACCATACCTGGATTTTTAAAAAGTAGTTACGTTATAGTTATTTTTAGAACTTTGTTTAGGAAATTTATCCAAAATAGGCAGTTGAATAAAAACTCATTTTTTGCTTTATGACAATAATTTTCTGTGAAATGTTGCTAACTTGACCTTGTATATGTATATAGCTTTGTATTTATTCAACTTAAGGTAGTGCATATCCTTCCTAACTTTAGATTGAGATTTTGTAAATTAGTGTAAAAATGTATTGGTTTTAAACCAAAATATGAATAAAGCACACAAATATTGAATGTCAAAAATGTGTTTATGTTATTCTATCCGTATTTTGCTTTAAAATGATATATAGTTTGACCATATTGTACCACATTGAATGAAGAAAAACCAAAGCGAATTTTTAATGAATTTTATCCCCCCCATGAACCTTAAGTTTTTGCACATGTAAAGGTTGATCGCACTCACAAGATCCTCGAGCAACGCAAAGTGACTGCGCTAGTTATTGCACATGTAAAGGTTGATCGCACTCACAAGATCCTCGTGCAACGCAAAGTGATTGCGCTAGATAAAATGTAAACTGATCAAAAAAGAAGACGAGAGCGTTTCGTGACTAATTTCTCAATTTGTACATGTCCAAATCTGATTCAGAGCTGATTCTTTTGATTTTTGATATGCCATTTTCTGTTATTTTTATCAGAATGTTTCCATCAGCAGACCAAGCACCATCGATTTTCTTTGATTTAGCAAGACCGCGAGCAATAAACAGCAGCTGTGCACGATATTGAGTTAAATCTTCATTAATGAACACACGGTCATATTCATCGCTCGTTTTAAGGTCCCGTCGAAGGGAGTATAATTTCTGCCGGGCACGATAGCTGATAAACTTTACTATGATTGGTCGTGTTTTATTTACTGCAGGTTTCCCTGTTCTGTGCGAACGATCAATTTCTCCAATGGCAACATCAGCTCCCAAGGATTTGCACAAGTTTAGAACAAGTGTGTCCGTATTCTCACGAGCGTGATTGCCTTGATTGCCTTCAGGAATGCCAAATATACGAACGCTGTTTCGTCTGCTGTATTGTTCGCTGGCATCTTGCGAATTTTCAAAGTCCACCATACGATCACGCAGCATGCTGTTCTCATTTCGAAGTGTTTGGTTTTCGCTTTCCAAGATGTCAATCCGTTTCGTGACTCCATCAACAACACCAGTTATAATAGACTCAACCATCCTATTCATTTCGACAGCCAATGACTTTTGGATGGAATCCTGTACTGTTTGGGAAATAGCCATCAAGGTGTCTTTATCGAGAACGACATTGTCAACATTTTCATTGCCAGCCATGCTTTCAACTGTATAGCTAAATTCGCAATTTGAATCGTTTGACGTGCGATTTTTTTCTGTTCACCGCCTTGTTCAGGAGTTGACAAGAGGGAAATAGTCCTCTTTGTCTTAGTTGTAATATTTGGAGTTGAGGTTTCAAAACTCATGTTTGGTATGACTATTTTAACTTTGGAAAGTATAAATCGAATAACCGTTGTGCGTGACGTTAGTAACAGTACATAAAATTGCATATGTATCACGTACAAGTGGTCCGCTTAGATTTTGCTTCTAAAAATAGATCATAACAAAGAATATCGACTCACAATTTTCATTCGTGAATAACATCCAAACTTCCAACGTTTTGACAACAGTTTCCCACTAGATCATTGTAAGTATCTTTATTTCACACACACATCCCAGCATTACTTTCGAAAGAAAGTCAAAACATTAGGCATACATAGGTTTGTACCCTTTGTGTTTACCAACATGGACCGTATGTACATGGGTATAAAATGTTTTATGAAGCAAGTTTCACAGGAGTTTGTGAGCTGTGTGCATTCGTTAAATATTCCGAAATATGTGTAGTTTTGCTTGAAGTGATGCACCTCCAAAAATCAACATTACTGACAATGGCTTAGAGTTCAGCGTTGTGCATCAAGTCACACACAAAATGAAATTGTTAAAACCTTGATGTACATAAATACACTTATGTTACCAATTTTTATGTATGGGTAATAACATAACTGATTTTAAAGAAAACTGATAATGAAATGGTTCTTTTATACAGAGCTCATCAAATGATTGCACTTCAAATTTTGAATTTTGCAAAGTAAGTTTTGAAGAAAGTGCCTACCACAGTTGTACAATTTTTTTGAAAATCATTCAGTGTAATAAAAGTATTTATCCATTTTTTTAAATATGATGACAATGATACGGATCAATGGGCTCTTCAGAGAGAGAGGACAAACGAAAACTGATAAACCATCTATAAACTTATTTCTGTATGTTTTTTAGTAAAGTAATTTTGCTAAGTCGTTATTTCCCATTTCACACCAAATTTAAAATAGTGCATTGATCTTTGTTAACATAGTATTGGTTGGCCTTGCAGGAGGACATAGAGATGATTTATGACCAGATATGCTCAGGTTTTAAAAGCGTGATTTCTGCCTATCAGAGTCAAAAGCTTTCTAAACATGTTTTCAATCAGGCAACTACTTTGTCAATACAACGTAAGTCTATCAGTTTTAGGTAAATGGGAAATTCTAAGCCTAGCATGTCACCAGTTGCTAGTTCCAATATAATTTCCATCATAATGTAAAGCTTTTAGGACAAAACGTGTGTGTTCTTATCCAGACTACTTTTTTTGACATTATTGTTTAACCACGAGTAGCGTGTAAAGTGTGACAATACATCTTACGTTTCATTTCGAGAATCTTCAGAACCATCAACGAGAATAGAAGTGTTGTCGGCAAATTGTGGTCATGTGTATTATGTGACATTGCTTTTGATTGAATTAATTTTAGGATTTGAACTTAGTTTAATAGGTAATACTTAAGCGCAAAGTATGAAACTGCAACAACTGAGCGGACCTCCTTGTCTCCAACCACGTTGTATAAAAAACATATCCGATAAAAAACAAGACACTAATTGCATTGCTGCCAATAATTTGTCGTTATACAATTAATTAAACCTTTTTTACTATGTCAGGACATACATTAAACCGTGATAGAGTATTATTAACAAATGCATTTGACAGAGAGTGTAAGTCCTTTTCAAAATAGATTTGCAACAGCAGACCCGACATATCGTTTCATCTGTATAATTCTATATTTCGTAAATGAGTCTGAAGTTAACTCCTATGAGCCCACCACCGATGAATTAAATTTGGTAATTGCTTATTAGTTTATCTATACATTGCTTAAATGTGTTTGCAATGAATCGATAACCGATTTTATAAACAGTATTTAATTTTATTTGCCGCAAGTCTCACAGTTGTATAGGTTTATCAGCTGTTGGAATGTAGTTAATTATACCATGTGTTTGAATAACTGAAACTGTGCCACTTATACATAATTGATTTTGAACTTGTCTATTAAAAGTGTCCAATATCAGCCAAAATAACTTAATTATGTCAGAAGTAAAATCATATTTCCATGTACTATTTCCAACACAATAAGCCTCTGTTACTGTGATAAGTCCTTCTAAACTATTTAATTGTGTACTTGCAAGTTTTGGTATGTATAGAACATTAACATAACTATTTGAATCTTAAATGTACACGTTTACATCTTGAGACTGGTCTAGTTTGTTTTATACAAAAGGCAAGTTCATTTAAAATATCATATTGGTAATATTATAGTATTCCACACACGAGGACACGCAACTGAGCGTTGGGTAATGTGTAGTTGCGAGTCTTTAGGTGCACAGTGTTAAGGTTGTGATCCCGTTGTTAAATGTGTCTACGAGTCGGCGACAGCTAAGAGTATAGTAATCAGAAACGTCCCATGTACAGATAGATCTCGGCTTCACGTTCAACATGCAAGGCATATATTTTATCCGAATTTTTCAAATTATGGTTATGTACGTTTCAAAGTAAATAGTAATATATCGATGATTGTATGCTTCAGTTAAATGCGTTCAAGCCTATTTGATCATATCGCACAAATGAAATTCAAACCTAAGTAATATATTTGAAATTGTTTTAAATACGAAGATTGATAACAAGTTGTGTACTTAATTGTTCGTACTCCAACTGTTTACATCGGCTATGCTTGATATTGATTTAACTCTGTTGTTTACAAACAGCGGCTAAACATAAGCGCCTATTAAAACTATGAAGTTTCATTTTTAAATATGCTTAACGTTTTAAGTGTTTTCTAAACCTTTAAGAGGTCCACATAAGGGTTTTAATTTTGAAAATTGATATGTCCTTAGAAACAATATAATATGCGATAACCCATCAATGCCGATAAAAACACTAAAGCGTTGCTAAGCATATTTGTTTTATCTTTGGAAGCACAGTTTATAATTTTATTTCAAGTTCGTTTTTTTGCCAAACGATATAGTTTTCCACCTTATATTAATAACCGTGGTTAAAAATTTCTTTGCTTGCACAATTGGCAAAATTTGATCACGCGCTCAAAATTGGCAAAGTAGAACAAACCGGCTTTTGTTGTTTCATATCTGAATCCCAACTTTAATGTTGATGTGTTTTTTTTATTTGCATTATAAGATAATTTTCTTTTATTAATAATAATATAACTCGATGTGTATCACGAATCTATACTTATCATATTCCACCATGTACGGTATACCTTATTATGTCATGGGCATCAAAGCAGTATTTCGGTTTACATGATATTTACCAATTTGTATGGCTACAGAGTAATTACACAAATGTAATTGCAGAACACATTTCGCAAATGTTAATGCTTTATAATCAGCATAATTATCTTTAAAACATAAAACCCCATACACAAGATATTCAGCTATCAAAGGGGTTTAGTATCTCTTGTAAACCGTCTTTTTACATCAATATCTCACATTAAATTCAGCAGCGTGGTTGAGCAGGGTAGTGTGTATATAGTAACTGTATTACAATCTTTAAAAATACATATTGTAATACATTCCAATAAAGTCTATATGCACTATATGGTTGGAAGCACACTGCTCGGATGACCAACTGTTTTACAATCAAATGTCATTTAAAGCAGCTTACAACAAAATAACCTGTCTAAACCCAATGACAACCTATGCATTATACGTTGACAAAGTAACTGTAAGTATAACATATATATTTCCGCTTTGTCTCTAACATAGTGTTAGGGTAGTTTATGAATCCTTATCGGATCCTGCCCAAATACAACTATGGTTTCATGTTTGTAATAAATGTTCATGTAACTGTTCCTTCTGTGTATGTAAAACTGTTCCAACATTGGAATATGTGTTGCGCTGAAAGTATGGGGTATATAATTGTGAATGAACCATCTTTTTACGGGGATGGGGATTTCACAGTATGTCTGCTTCATTCTGCACCGTAGCTAGGCGCACACGCCGAAGTCTCCAATAGGAATATGTCTGTCTGTCTGTCTGTTTGTATGTCTGTGTATCTGGTTGTTCACGCATATCTTTCTCCATATATATATATATACATATATATATATCACGTTCATTTTGTAAGAACTTAACATCACGAAATCAAGTAAATCGGATACATTGTGCAGATCAGAGTGTATCAAAAATTTGACTATATTTAAAATCTCCAATCTTTAAACCACTTTGAAACTTTTTACATTGCATGTCTTTATCTAGAAGCGAGATTATACGATTTGTTATATGTGTCAAATTGTAATATATTAACAAAATATGTTACAATTACACAAAATAGGCAAGAAAAATATACATTGAAGACGAAAGTCTTAAATGCAGCAAAAACAAATTAGCGCCCCTGAGTTGATTGTGACGAAGATATTTCGTACATATTTTCCTACAAGAACCGAAACATTCGTCTTTTTATTAGGATCAGAGTTAGTGTTCGTGTGTGGTATTAATACATCGTAGCAGGAATTTAAAATAAACCGTTAAACTAAATTAAGATTCACATCGTACATGCATTATATACATGCTGGCGAATTCGACTGTACAAAAATTTTCGATTTCAGAATTCAATATCTGGCATATTTCGCATTTTTCGACACATGTTCTTCTTAACTTTAATTTTAATTTATATTGAAATATATTAGAGCTGTAACGATTCACCCATCATTCGATTCGTTTCGATTTCGATACCAAATGGTCCGATTCAATTTTTTCGATTCGATTCAGATTTAACTATTTGCTGCTTTTTTTGCAAACTATTTCGTGTTTGGTTTGTCCAGAGCATGAATTAATATGTTTGGTATTTGCTTTTAATTTTTTATGTTGTACATTTAAAATGTTTAATTTTTTTAATACAATTTCAAAACGCAACATTGTTTTATAAGTTACAAATTTATTGATCAAAACTTCCTGTTGAGTTATTCTTAAATAACATAAAATGCCATTGTATCGCATGTGTTTAACAGAAAAAAACATGTAAGTATATAAACAACTTCCAGTTGACTTCTTTACAGAATGCACACAGTTTAGTAAACAAACCATATAGGTAACTTACGTCAACAAAACACGTTTCGCAAGTTGCCTTTGCATCAGAACCTTCGCGAAACCCGAAATGTACCCATACTTTTGATTTTAATTTTGACGGTGCGTCTTTCGGCATGGTTGAAGAAGCCATTTTACCGGCTGACGTTATGCTCAGCATGTTATTCATGCATTCATTAGATGCCATATTGGCTATTGACCAATCACAAGACGTATTACAAATGACAAGAACGTTTATACGACGGATTTGGAAAGTAAGGTTTAAAATGCGGATCAATCGAGATTGCAGTGAATCGAATCGAAATTGGCCGTATTAGTATCGAAATCGAATCGGCGGCGTTGAACCGGTTTTTCGATGCATCGAACCGAATCGTTACAGCTCTAAAATATATATATATATATATATGTAATATGTTTTTACACATTTTATATAAATTCATAAATATTTAACAAAATCTTATAGCACATAATTGAATAGTTCCATTCAGGAAAAATACTGGGGGAAAATTATCCGCACAGGAAAGGTTCATTTATTAGTGAGAACCATTATGCTAGATAGACAGCTCAATCTGACAATAACTTTACTGTATGATAACCCATAGACTATATTTGATACAACTCGTGTATAAAATAATGTAATATAAAAAAGGAACCATTCATTGTCGCCCTAATCTGTTAGGAAAGAAATGTTAAAACAAACATTATTTATTCTCTGTACGATGTCTCTTCTCACAACATATAACTACAATGTAGATTTCTTCTATGAACACTCACATCCTAAGGGTTTCATATTTGTATTAAGCATATACGAAAAGTGCTCAACAAAGCTAGTTAAAACCACAACTGTTTTGCATAGACCATTGCATTAATAAAACAATATGTTTAAGGCAAATCAAGACATTAAACAAAAAATGATAATACTAGGATCCATCTTTGAATCACTTTTTTAATTGCTCTTGAGGTTAAGTTTTATTTAACGAAACAATGGCAGGTATATTCGCACCATATATATTTGGCCTTAATGACTTTGTTTTTTAAAGTTCGCAAGGTAACCGCACCATGGAGTCATGTAAACAGGATTCGATAAAAAGAACGTATATACTTAAATGTATAATGGAGACCAGTAATCTCGTTGCTGTTTCTAAATAGCATAGGAAAGCGTTTTATGTATGTAAGTGTATTGAACACTTGCGTTAAAAATGTATAATTTTGTATAATCTGAATAACATTTGAAGCACATTATTATGTTTTTTATTTCTATTTTGAAACGTTTAAATGTTACAAAATGCATAACAACAAACGGCTTTTCTCATGATACGTAAATATAATTTTATTTATCAAAACTTCAATGAAAACAAATGTCATAAGCGTTATTGTTTTTTATAGCATTTAAGAAAAGAAATGGCATGCAGTATTAGAGTCGTTGATATTCAATTTAAAACGTTTTGTTCTAAAACATCATAAGGTAATGTGATGACAGTACAACGCAGGATTTCAGACTAAATATCTTATATTTGTTGCGAGATCTAATATTTGCTTAGTTATGTTTGCAATAATCCTTAAACAAACTTGTTGTTATCAAACATATCGACCGATTGCTCTTAATATTTCTGACATGCACTTAAAGAGACGTCACGGTAAATCCTATTATTGGTTTACGCGCGTTGAATAAACTGCAAATATTTGCACGTTTGCATAATGTTTGATTTCAACATGGGCCGATCAGCTAAATAGTAATTACAGTTTAAAAAAAAGTATTAGTCCATAGATATTCAGTCAGTGTTCTAAATTAAAATATAAATGGGTCGATAGCCGTCGCATTAATTTATGTTTGATTACAAAATGCGACAAAGCATTTTTGTGCAGTCTGTTGCAACATGTTGGATACGTTAACGAAATATGAGCATGCTTTGATTTGTTTTACACAATATAAAGAAGTGAAACTCCATCTGCTGGAGCAGTATTGAATTCTCATTATACACAATAAGTTGGTCCTTTATTTAAGGCAAGGCAAGTGACCAATTGCCAAAACAGCACAAAACAGCACAATACAAAACAACATACATAACACATAAATCAATAAAGCGGGAGTCACCGCCTTAGAACGGTCAATGCAAAGCATTTGGGGTTTAAACCGGTTTTAGAGCGCTCAACCTCACACAAACCGGTTTTAGAGCGCTCAACCTCACACTTGGCCCAGCAATATTCATGATACATTTATGTGTAAATAAAATTTAACCTCATAGAATTGTAACTGAAATTAAACAATAATAACAGGGAATTAAAACGCATTCAATTTAATTACCATTTAATTACTCAATGGTAGAAAAGAGACCAGAGCAACAGAGCTACAACTTTTTGAGGAACGATGAAATGAAACTACGAACAAGTGTCAACTACATTCCTTCTTTATAGAAAAAAGATTTAGGAATATAGCATCATAAGGTTAATAATTCGGATCATCATCGCGCAAATACAGGAAGAAGCAGCAATAATGGATGTAAAAGTTTCATACTACATTGCTTGGTTGTTTATGTGACTGCAAAAAAAAATCAAACAAGAAACGTTTGTCAGAGAGAAAATAAAATGAAAATTGAACGCTATAAACCCAATGACCTATGTATGTAGATTACAACTGTGAAAGTTGGTCGTATGACTTCTTCAGGAGTGTATACAGATATGAGTTAACGATTCTCCAGTGCGGATGCACAATAGAACCATTGTCTTGTAAAAACCTGCAGCCACAGGAAACAACTTCACGCTGATTTATGCCATGTGCTTTAGACTGGCGCCCGCGGTGTTTATGATATCGATGAAATTGTAAAAATTGAGGTTAACTTTTTGACATTCAGTTCTGTTTTTATAGTTATGTGTCGTTTTATTTTTTGTATTTATTTATTTACGTATATTAAAATTGTATTATAAACAGACGCCCGTGAAATTCATGATTCGATGTGCGATGTGAGTCTAAATGTAGTTTTCATGCAGATGTGTTCATACGACACAAAGACACAATTATATTCAACAGTGAAAAATGCCCATAATATCACTTTAAAGATTCCAAATTTTAAGAGAAGAAAGATATAGTGAATCGAAAACCAACAAACACGTGTTTTTAAGTACGTTAGCATCATATCCTTTTGTTAAAAACGAGTTAATTAAATTGAAAAGTTTAATATAAAAATTATCTTTAACATATTTTAATTTGCGAACACGCTTCAAAACATCTCCATTAAATTATGGATGGAAAATTCCATAAGTTAAATGCCATATTAAAGAAACATTATATTTTGAAATTAAATCACCATACTTTAAGTTCAATTTAGCGAATTTAATTCTTAGGTTATGATACAAAAAACCTTGTTTTAGCAATTTCTTCGTTAATATAAGATTACGATCATTAAAATCTTTAAGACATGAACTTGCTTTGGCAT
This sequence comes from Dreissena polymorpha, assembly GCF_020536995.1. Classification (NCBI taxonomy): domain Eukaryota; kingdom Metazoa; phylum Mollusca; class Bivalvia; order Myida; family Dreissenidae; genus Dreissena; species Dreissena polymorpha. The sequence goes on along the minus strand of NC_068361.1, from coordinate 22,606,958 downwards.
AACGTACTAACTGCGAAATGTAAATACCATAGGGTGGACCTTTAGGGATGTTACCATCTAGGAACGGAAAATTCACAATTTCAAAGTTTGTCGTATAAACTAGTTTTAATCATATTATTATTAATAGTAAGATGTAAGTCTAAATACGAAGCGTCTGTATTGAATTGACACGATCTATTTAAGACTAATTCGTTTTGGTAGATTTTGTGAATATATTGTACCTACTAGTAAGGTTAAAACATTGAATCAAATCTAGTTGTTTAGTTTTAGATAAATCTAACATAAATTCGCTTTCATAACAATATAAAAAATATTAGCTATAAGTGGCGCACTATTAGTACCCATAGGAACTCCGATAATTTGTTTAAATATTTTACCATTAAATTCAACAAACAAGCTATCCAGAAGAAAAGTAAGTGCTGCACAAAGGTCAAGACAAGTCCAAATGATGTAATTATCTAAAATCTGATTAGTAAAAAAAGCTGTTTTAGTGTTTAAAGCTAGATATGTACATTTCTCTCTAGCAAATGTTTTTTTTCAATCAAAGAAACAAGTTTGGCTTTAATTAAAGTGTGAGAAAGCGTTGTGTATAGTGTAAAAAAATCATAAGTGCTTATTTGTGATACCTTATATTTTTTCTTTTCAATTTTATCAATTACTTATAAGGAGTTTGTTATTGACCAAAAGTCCATGTTTTTCGCTTACAATAATTGTGTTTGTAATATTTTTTTACTTTAAATGTTCATTTACTTTTCTAACTTTAATATAATCATATATTTGATAATTTCACACCCGTTGTTATTTTCGGAAGGAATACTGTCTTGTGTAATGTTCGTAAATAGAATGGTAAAAAGGTCTTATGCCATTTTATGCTATAGCAACTTCATAACGCATGCACTGTAACTGCAGTTATGTCAGCAGGAGTCACCGTACGTTAGGACAATGTCCCGAATTATCATCTTTTCAATACAACAAGAAATCACACGAAACAATGAAATACACAATAATGTTGAAAGTGAGATCACGATCTTTTGACCATGAGAACTGTTTTATCAGGGGTTTTAACGGGTCCTGTATAGATACGTTTTGGAGGGAGGCAACCTAGTTATTGGCTTCTTTTAAAACGTATATTTAGATATGTCAGATAGAAAACGTACTACACAATTTTCTGTCAAATGATTTAATTATTATACTCTACATCTGAAACGCGACAAAAGAATGCACGTGCTATTTGACCTTACCATATGAAAATTACCGGTATCGTAGCCGTGAAAAACTTATGCGTCTAAGTTAACATGGGTCAACCAAGTCATTACCCGCAAATGCATGGTGAAGTCAGAACTCTTTTGTTCAAGAAGCATTTTGACATATGTCTACACAGTTTAACCTACGTGCTGTATAAACTTGCCATGTTATTTGAAAATAATATGATGCATCGGAAAGTTTGAGTCCTGAAAAATGTTTTACAAACAGACATACAGATCCAACTATCGACAGACGGCATACGCGTTATGGTACCATTAATACGTTATCTCCTGATAGAGTTTCTTGAGTGTCATTTGTTTTACAAAATATAGTCCTAAGTACTAAATGGTATTATGGGATTAATCAAGTTTAAGGCACATTAAGCAATCACATAAAGCAAATACAAATACCGTCAACCGAAATGAGACAGTGTTTGACATCTACACAAGTTAAAACTCATTCTTATCAGAATGACATGTAAAAAGCACTTCATATCGCAACCGTGGAGACATTCTCGTTTGTTTAGCAGTTTGGTTTGGGTTACGCGTTTGGTTGACGAGTCAAAATCGTTATAAAACGGGAAAACTTTTTAACTGAAGTCACTTGCTCTGCTCCTGTGCCGTCTTTGCTGTGTCAAATGAACTTTGTTAAATCGTACTGCAGCTTTCAAATGGTAATGTTTTATCTTGAAATATTTCTTCGTAAACACGATTCTATACTATTTCCGTTTGCTAATGACGCCGAGTTATCAGAGTGATATATAGTAATATACTAAAATTACATTGAGGTATTCCGTTAAGTTATACAGATATATATTTTTTTAAAGCGTAAATGCGAATCAGTTGGTTAACGTACGCTAATTTTGTCAAGGTTGTATATCGATATAAATTACTGTTGAAACTAGCATGCTGTATTTTGCGGCTTTGGTAGGGAACTATGTTAATATCCAGTATAGTTAACATACTAGTCATGTATAACAGGAATAGACGGTTTAAATTCGTTAAATGGATGAAACTGTAGCAGTTTGGAAACCAAGTTTATAAACGACCTTTCTGTCTGTGTGTTGGTTTATCAGTCGGACATAATATGGGACTCTTACTTCAAACTTCAAATGGTTTTTATCGGTAATTTAAACGTTCACACACACTTCCAATTATTCTACTAACACTTTTCATGACCGTGAGACATATACAGAAAGATTGGTGGCTTGTGTAGCATTACTATAGAGGTTACTATAGGAATATAATCAGTACATTATCAATGAATTTAATATAAAATAATTGTGCTATTTGTATACATTTCAAATACAATATTTGACAAGTATTATTTAGTATATAGACAATTTATACTCGTTATATTGAAAAGTATGTGACAATGTATGATCATCGTTTAGAAACCAGTTTGACAGGCTTCCATGAACGCTCACGTTTTAATATTTATTTGACCAATGATTGGCGAGGCATTCCGTTTACCATTAATGATTTTAAGGAAACACTCTCTGAAACCAATTTTTTTTTAACAGAACACGTATTAATTATTTTTCGTATTCCATGAAATTAATATCCACGTTTAGAAGTACGTTTGTTAAAATCAAATGTTAATTGACAGATCATTGTCATTGAAATGTAACTGCGGTAGTACGTTTCACACGAATGTCTCTTCGCAATAATTTGCACCAAACAATAGAAAAACATATTTTAGCAATTAAAAATGAATGCGTCGTTTTGTTATACAGTGTTTTGTTCAGCAGACATCTAAAATTGAAGGATCAGTACTCGAATAGTAGGTTTTATTAATAATATTTATTTGAGATACGTCTTGCAACTCGAACGTGTGAAAATACGCAATATCTCTGTATAAGAATGATGAAACAAGAACAGTGTATTATTTGTGAACACTTCAACCGGACTTAACGTCGCATAACGCTCACATACATGTAAGCCTGACATTGCTCTTTACAAATAAAAAGGAACTTTATGTATGAACCGTATGAATTCCGTTATGCTATATATTTGAACTCATGGAACACGTTCACGTACACAACCGAAAAGGAATACAGCAAGGAAGTCAATTATGCTGCAAATACTTCCCGAGAATCTAGTTAATAAGGAGGAGTTATACAATCAATTAGAACCAATGATGCCACCTTTAAAATATCGCTTATATCGGGAGGCGAATACAAATACATTTAGAGTCATGCATAATAAGGCTCGATTGGTCATTGTCGGCTCGGGTACTACTTATATGTACCCCGGGTACTCTTAAGTATACTTACATGTACCCCGGGTGCGGTAAATATACTTATTCGTATCCGGTCCATTTTAGACAGTACCCGAGTTGTATTTCCGCAAAAAAATCCGAAGTCGTCCGATTATCTTAAACAAACTTCTCTTAAAAAAAAACTGCATCAACATGCTTTTTGAGTATGAGTTTCGACAATATATAGGTTATTTTACAGAATTTTGACATAAATGTGATTATAATTAATTTAAAAAAAAAATAGCCGAGAACGACCGATTTAGCGTTAAATTTCCCGGGTACGTTTTAGTATATTTACCGTACCTGGGGTACATGTAAGTATACTTAAGAGTACCCGGGGTACATGTAAGTAGTACCCGAGCCAACAATGACCAATCGAGCCATAATAAGCGTCTTAGTTGGTTCTACTATTGAAGAAGAACAATTACATTGGGCCAATATAATACATAACAAGCTTACCATCAGGGTTTGCCTGTACTCGAAGGTGCTTCTACGCCCTCTACGAAGTTAATGAGAAGATTGATCACTTCACAATTATAATAATAACGTATATGGTTTTGATGTTTTGCAAATTTCGTTTCGATGTTTACATGAACGCAAACGATTCCTATATATTTACTTATGTGCTACAAACCATTATCCTGATAGCAAAGATGCGACTAAAAGTGTGTTCGTGAAAGTAATTTTGATTCTGCGTTTCAAATGAAGATGCTAGTGTCATACCCTTCTACATGGATAATTATTATGTGTTAATATTTAACTTCACATACATTTGTCCTTGTTTTATTTATACCACCGGTAAATCCGTAAAATACGATTGACACAATCATGAGTATATGGACCGGTCACTATTTTCAATAGACCGCGCATGCAATATACGTTCAAAAATTGACTAGTGTTGTCACCGTCCGGGTTGCACGCACCTACGTTGCACTATGCGGAAATTCGACGATGACTGGCGATTATATAAAACACTAACATTTTGTATGGACAATATTTCAAAATGCTATTAATTGCACACAGGTTAATATATAGTTTAAACATATTAGATTTATATAAGAAACACCAGCCCCGAGCCGCAACTTGTATATGGACCACAGCCTTCAGCTTAAAAACAATTTTTGGTTGCTGGGAAAGTCACTCCTTTTTCATGTGGACCTAAGAGTTTAAGAGGTTGCTATCAGTAGAGCAATATTTCGTTGTGAAGATGGGGAAAGTTTACGATCGTATTTACACCAAGTTTGTTTCAACATGTTTAGCAGATACATCGCTACTTTGATAATGTATTACAATTTTATTTTTCTTCGCTAATAGGTTATTTGGATGGGATGGTTTGAAATCTATTTAGCTGACGATATAGGATAAACTACAATAATACAATCTAGATAATTCTGGTACGAGATTTATGTTTTCGTTTTAATACTCAGCAATAATTATGTAAATTACATGCACTTAATTCAAACAATTTCAAATACATGTTTTTTATACCTCAAAGTTGATCAGATGAATGTCACGTGATGTGTTGTATTAATTCCATGAACTGTATGACATTTAATCAATTGCATTATGCTATTGCTCTCTATGTTGCTGCTGACAGATGCAACATCCGCTGTATATACGTTTACGGGTAAAGAATGTGGCGCATTCACAGAACAATTGTGTGACACGGCCAATGTCTAGTGTAAATGTGAACTTAAATGTGTTGGACTTTATTAAGTAAATAATTATCATACAAAAACTGTCATGGATGCATTATTCAATAGCATCAAAACGACTGTGTAATTGAGCATAATCAAGTTATTAACACAGTATACTACAATTAGAAATAGTTAGCATAAAAACTGCGTGTTGCTTGCGAGTCGATTTTGAACATTTCCGTTATTTAAGTACATGCGTTTTTAAGAATGTGTTGATTGCATTTACTGTTCCGTGTAACATACCTTTATTTAAACAAAATATTATGTTTTTCACAAAGTGCAAACACCTCCGTATATTACGTCTTAATGAGTGCACATCTTTTAAATTATGTAATTTTGATACACAATAAGTCATATAACGCAATACATTATTACGCAAATGAAATATTTAAACCACAACAATATCAGACGAAATTATGTCCGTTTTCCTAAATCAAGACATTAAAGGAAAAGTATCTTAATAATACCTTAATTTGCATTAAACTATATGCTTTTTATTTCTTCAGATGTGTTTCTGCAGATACATTAAAACAAATTAAAGATGCATGTAACAAATATATTTAATATATTGAAGAACAACGTGTATGTTTCAATTTATATACACAACGTATGAAAATACACATCTTAATCTAAAATTGCTTCTCATACAGCATGTGCAGCTGAACTTCGTTATCCCATTGTTGATGAAATGCATTTGCGACTTCAAAATATCCAACCATGGACTTTATCAAAACACAAACATCTAGAAAGATTCAATTTACGACTTTACGTTAATTCATGCCAATTATGAACATTCGCAATTACAATGCATACTTCAAGTAAAATTCCTGTTTTAGCAACATATTTATACAATTTAATTTAGATATAATCTCGAAAAAACACCTATATATATTTATTAGTGTGTGCATAATACCTTAATACAAAGACGAGCATATAAACATAAACAATAAGCAAATATATTGAATATGTACTGTTTAATTTGAACATAAGCATGTTTTAATATTTAGCTATGTATTATGTTGCCCATAATTCTGTATGGTAGCCGTTACAGGAATGTAATTATTTTAATACGCCAATGACTCAAGTTATTTCATTTAATTAATAAAGTTAAGTGCGCAATTTACCGGTAATTTGTCGATAACAAATGTTGCACATGATTTATAATTGTATCGTTAACGACCGATGATTTTCCATAAACAAATACGTTATTAAAAAAATTTGTGTGTATTAGTTATTAATGTTGTGCTTTTTTGAATATGTGAAAGTCGTTTAAAGGTGTGTCATAAGGCCATTATCATGGCCTGACTGGACGTTTGGACATTTAGAGTTAACCAAACTATAATAGATATGGAAATTCAGGTATAAAATCAACAAAATAACACTTTGATTTAAATGATAATTATATGGTGAAACTCGGGATAATCAAATACTTTTTAATTGAAACACACATACGGATATTTTTTAATGGGTTCACACATTTCTACCAAACATGTTTTAAAAATTAACCGGTATTTAATAAAGTTAACTATTTGTGTACGATGGCAGAATCTGCGACTTCAGTTGTAAACGTCGATTTGCGCCTAAAGCCAATGGGCTGACAAAGTATATTTGCATGTGTGTGGACTATAAAAGCAATGTTCTTAACGAAATAAGGATGTTACAGTTTGTCATTAATCTTAAAACATTGGCATACCCTTGTACACGCCAAACCATCTAAACGTGCACACCAAGAGATAACAAAGTAACAACCGTATGGCAAAATGTATTCGGTAAACGCTATTTTTCAAAATACGCGTTTAATCTATTTCAACGAAATCGTAATCGTACTTAAAAAATGACAGGGTCCGTAATTTATTAAAGCAATATATATTTTTATATTGCAATGAAACACTTGAATGTTTATCTTTTACTTCAGAACAAAGTTTTTTGCAATAAATGACCTGTTTGCATATGATCCCATATTATTAATTGTAACATTTATTACGGTATTCGAACATGGTATGATGCATAATTGCCAAACAAATCACTCGCAAACAATTAAATACTGTTGTAGCATTTAAAATGTAACATTAATAATTGAAGCAGTATTCCTTGAATTTTAAAGTTATAATTATCATGATACAATATTAAATATAAGCTAAATCTCTTTTCTTACATAATTATAAATACAATCGATACTTAAAATTGATCAATAATTAAATAACATTTGACTTTATTATTTAAGAAATGTACATTTGTCACTTCGTAACCCAAGTTAACATCATTCACATATTGAGAGTTTGATTTGTTTACCTGCACAGTGTATTTATATCGAATGTGGTTCCAATATGGGTGTATTCAACTCACACTAAGTCAAGCAATCGTGTTTTTTCTCAACGCTACTTGATTATGGGTTATGACCACATTCTTCAGAATATGTGTCTAAATCTCGACTGGTTGCGTCTGTGTAACAGCAGTGGGTACCAGTACACTGGTCTATTATATTTGGATTTTCGGAAGAATTCTGCCAAATACAGAAAAACATAAGCAGGTATTTAACAATATAGTCGTTCATGCAATATTGTATTTGTCATGGTGGTATACGCGTTTTTTTGCAAACGGTCGATAACAAATGTTTCAAATATTTATTATTGTATCGTTTTCGACCGATGACTTTCAATAAACACAAACGTCATTTTAGATATGTGTCTTAGTAATCAATATTGTGCTTTTTCATATATAATTTTACGTTTATGGTTGAATGTAAAATTGTTTTGAAGACATAAACCCAACTAGCAACATGTTCATTTAACACAAGATATTATTTGGTGCAACTTGATTTTCAGCTCGTTTGTGTAACTTCACGAAAAATGGTTTTAGCATTTTTGCTTCAATATAATTCATCAACTATTGAAGCTTTTATTAGAAAGTGTGCAAGTTATGTTCGCTTTTTTCAGGGTACACGCATCCGGAAGTAACCGGATTGACATGTGTGTTATAAAAATGATAGTGAAAGCTTTTGTTTAAACAACCATTCAGATCGAATACGTTGTTAAGAAAGATATGCCTATAAAAAGTGGTATCTTTGACCAAGCAGTCACTTGTATAATCCTGTGTAGGCGCGTAGCAGTGTTTCAGGAGATTTGATACAGTGGTACAGAATATGAACATGGTTCGTTTACTTTAATTTCTATTTAAATATGTATTTATATTTAACTTATGTGTTTAATGTAGTTTCGCTTAGATACAGTGGAAAGAACACCTTGTTAAACTACCAATTTATGCCGTTATATTGTCTTTATTTATCACATATTTATTTTTGAATTTTATACTGTCATTGGTGATTGAACACTTATACTCTTTTTGTCTAAGAGGTTTGTCATGGGTATCCAAAAAGTAAGCAATAACGTTTTTGTAATATTAATGCCAGATCTTTTGTTTATTTGCTGAAATGATACTTTTATAAAACACAATTATTTGTTTGTTTTTTTACTTTTTGTGATTGTTGTTTGCCATCGCAAACACATACATACACTTTTTGCAAGTAAACACATGCCTATTTAAGTTAGATTTAATATTGTTTGATTGATGTTTTTTTGTTAAATGAAGTGTTAATATAACTCAACAATAGTGTTATCGTGTATTTGTGATGATATCACATACTATTGTGATAATAATACTAATATCAGTGATGTTGTTTTTAAAACATATAATAATACTGCGTGTTCGTACTCAATTTAACTTAAGATCATGCGAAGATCATCTACTTAATATAAAACAAGTATGATCGTTGTTAAAAAAATATTTTACATGGCAAAACCACTGAACAATTTTATTTCATTTATTAATAAACAACAATGTTTCAATTTGTCTACATAATACAATTTGCAAACAATTTGATTTGTGAAGTGCGAGTAATATATAACATTTGTCCTATCAAAACAATCTTTCTAGAAATGGTATTGATTCTTTCAAAATAAAACGGATTCGCGCACATTAAATGACCATATTCCTCTTAAATCGTTTATTAATGAGCCCCATATGAGCTACCGATATAGGACACACATGGACCAGCGATCCGGGCAAAAGAAATCGGTCAAACTGCAGGACGTACAGAAAGGATTTACGTTAATAAAACACGGGATTGCTATTAGCCTTACATGAGTCTTATATTAGTTCAATATTATACAATTTATTGTTATAATCCTATAATAAATCCTAACAAAATGGAGTTTTATTCATAATGTACGCAATAATAAACACCATACATCACGCATTTAAAATGAGCATGAACTTGCTCATAGCAATTTGTCTACAATATATTGAATTGTTGATATAAGTTATAATTTTATTTACAAAAAAAAAATGATTGTAAATTTTACGTTATTTAATATGTTACTTAAGTTTTAAGGTTATTGCTTGCAGTCCGTTGCCAGTTGTATGTAATCAATATTCTGATTACATCTATGCAGGTTTTTGCACATGTATACCTTATTCGTTTCGCTTTACCATACTTATTTGTATTTATGTTGAATGTTATTTGTGTTAACTTTTTCTAATCTGAATTAATTAAGAATTTGTCAGATGTATCTGTGCCTATGATCATTTCAATTCAGAAAGTTAATTTCAATAAATGAATTGTTTCAATTTCTCATTAATTCGGCACAACAACAAAGCACACTTCAAAATCAAACGTCATCGGCAACACGAACGCGTATAATGTCTGAAATGTCATTAGTGATAAATATTCCCCTATGACCTTAAGAATTTGGAAAGGTAGAGAACTCGTTTATGTATAAATTACAAATTATTGTTCTGGTTACGTCCCCTTGACTAGTGCCGTGGTTACAATTATTTTGTTTGAGGAACGTTATTATCATTTTACAGGTACAAATCCGGGTAGATTTGAATACATGGATTTGAATGCGTGAATAGCTTCCCTCTAACACAATTATTACACATAGTTGTAAATAGATTATGAAGAATAAAACAATCAAATGCTTTTTGGAAGTCAACGTATAAAATATAAAATCTACCACCTTTTAACCATACAGTAAAGTGTCAACTATTGAATATCCGTTGCGAAAACCGGCTTGTTATTCCGCAATTGTGTTATTCATATCTGACCATTTGCATAATCTGTTGTATACACTATTGGGAAAGATTTTACTCATAACATTAATTAAAGATATACCTTAACAGTTAGTTAGGTCGTCTGTAGCCCCTAACTTGTAAACCGGCACAATTGTACTATGCCACAAAGTATTTGAAAAATGACCAGTATTAAGAATCAGATTAAATAAATCTCGAAGTATAGGTTATATCATAAGCAACGTTATTTTATCACATTCGGCCCAAGGTCATTGGTCCTTTGCGATTTGCCATCTCTCAGTTTTTATTAATACTTAGCATTATGTATTCGTTTGTGATTTCTGAGAATAAAATTGGATTTTTATCATCTTCAGTTTCGTTAACCTTTTCGTTTATATTAATACGACTTGGTTATTGTCTTTAATTAAATGGGTGCCTTTAAGATAATCATACCATAAACGTGGATCTAACATACAAGACTCGTTGTTATGTGTCTGTTGACTTCCTTTTATTATTTTCCAAAATAACTTTGGTTTAGTACGCGATACAACCAATTCATTTCGTTTCGTCGTTTGATACACTTGTTTTATGCCCAGCACATATTGTGAAATTCTCAACGGAGTGGCACATAGTGTTTTAATCCGATACATCATTACTTTACTGGATTCTTCGTAAAGTCGCGTACTTCGTTTGTTTAGCCAGGTAACATTCGCTACCCACCACTTCCACATTTACTGAGCTGTACATGCAATTATTATTAAGAGAGTGTGTTTTATAATAAACCTTCAAATCAGATGCAGTGTATGTATTAAAAATTGTATCGATCGCTTCGCCAATATCCGTACACGCGATTGCTTAAGATATTTGCGAATGTATTAAGTTAAGATTATTTGCTAATACTCTCGGGAAATGCTGCTTGTGCGCCTCTTTTCAGTTTTACTTTTCTATTTTTGGTTAGTGTTTGATATCGTTATTTAAGCAATTCCGTTTGCCGTAGTAAGCATTAATTTCTGTTTGCCCAAACATATTTTGGATGTGCTAGGAGTCCCGCATGTTCACACAACACTAAGTAATATAAGTACATAGCGCAGTGCATACAACATGGTAATCCACAACACTATTGCCGTTTTTTGCTAGACATGTACAATTTCCGAGAGAATCATTGTAGCTGCGCCCAATTTAAATATGCATAAAATGAGTACAAACAAGTTCAACGAGTGTCTTCCAAAAATTGTTATATCATTATGAATCTTTATTATTTCGCGGGCGAAATATGGGAACATCTTTACTAATTTAGATTGATTAATACATGACCCCCTGTTGTTTGACCGGCAACTGTAGCCTATAGTCGGTTTGGAATGGTTAACCACATTATACTAGATTTTTTTAAACTGGGTTTATATCATTCTATGACATGTAAGGTCAAATCATTTTATGAAGCTCAAATTTTCATGTCAATTTCCTTGGCGGCCATTTTGAAATCCAAGATGACCGCCACGGAAATTGGTAGCACAATTGTAAAACGCTCATTACTTTGACATTTGTGGGAATAAAATTACCAAAATGGTGTCATGCTCAGTATATATGGAAGGGAATATCCGCCAGTGCATGCATGCTGCTAAATTACAATTTCATTGTGCTTAATGACAATTGTAGTTTACTTCATGACAACACCATGTTGATATATTACAATTGGTAATACCCGCGATTACATGCATGTTGCTAAATGACAATTGCATTGTGCTTTGTTTTTTTTGTTTTAAAATAACTGCGTCTTCCTTGCGTGTTTATGCTTTTTGTATCAGTAAGTATTACATTACCTGCATACTTCGTTTTAATGTTTACTCGATGTATGCAAATCATGTATTCTTGCGAGAAAATGACAAATGAATCATTTCTGTTAAAAACTTCATGTGCCTATCTTCTTGTTGATGAACTATCATTATTTTAATACTAAGTTATGCGTGAAAATGCATATTTATTGTAAGTTTTACTAAGCGAAATGACTAAGCACAAGGCAGCAGCTCACATGAAGTAAGCCGAATGCCGACTGTATTAAGACGAACGCATTAGTAATACTGAATTCATATAAGAGACGGGGAACCAGAGTTTTCTATTAATTTTCGGTAGTTATCGGTAGTGTTCGTAAACATGATAATTTTATGCACGGTGTTGTTACATATATACCCTAACACATTTCTCCATCGCGCCATTTTAAACGTGTGGTCACCTATCTATTCTAAAAGGTCAAGTATTATTGTTTATTACGTAAAGTGCATTCTATTTTATTCTCCATTTCGAGCGCTAGGCTTTCATTTAGCTTTCGAGCAATGCCCGTTTGAAGTAAATTGGCGTGATCCCTGATTATAAACTTGTTTTCATTTACGTTCCAAACGTCGTGTTGAGCGAGTATTCTCCGGAGGTAGTGTTTTCCGGGACGACACGAATTACCGAAATCTACCCAAATCTACCCAAATCTTCCCAAATCTACAAAAATCTTTGTAAAAATTATAATTTGCGTCATGTTTGTGTGATGGGAACTATTGTTTTGTTTTATGCTTCATCTTTACTCGAGAAAATATGTAATTTTTCTCACCAAATTACTATAATAAATATAGGTAACCTAACACTTACATAATGATATTTCCAAATCTACACAAAACAGGTGAAGTCTACACTGTGTATTAGATACCTGCTGTGGTGATCCCATTCTTATCAGCTTAATACACAGGCACCTGGCTACTGCCTTAAAAACCCGTTGAATACAATAATACGAACTGATTAACCTTTTAATCTGTTTTATTTACCATATATTATTTTATATACGCGTTCTATGCTAAATAATACAGGTAAAATCATTAGATACATTTAGAAAAAATAAGCACGTTGTCACATATAAATAAGATACATTAAAGACACCCTTACAGAAATGAAAAGGTAGCGGCTAACTAGCCGCGAGGCAGCCGAAATGGGTATCCTGGAGGATGCGTAAGTCAGCCAGTGGTGGCTAGGTTGCGGCTGAATATCCAAAACCTATAGACGGTACTAGCTACCAGAGCCGCAAGCGGCCACTATAGACAAAAGGTAGCCAGAAACAGAACACGGTGAACTATTTCCATTAATTTGACAAATTTTCAGCCGCTAGCGGAAACTGTAGCCAAAAAAGTAGCCGTAAACAAAACTTTGGTACAATAACCTGTATTAAATGAACAAACTGTCAGCCGCTAGCAGAAACTGTAGACGGACGGACGAACGAACGAACGAACGGACAAACGGACGAACGGAAGAAGGGACGAACGAACGGACGGACGAAAGAAGAGACAACGAACGGGCGCACGGACAAACGAAGGAACGACCGAATGTACGGATGGGCATATGAATATGCGGACTGCACAGACTAATATGGGACGACACCTTACGCACATTCATTAAACCCCGTTTTCCAAAAGCGCATATGCCTAGAGTATTATTCAAGATTAGCCGACTCAGGACACACAGGTTAATCAGGGACGAAACTTTACGCCAAAACTGGATGTTCGCTTCCTTTAAAGGAACAGTGCCATAAAAGCGGAAAATGTTGCGCCGGACTAGCTTGTGCAGTCCTAGAGTGTCAACCCAGACTAGCCGGCGCATTCCGCACAGGCTTATAGGAGCCGAATCATTACGGGATTTTGCTTAGAAAATACTTTCTTTAAAGGAAAAATACCATAAAGGCGGAAAGTGTTGTGCCGGATAAGCCTATGCGCACTTCAGAGCATAGTCTTTGATGACACTTTAAGAACTTGAATTCGGCCCGGTTTGTCCAGAATAAGCCTCACTTTAACGCTTGTGAGAAATGGGGCGTATTGATAGATTTTCCTAGCGTTTAATATAAAAAGAATAATTACAATCAAATAACGAGTTTAGTTTTTTTTTCGGTTTCGAAAATCTTTCCTGGAAAACCGTAAATATTTTGAATGCGGTCAAGTAGCATGATTTTGAAACCGCATCCTAAACAAATATTTTCGCACATAAATTCCCAGGCGTTTAACCTGCCAATACAACATTAAACTAACAAAATAGAGTTGAACCAAAGGTAAACCAGTTATAGTTGATATTAACATGTGTATTTAGTATCTCTTTATTGGCCATATCACTCATACAGCTTGACATTCATGTATAGGCTTATAATTGACTATACTTGTAATGCCTGCTGTAACCACTTTCGGTAATAGTATTAATACACTGGGTCATATGAATGACAAGTTGCCTTTTCAATTTTTAAGTAATTATTGGAATTTATTTTTATTACTTTAATAATATATATGATATTATTGTGCATTACAAATGTAATTAATGCGTGTATTAAGTATCGTTTAAAGTACTTATCGAATTTCATTTAGTTTTTTTTTCTTATCGAACATATTGTCTACTTAGTCTAGGCGGAAAAGGTCGTCCCTAATTAGCCAGTGCGGAGTGCACATGCTAATCTAGGACGACACTCTACGCACAAGCACTAATACACGTTTTCTCAGACTGAAGCTCATATACAAATACGAATGTTGCGTGTGATCGGAAAGATATAGGCAGAACGCCATAAACCAGGACGTTGGTGTGACGGGAAGGCGAAAAACAGCATTATTTTTTACCGAAAAAGTAATTGGCGTCCTTGCTACGACAATCAGAAATTTCCAGAAACACACTCTTAGGTCGCCGTAAGGACGCCAGTCCGGTGTGACGGGGCTAACGTAGTAACAAAGGTATACAAAACAATCAACGTCTCAAGTCATTTGTTTCACAAAGTCATGTCGAGCCTCGTGGTTCCGGTGTTATTTATTTATTAGCGAATAGGTCTTTAAAACTACTAAATTAGTACATCGGTATATGTGAGTTAGGGGGTAGGTAGTTATAGTGTAAATAGCAGACATGTAACCTGAATACACAAATAGAGGTAGTTAGTGAACGAGCCCAAAACTTATCCGGAAAAAAATATTACTAAAGATCGACGACACGAAACAATTCATTGTCATTATTACACAAAGAAATCGCCTTCAACCCTTTATTTTGGCCATCATTCCGCCGTCAGAAAAAATGATATTAGAGGGTGAGGCATCGTCTTATTTTTTTTTCGACAAAAATGCCTAATGTTTCCTTATCATTTTCTTAAAACATGTTCGAGATTCTCAACAAAACAGTCGATATGCGTCATGAAAGTTAAAACATCAACATTAAATGCTAATGGTAATTCGTGTCGACGCAATTGGCATATTGTAGACGGCTATGTTTTTACCCGCTCACCGCGTTTTAGTAAATTAGGCTATTGGAAGACGGTATTCCGACACAATGCATATTCATTGTATTTAAATGAGACATTTTGTACGGAGGATTCCAGAGATAGTCGATATATCACGATTGATACCGGAGATTTTGATTTTGATGTTTATAGTGATCTCCCGGCAGTAGTAATTTACGCTGCAATTTGCGCCGGAATTATGTTTTTGAATACTGGTTCTCCTTTTCGCAACGTGAACTATTTATAATGGCGGAGTATGCAAAACCGAAAACTAATCCTAAATCAGAGACGCACTAGCAATCGACTTAAGAAGAAATATAGATCCTCAAAGATATTAACAGCTTGTTAAATTCAGTAGCAACATAGCCAAATGCACATGGTAAAACAAAGAACGCCGTTAGAATAAGCATTCATACAAAGTCCAAAAGGTTAACTGCAGTTGTCAATAACACACACGCAGAAAAGATATAAATGAAGTAAATATAAACTTATCAATATGACACAAGTATGTGAAGTGCTTGTACAGTTAATGTAACTAGGCGAAATGCAACTACCATGTTACAGAATGCACATGACAGTTGTTAAAATAAGAATGTCATTTAACATCATGCATGCACAGGCGGAAATTCCCTTCCATAAGTATAGACTATTATACATTTTCCTGTTAAATTTCAATGTCATTAATTTGGCGGCCATCTTGAATTTCAAAATGGGCGCCACGACAAATGGTAAAATAACAGAAAAACGCTCATAACTTGGACAGTTGTGGGTATAAAAGGACCAAAAAGTTGTCAAAATGTTCACGAGACTCTTAGGAGCATTTATATGTCAAATTCGAATGTCAGTCATTTTGCAACTATCTTGGATTTCAAAATTGCCGCCTCGACATTGGTTACAATACAGAAAAACTCTCACAACTTGGACATGTGTTGGTATAAAATGAACGAAAAGGTGTCTAATTATTAATACAACACTGTATAATAATTATATGAACTTATTATGTTTCACAAATTGATTTTCATATGAAATAAATTCGATATTAATATAATGAAATTAAACGATAGCACAGTATAAGAAACCGTATTTCGACAATATTTTGTAGTTAGTTTGGAGTGTCAAATGTCACTGAAATGGAAAACTATGGATAAACGTTTATTAAGTTGATTATCAATGTGTACACTAGAGTTTTATCTCTGTTTGGATATTACTTTGAAAGGTAAGACACAAATTGGTTAATAACTTAATTAATAAGTTGTTCAGTCTATAAGTAATTTATATGATTTATATCTTAATCATAACTCCCTACTATGTCAACATAACTGAACCCTTAAAATATATGGTATTGATAACGAGTCATGAGCTCTCAATGTGCACACTAGTTTTTATATATAGATACAGATTGAACCAATATGGAAATTCACATTAGGAATTTAAATGTCTTCCTCTTTCTGCAATATTGCATGTGTGTTTAAGCAGTCCTCATTACCAGTACAATTACACAGCTATGTACATGAATAATTGTTATGTCGCCATGTGCACCTTCTTGAACATTTGCTGATACCACAGCTACATTTACTAGCTATGCTAGAGTGTCAGTTGTAGCAATACAATCAAAAAACCAAAACAGGCCGCACTGTATTATCAAACTCTTCCCAACCACACTTCAATGGGTCTAAATACACTGGGTCGACAATTGTATCATGAAGCCAAACATTAGCTTGCAAGTGGGCCAGCGATATGTGTTCATACCAAGTTCCATACGTTGGTGAAAATTTATCCATACCTGTAACAGATGATAATCCCATAATGTTTTCCAACGTATTTCACGAGGACTCAAGTTTGCACTGCTAAAAAAACACAAGTGCCTCATACATTCATTCACTACATCAGGTGATGGTAAATCACCCTCTCCGAGTCGAGCTACTACATCGAGAGCTTCATCAGAACAAGCCAAAATACATTTTATTGCAGTTTTCTTGCGTACTCCGTGAGTATGACCTGTTGTGCCTGAACAGGTAGGTGTATGCATAGCTGGTAATGCTTTCGCTTTCTTTTCACCTATTGCGTTGTAAATGTTGGTTATAGAAATTAATCTCCTCGAGTCCTTATGGCCAGTCAACATCCTTGGTAATGTCCTTAATATATCATGTCTTTTCAGTAAAAGAACCAACCAATATGTGTCTTGGCTGAAGAAATCAATATAGAATCCAGTTTGTACAATTTTTACAGCATGAATGATCATGAGTTTGTCTACCTCTTCCTGTGTACTTACTGATGTGGTTTGATTAACTTCATTATTGTTTAACCGAACACGTTCCATTGTTACTGTCACTATTCTTTTATTGGAATTGTTTAACAGTTTTTCAGCCAAGTACAGTGTTTATCTATATTTTGTTTTTCAACTGGACAATATGCTGTCAATAGCTGTTTCGTCATCAACAATAATGGCACTTGTTTCTTTGGCGTCATACCTTAATGTGTCTTTTAAACTATGAGGTTTTGCATAATTGTAAAAGATTTCTTGTGTGCAAAAGTACTTTTTAGCAAGATTATCAACGATAGAAACGAATATTTCAGACATTACTTCACTTCACGTTAACACTTTTATTACACCCATTAACAACGTACTGTACCGCTGCCATACCATCAACAATTATCTGTCTACTTCATCTCTTTCAGTTGTTATTGATGGGACATCAATCACGTCTGCATTATATTCTTCTAGCGCTTTTCTTAATTCATGTTTGTTATGGCATGTCTTCAAAGACCCATTGCTTTTCTTAAGTGTTTTATTAACTTAGAGAAGTTCGCAATTTGCAATTGTATCTTTTATGTCAAGCTGTCTACCAGACTTGGAAATTATCAGCATTCTTGACAGTAATGCAGTTGTTTTGTTAAGTTGTTGTTGTGACGTGTCCTTATACTTTTTCTTTTTGTTTAATTCCTTCTAACTGTGAATCTTCACTTTGGTCATCTTTTCACACATGTTTGTTTCAACTGTGTTTTGATTCTTGACAAACTCATCTCTTGCCTTGCGTCATCTGTTCTCAACATCAATTATATTTTCGTTTGCTTCATTGCTTACACATTTCTTTGATACAATATTGGATAAATCATCACCCTTGTCTTTGAATGGATAAGAGTCATTACTTTTTTCAAAAAACTTTTCTACATTATTATCTTGCCTTGTTTCATGCGACGTATTTAACTGGTGATGCTTTTTGGAGATGTAGCTGTATTGCCAATCATGGTGTCTGTTTTTTCTGAAATATTTGACAACACTGGTGCAGCCAGACATTAACTGAATAGAGTGATAGGCTTAGTAGTGATTCCTGATATACCACCACCACCCTTAATTTTCGTATTCTGGTATTTCTGTGCCTGATCCAGTCCTTTAGAGGTAAATGGAGCTGTATTTTGGGAGCTGTATGCAAATTCTCCCCTCAGTAGGCTGATCCATTTCTCTGGCTCTTTTTCATTCGATTCGTACGACCTAGCAACACATGCTAGTATGTTATGTGCATAATCTTAACGGTTAAACGCGAAAAAGTACGTGCTCAACCTTTCTGATAATGCTCAATACAGAAACAGTTGTTGAATCTTTAATGGACCTTTGAAATGCTAATAATGTCATAACATAGCGAATGTAACCTTTGTAGTAAGCATACATAGGATGCTGTTCATTTTCGTTATCAAAATCTGCAAACTGTTTTTCTAGGTTAATGGAGTCAATTGTTATGTTCAGATATTGGTGAGCTTTCTTTATTTCTTCATGTGAACCAGACAGTAAAACACACAACTAATGCATCATATACTCTTTTGCGGCTTTCAAAGAAAGCTGACAGCCACAGGTCTGTTAATACTTGAAGTGTTGTCTAATGGGCTTCCATAGCCCTGTTATAGTGTCTTCCGTTGATGATTTGATTACAAACAACATCACTATAGAGCCCACTTTTCACCCACAGGTCATCGATACCACTGTTTTCTATAGTCTTCCCAAGACAACGCACAGCAAACAATCTTGTGTGGAATGGCCCAGGGGCCAACCACCTTTTTCCACCATAGTATTGGGGATCAATATATTCTATATTTAATGCTCTCTTATACGGGCAAAAGCCCGCGAAGCGGGCGTTGACCGGTAATTTGTATCACTTTTCTGAAATACAAAGAGACATTACCTTATAGGCTATCAAGTCAAATAATTCCTGCCGTCACCTATTTTCGCGATGGAAAATCATATAGCGCTGTAGCACATAGACCCTTCGACAAACGCTATATGACACGTAGATGCATTCCTCATGAAATAATACGTCATGGCAGTAATTATAAAGTAGCGAACCGTACTCTATGTTATTGTATTATATGTTTTTGACCGCCAAAATGCATTTTTTTGTTTTTCTTCCGGTTTGCCTGTTTCCCGGCCTTAAGCCGTAACGGGCAACAAGTCATATTCCACAGACTGGTTACTACAAAACGCGATAACTTTGGGCAACATATTTTCCCGTAATATAACCCGTCTTTAATGTATTGCATAAATCGAGATTTCTTTCGAATCTATTTGCATCGATATATTTTATTTCTGATTGTTATTATTATCCTCATAAATCAATAAGCGCTTGTTTAAATAATGTAATTTAAAATATTATAGTCGGCATCGGTATTCTCGCGGTATTTCAAATGCGCCACCCTACAGTACGTGCTGTTCACATGTCAGAGTTCATAACACAATTTGCATTCGCTCTCAGAAAGGAGTTTAACATGTGATCATTAGCAATAATCTGGTAAGTTGCGGTTGTAATCCTTCAGAAACAAGTTTATTTACAAAATGTATCGATATTGCGATTTAACTGTTTTGTATTTTAGCTTAGTTTCAACTTGTTTACACCTTGCTGCGTCTCACTTTGCCGAGGTTACATATCACTATATACAGATTAGGCCTTAAACCCCTAAATCTAACACTGTCGGATTTTCGTACCACAATATTCCAGATTGTTCAAAATTAAACAAAAAACTTTACAAAACGCCTGCATCATTTATCAAATTTTATGATTTGTGCTCACTGTTGGTTCTCCATTTTTTAGAAGCTGTTCTGCAAAGCACTGGACATCACACAAGCCATTATTTTGAGCAAAACTGACAGTGTTGGTTTCCAGAAATCAACAAAGGTGGGATTCCTGAACTATCAAAGTTTCCATGGAATGAAGTTTTTAGCCATGGTGATCTTGATAATTGGTTCTGTAGGTTTACTTCAATTTCAAAGGAACATATGTGAACTTTTATAGAACTTTGTAGAGTCTATATCTGTGTCTATGTAAACAAAAATCAGTTGTCACATTATAAAGACGTATGTGCAATGGGTTGTTAAAGCCTCTATAAAGGTGAAGATACGTAATTATTTACAGATTAAAAAAAATAAATTCATATTTTATTTATAAAGATTATCAAAAAACAATATATGTATGCTATTGGACATAATAATACAAAAATGAGCAATACAATTGTTTTATTTACATCGCTGTTTACTCGCGAAAGAGAAAGTGAAAGTGACTGAGGTCACCAAAAATATAACGATGACTTTTGACGGTATCAGTCACAAAGTAGGTCTCTTCTCAATGGTTAAAACGTTTGTAGTGATCTAATAAGTTACTTTCTGCTGGTAAAAAGTTGTTAAAATTGAATTAAAATTGAATTTGCTTTCGGCTATTTTTAGCATATGTCAACGCTCTGAGGCTACACATCACGTTAGTTGCAAAAATGTAAACATTTCTTCCAATTATGAAACGGGTTTATCGTCCATAATTCTTGACAACGTTGTACCTAACCTGTGTTATTAGAAGTTTTTATGCAAGAGTAATTGAAATCCGGTAAAAATTAGACCAGTTGATATGCATAATAATTGGATTTGTGACCTTTATAGAGCCTTTAAATTAACGATTTGAAGGCAATTAACATGTTGAAGAAAAGCGATTGTTCGGATGCATATTTAGGCTATATGTCGACCAGTATCTGCAACTAAATGTTAAACTTGCAATAAAACAACTTACCACAAGTTGGTAAAAGAACTCCATACTTAGACGTTGTGATCATTTAGTAAGACAGTGTCATAATAAACAGTAGCAACTAGCATTATAAATTAATAAATTGGCTGTTTATTGTTGCTGTCCCATGATAAATATTTTATACACTAGTAAAAAACCAGCATTGTTTATTTATAAAATTGAATGTATAATATATTGTTTTGAATAAACTGCATACTATACTGTATTATTCTTGTGTTTCATAATGCATTGAATGGATTATGATACATAAGGAATTCATTCAACAGTTTTTCAAAAGATAACATCACTTTGTAACTACATAATACATAAATATTCCTGTAAGTTGATGACAGTGTTTAAGCATTACTGATTGTGTTACTAGTCTTTTATTTGCAAATAAATGATGTGAGGTGTTCACTATTTGTATTGTATCGCAATGCATTACCATATAAGTTTTATTTATGGACTGAATATACTAACATAATTAACATGCTTCTTCTAAGCCTAGACAGACTGACATATAAACAAGCAAATTCGTTGAATTGATATCCCCCGCCAAACTAGAGCTTTGTCACAGACGTGACATATACCCCCACATGCTGCATTTACACAGAATGTATACAAAGGGCCATAACTCCGTTATAAACAGATGCGGTACAATGTCATTTGGTGTTCATCATCCTCTTATCCGTATATATATATATATATACTCATACCAAGTGTCAAAGAAATCCACCAAAGCACTTCCAAGATATGGCTCCGGACACAAAAGTGCCGGAAGGACGGACAATGCCAAAACGATATCCCTTCACCTTTGGAGGGGGACAATAAGCTCATATGATTACTGAAATATATGTGTGTGTTGTTTGTGTTAAAAGAATGTATAAATTATAAAAAATATGGATGATATAAATTTATGTTTGTTTGCATTCAAATATTTACCATACAGCTACAAACTTAGTGTATGCAGTTTAGACTGTGATTTTTGAATTACTACAAAATGGCTCGTTTTTAGTGGAAACCTTATTTAAACTATGCGACAATAGTTTGCAAAAAAACTGTAACCTTGGGCGATACCGGTATTAATGAAATATTTCAATTGCAAACAAATATAATAAATAAGATATCCTACAGTTCACATAATTATACATTGATAATCCTGTCAATCAAAATTGATCTGACACATTACATTATTTTGATTATGTTAAATCAGTTTATGATTGAATCAACAGCTTACTTTGACTTGAGACATGAGATGGAATAACATGTTTCCTGGGTAGGATCAGTTCTTGGCATCTTAATGGTTATCTAAAGAAAACTTCCACTAAAGGGATCAATGCCGAGACCCCCAAGTCACTAAGCGGACACCATATCTACTACGCCGCAGCCACCGAACCAGCTTTAAATTCCAGAGGCTAACAAAGCACACAATTATGAGATATTAAATGTTAAAGCTTGGCAGATGCTTTTTTTCACGTGGTTATCAAATAAGCTTTTGCCCGTAAATTAGGTAGCACCTATTATCATATTACATATCCATATCAAATTACTATTATTTTGCCTGAATCAGGGCATGCTATCTTATAAAGGTTATACAAGTTCTCTAGAAAAGTCACTAAGGTTTTCCAATCACTTGCAGTAGATTTAATGATGGGTCATGCATGTTCCTTGTCACTTTTGTTCAAGTCTCGAGATGTTATCAAAGAGTTGTATGCCCTCCATACTGGGATTATTGCTATGTTCTGGTCGTATTAACAAGTTTATCTCCATTGTCAAACTGTCAAACCAGGCATAATGAGTAATCAGTTCTGGCACGTTTATCCGGTGGTGGAGAATCCATCATTATTCTCTGAAATATAAATATACTATATAAAAATAGACTATTTTAATTCTTAAATACATTGACACATTTCATTCGTGTTTTATCAATTAAGTACTTTACAAAAATGTACTGTTGCATTTGATGATTAATAAAGCGAGAAAAGATAAAATATCCGAGGCCAGGTACCCATCCGACCACTACTACACATTATTTTTTTGGCCATGATGCGTTTACAAAGAAAACACTATAATAACAATTTGAATAAATGCTTTGCAAAGTGTTATTAAAGGAGAATAACATAAAATCAATCCAATAATTTACCATGGAATGATGTAAATGAGAAACACAAAATGCTATCAGCTAATTATTTGTCAACAGTAATGACGGAATATAACAAAGAGAAATAAATATGTAATTTTTATTATGTGATCGAAAAAAAGAGAATAAACTTATATTACACAAAATAACAACCACTGGATATAGATTTAATTATGGAGCATGTTTAAGAAAATTAGAACAAAATAAAGAGGAACTGCAGTAAAGACTTGCCTTTCTTTGAAAGTTCTTTTAGCCTTTGACTCATCTTTTCCCAATTGTACTCATACAGATACTTCAAAAAAAATATTATGCTGACTGTTTTGATGAAAGGATACTGCATTTTGACATCTACTTATATATATATATACATTCTTAAAAGGGGTACATATTCAGAATTGAACAAGGGATAATAAAACCATGAGGAATTTATCATGATTTATTATGTATTTGGCCGTTATCCGCACCTCGATCCCAACTTCCGAGATTGCAGTCTGCGTTGTATTATACCTTGTATAATGAGATGTAACTTATGCCCAGTAACATCTATCTAGATATGTTAGACTAGTTTATTTAGTTCATATTATAACATCATTTATTCATATTATAACATAGCTGGCGTAAAGACATTGTGAATAACTTGTTTATGTTCAACGTAACATATTTGGTGTACATTGAATGAGACAGACGCTGTGAACATACAACGGACCAAACGTTGTGCATGGAGATTGTTACAGGCGTTGTACACTGACATTTGAACAAATCTGATGTTAACGTTGTATACTGACATACGTACAAACGAAGCGCGGTGCACATTGTTACTCACTTTGGGGACAGACAACGTAACAGGCGTTGTGTTGACATTGTACGAGACGTGGTGTGTTGATGACGATATGTTTTTACATGCATGCTCCCTGCCTTACGTGGTGTACATATATTGTGCAATACTTGTTGGGAAAACGTATATTTAGATGAGACGTACATTAATTGTAACAAAGGTGTAAAAACAGTCTAAAATGTGTGGTGCAAACATATTTAACATACAAACTTGACAAACATAGTAATTCACGGATGTTTAAGAACATTTTACAAAATATGTTGTACTGACATAGACATGATGTGCAGACAGTGTAACTTCCACTTACTATAATGACAGTGCAATATACCCGGTCAACATACTGGATGTGGTGATATTGTACCATGCATGTCGTGCTGAAATTGTAACTTAACGGGTGTATTGGCTGCGTAACAGACGCGATGAGCTTACATTGTAACATTATGTCAGAATCTTCATAGCAACAACGGTTGAATGGAAATTTCAGAAATGCTTCATGTGTTTCCCACCCAACTGTACTGGTATGAAAACCAGGTAATTCTCGCGTGTATCGGTGCTATACACTGAGCACGTAAACGAACTAATGGGTCTATTCACAAAGAGCTAGAGTATCGCACCCGGATTCCTTGTATCTCTATACTGTCTCTTCTGATTGTTGTCTCTTCAGCAAAACCAAAGAACCGCATTTGAAATAAGTGCTTGCACTTTCATCGGTTATTTTTGACTGCATGGTCAAAATAAATGCATAAAAACATACACTAGCAGTTAATCGCTTATAGTATAACGCGATCTTTAATGCCGAAACAATAGCAACACTTAAATCGTTGCAAGCTACTTTCAGTGCGATGTAACCACCTATTTCATTGAGAAATCAGTTCATTGTGTGCGGTTTGAAATCTTAATATATCATATGGCTTGTCCGTGATATACCAAGGGACACAACCGTGGTAGCTATCGGACGATTTTTTCTAGAGTTAGTTGACACCAAATTCTTAATTATGACTAATTCAAACATTTACAGAAACTACCCTATCCAACTAAAACATGTATTGCTTTTGACTAAATATAATGCAAATATGTTGATTGCTTGAAATGTTAAAATGATTCGCAGTTATCAAATGTGTTGGTACAAACGTGCTTTATCAAATTGTGTGGTTTAATTGCGCATTGAAAAACTAATGTGAGTATCTCTAATTAAAAAATAAGTTTTTTCAGCAATTAAAATATCAGCCAATGCCATTTGTGCATTATTCCTACGTCAAAAGTAATGCAAAATGTTAAAACTTAAACTGCAATAGAACACAAATGTAGCATGATATTATCAGCAAACATAAACAACTTTTAAAAACTCGGCAGACGTTCATCTTTGTTTTTTTTATCTTATATGAAAACATGCATACAAGTTAAACACGCAATACATGTTTAAGTTGGATAGGGTAGTTTCTGTAAAAATGGAACTACATGTGATGCTTCTACATTTACATATATATGACAGGGTACATAATGTGTTTCATTCTTTCATACCAAATAACGGTAATGTGTACGGCGCATTTTTGTTACAAATAATTTTTAAACACACATATATTTAAAATCACTCAGAGGAATTGACGTCATTTTCGTCAGTACAAACTCAAGAACGTGGATCGAGCGTTTTATGTTGTGACGGGATGTAACACATGCACACATCTTTGAAAATTATTGCATGTATGCCATAGTTTGTCAGTAAAACAGATTTATGGGAATGAAATCAGGAGTGCGAAACATCTGTGATGGGAGTACACGCATAATACTATTGACATTGGCTGATAGGTAAACAAATTATAAGAGATTTATATAATATCGAATCACGTACGATAATATGTTTCGTTGTCTATTTTTAAAGGTGATTAATCTAATCTTCAACAATCTATCTGAAACGTATATTTGCCCGCGCAGTTTATTGATATACAATGTGTGAATGACGTCCGATTGCATGATACAATGTATACAGCAACGATAAAAAAGATGTCACTTGAATCGTTACTTAAGCGGAGGTAATATGTTTTTAATATAGCTACAATAATATATTACATAACGGTTACGTTACATGTAAATCTAATTATGTCTTAAATCATACACAATATGTGTTTTTTCCTTACGTTTACACAAGAACGATAACCTTGTATTTTTGTATTTGACTAAATTCGAGTTTAAGCTCGTATATTCAACGGTATAACGTTCCGGATTACGACTCCGGAATATTTCAGAAGAATTTGAAAAATACTTTCATAAATTAATGCACACTAATCAAAACTGCGTTTTCTTCTTTGTGTATAATCAGTTGGACCCGACTTTGTCTAGGCCCGACAGTATAAATCTTTTTGGGAGAACACTGCAATTCCCACGTCACGTTTCAATTATTATTTAATCCACATAAACAATGCCGCCGACGTGAACAAACACTTCGTCGACAATGACATCTCCGGTTAGGGCAACGATTACAAATGCGAAGACAATAATACGTTAACTGACTTTGTGATGTTTACTATATGACGTTCAAAAATTGTGTCATATGTGACGGTTATCAGTAATTAACAATACATTAAAAAGTATAATAAACAAACGACAATATTTCATGCAGGATCTAAATGCATGTACGTAATAATAGTATGTGATATTTCTAAATCACATAACATTTATTTCAACAGATATAAATAACGCATACTTGAAACGAAAACTAAATTTTATTTACACATGACTATGTGGTTTTCCTTTACTATTTATTACATAATTTTAAATTTAACAAAGAAGAACTTCAAGAAAAGATACACAAATATTAATTAAATAATAACTATAGCATAACACAATGTACGTCTTGCACAATGACATCTTACGTCCCCAAACCTTTATATTTCGATAATCGAAGGCCACAACCCACTTGTTTCAGAGTGTGTCCTGGTGATCAGTACGCAATTTAAATGGGTTTTAAATAAATCGATGAAAATGAGATAGTTTTTTAACAATCGAATTATGGTATAAGCCCTAGCCTCAAGTTGTAAATATACCCCTTTCAAAATTTTTAGACTTCCGTAAACGTCATCTACATATTCGAAGACTGCTTGTAAGCCATATAACCGTATGAAAATCTTATGCGACATCAAAGAATGGCTTAGTTTTAGATGTGCTATTAAAATAAAGATATACGAGCTTCCCTCCCGACTTATCAAGCCTGGATCCTTAACAAAATGGTCAATGCTCGTTCAACCTCCGAATTTTCGAAACACCGTTATATCAACATGCTGCTAGTCGGTAACAATGGCGCTAGTCTACAGTATGGTCATTTATTTATAGCACGAGCGCGAATAGATACACATCAGGTTTAATTGAATGTTAGAGTGCCAAATATGTTGCTGAACACACACAGAGGGAACATGTAAGTTCACTTATAGTATAATCTAACTGGTGAACATACAATGGGACATACCTGAGGTATTGAAATTGTAGCGTACCTGACAGTGTGATATATTTGGTATAATGACGATGTTATATATACCTGGTGTAAATACATTTTAACACAACAGGTATACGTACAGTTTGTCTAACGTGATGTAATGACGGTGTAGCGTACCTGGTGTAGTGACTATGTTACATACTTTGTGAACTGACAGTGTACCTGGTATACAGGGAGTCTAAGACGGCGTGTGAAATTACAGTTTGCCCTACCTTATGAAATATAGTCTATCAGCATTACATACGCGGTGTGGATATATTGTGCAATATTGCCAGATTCTTTATTACAAGCAACAACTAACTGACCTCCTTTGTAAGACAAAAAGTTATGTCACGAATTAGTATTCAATCAGTTTATCCATTGTTAAGTTACGCTTTTCCATATAAACCTTTTAACAAAACGCATTAATGAGTATTTCGCAGATGAAATATACTTGTACTTTTTCATTTATAATGGGACAATTTCGCTAAAGGTCTGGCACAGTATCAGTTTCAGTTTGTATTCCTACATATGTAAACGTGCATCAATAAAACCATATTCATCGTTTCTTTTTTCTGATTTGTTACACGTGACTGAACATCTTTTGTCAAAGAATGGTAAATTGTCGACAAAACTAAATGTTTGTTTGTATGCATAATGAACCAGTACAATCAAGAAGGTATGTGCGTCGTATTTTTATATATTAAGATAACTGAATCGATTCATAACAATGAAATAAAATAATAATCAATGATCATTGATATACCATTAAAAATCAATTTATATGACTTGTCTATTAAGTGTTGATAATATGAACATAAGACAATAAAAGCAAATACCAATCGGAAAAAAGTAGTGTATACTTCTCACATTGTTTTGTTTTCTATAAAAACAACGGTTGAAGTCAAAATGTTCTTACAGAGTTAAAAGCAACAGCATATTTTGGGCTGTATGACCATTTTTGGTTTGTTGCATCACGACTGTTAGCTAGTACCGTCGTTGTAATATAACTACAAATAAAGTCCATTGTAACTGTTCTACAAGTTACTTGCATATAACATGTAAACACACATGATTCTACAATGGTGAATCTTAAACTGAATTGTTGCACTATACTGCCTTGGCGATTTCAGCCTGATTTTACTCTTAATATTGCTCAATGCAGTATGATGTGAAGTTAAACAAAGTGAGTGGCTATTTATTGCTTAACAAAGGGACACAACTACTATAACATGTTGCATTCATATTTCTAGAATGAATAAAAACAAGGTATTTAAAGTGGCATACATGTATTGAAATATAACATGAAAAGCAGTACGTAGAAAACTAGAGTTCTATTGCACGTGTGTTATCATCAATTGTTCTTAATGTAAACAAATTATAAAAATGCATAATTTTCTAACGTGCAAACGTGTTTTTACACAATTTAAACAAAGCATGTATAACGGGTAGTTATTGCCAAGATTAAAAGAATATTCTGCTTAAGCTTGATTTCTTTGATTACGTAATGTGACACTAAATGTGAATTTAACAAATTGGATAATATAGGGATATCCGGTCTTAATTGATATTACATTCTTACAGCAAGTGTACTATGTGAATTATTAAGATTTGCGCTTCAAATAAACGAAACAGAGTATACAACCGTAAACTATCACAAAAAATACCGTGTACACATTGAATGTGAAAATATAAAGTGATACGAACGAATCACACAATAAATTACCCTTTTACCATATTGCATGTTTAAACTTGATCACAAATTTAATGTAATGCCTTAATAGGACATGCTGTAGCAATTCGTTTGTGTCATTGCCTACCAGGGTTGCTGGTTAAACGTAGGTTTTCAAGCAAATTTGTAAAAATAATTTTGTATTTACAGTTATTTCAGTTTCAGCAGTCAGGCAGTCCATGTAAAAAACAGATTAATCCTAATAAAACGTTAAGATGTTATCACAGCCATCTTTAAAATAGGGCAATATAATTAAGTAGGTAGGCTATTACAAATACTGATACATTTATTTTTACTGTTGGCCGTAATATTAACATTAAATAGCGATATTATCAAGATCAATATTAAACACATACTTGATGGTTTTTTACCGAAATGAACGCAGTCTTTTAAGTTGTATTGTTTATCTTTTAGAATTGTTATTTGTCATGTTTTATGTATTGGTTATAGTAAACGAAATAGCAATAATGTGTTCCCTTTCGGTTGCATGTTCAGGTTTAGTACTAGAAATATCATGTTAACGTAATGTACATCTCTTTACTGACCCACTCCATGTAATCCTCGCACTGTTCGCATGTAATCACAGCATTTAAGTCGCAAGACAAAATCTTATCAACGTTTACTTTCTCGAATGTCGCAAGATTACACACACAATTATAAAACTAGTTTAAAGTTAAAATGAATTTATGTCTGCTGATGCCGTTCCCTCTATGTATAAACAAAACAGTTTTCAATAATGATCTACTGCATGTTCAAAATACGTTCTGATGTAAGATATAATTATTCATCAATGTATTTATATTAATATAATAATTTTTTAAACCGGTTTAATACCACAATGCTTTAATTGACTTTACCAAAGCGGTCATCCCATATTTAATCATTTAAAATGGAATTTCCTACATCATGGTATAAAACTAGCAGCCGATAATGAGAATAAGTCGTCTGTTGTTTCTGGAGTTTATTTGGTTTGTTTATTGGTGCAAAACTGACATCAATTCTGTTTCATTTGCAAATTGTATTTTTGGTAATGCCAACTATCAAATTGCCGAAAACCGTCAAAATAAAACGTAACTTGTACTAGACTACATGATAATGGCTAATTAAGTAGGTACGTTTCCATCAAACTTCGTTATCTTATACAAGCAACAAGTGCAGTCTTTTTCTCACTCTAGATGCTTACACTAAACAAAACTAATTAAGTGCAACATGAGTTAAGATTCTCATTCGAAGGACATCGTCCCCATTACGCCTTTAATAAGGGTTTTGCAATGTACAATGAAGAAGTTTAAATTGTATTTATATTTGTCTTAAATTCATAGAACGCGGATGGTTCAGCGCGACTTTAAAAACAAGTCTTTGCAAAATGTTTAACAAACGGCTTTTTTGGCGTTAAGAATATTTGCTTCATCAATCTTAAATGGACGATGATGGTTTATAATACGAAAACTTACTTTTTCTAGGCATTGTGATCTTGTGAATAATCAGGGATATTTCTGTGTTTTACTAACATCCTATTTTTTACAATAGTTGCCATTGTTTTAGACTTTGATTTATTTATTATATCAATTTTATGCCTAACAGTCATGTTTCATTTGTATAATTATTTTATTTGCATCACACTTATATGGGTTTGGACTGTGTTTTTTTTAACTGCCTTCATGTCGTTTATTTGCTTTACACGTGGGAAATATTATTCCTTACGCGATTAGTTCAATGAGTATACACATCTGAGCGTTGGATAATGTGTCGTTCAAATTATGTGGATTGACAGTTTTACAGCTGCGATCCCGTTAAACCTTTGTATGATTTGGAGACGGTTACGAATACAGTAATCAGAACCGTACCATGCACAGATGGGTCTCGTTTTAAAGTTTACTAAGCATGGCGTACATTATTTCCAATTTTCGCAAACTTTAGAAAAAGCAAAATGAATTTTGTTGTAACGTATCCAACCCAAATAAAATCTTTCAGTTATTGTAGTTACAGTTTATTTCGTTAAACATACTTTATTCTATCGCAAATGCATAGGTTGGTAAATGCTTGGGGTTTTAGTTTGATTATGCTACTAGACTCATCTTCAATTAACTTTGACGTTAATCCCCAGATCACTGGGATAAACATTTTCCAATTGCATTCGGCGCAGCATGCAGCCACGGCACATTGGCTTATTTCCCTTACATGTACATATTTATACTCCTGGGTGGAGTGGCGCAAGATTTACATTGATTTTGTGCTCAGGAAAGTTATGTGGTCTGAGCGAGATTCGAACCAGGGACCTTCCGATTCCTAGATCATCATCCTACCACTAGACCACGGTTTGCAAACATCAGTTTAAATCTTAGAAATATATTGGGTATTTATTCAAATTAAACTGATAGTTAGAAAGATATTTGCTGAATGGTTCTTATCGAAACTAGTAACATTATCTAAGATTGACGTTGATTTAATTCTCATCCTAACAAAACAGGGGCTATAACTGCGAGGCAACAACAACTAGATAAAGCTCCAATTAAAACCATGACGTTGTTTTAAAACAAATATATAGATCGAGTTTTAGAGAAGTCCACATGTGAGGTTAAGACTGGGAAAGTGGACTGTCCTTAGAAACAAAATAATATGCGATAAACGCCTCCATGCCGATCAAATATTTAAAGCATATGCTTGATCATTGATAGAAAAATATATTATTTAATTTAAAGATCGTCTATTAGATAAAGATATAGTTTACCAACGTATAATGTTAACCTTGGTTAAAATGTTACAATTGTTTCAAACTGTTGATCCTGTATTCAACAATGGTAATACGCAACGGAGGCAAACGGCTTTTGATGTAACATTCCCGAATTACAAACGATGCTTTAACATGGACTTGTGTTCTATTACCATTACACATATAAGGTTTCTTTCAATATAATGTGATGTGTATCATGAATCTATACTTATCAGATTTTATGAATGTTCGTTATAACCTAATTAGTTTGTGGGCACCAAAGCAGTACTGTGTTACTTATGACTGGCATCCATTTGCATGGGTACAGAGCAATAAAAATCATTTACTACATAACATAGTTCGAATAGTTTTATAATCAGCATAATTATTATTCCAAACAACTCTGATAATAAACCTCCATACACAAGATATTTGAGTAACTATAATTTTAAGTATATGTTTGCATATTTCGAGTGTATCAGAGTGAATAACTGTATAAGTATAGGCATACATGGCACACCGTCTTTTGTACATCACCCGGGAAACTATGACATTAAATTAAGTTGAGAAGGGAAGTGTGTATATAGTCATCGTATAAAAATTGTTTAAATCACTATGCACTTAGGCTTTGGAAGCAATCTGATCGGATGGCATGCAGCTTAACAAAAAAGGTCATTTAGAGCAGCATACAACGAATTATCAGGTCCCAAGTCATTGACAAACTATGCATTATTCTTTAAACATGGTAATTGTAAGTATAAAGTATGTATAAATCACGCTTTGTTGCGTGAGAACTGAGCATACTGGAATCCATGAACTCTGATAAATATTGCAGATCCGAGTGTTTCTTAAATTGGACTAGATTAAAAAGCTCAAATTAGTAAAACCACTTTGAAATTTTTGAAATTGCATTTCAGTATCTTAAAGCTGTACGCATACTTATATTTTTTCATTATAAAAATAATTTACTGTATTATAAACTATAGACTATTTTTGATAAAATACGCGTATATAGAAATGTCTTGTTTCACCATTAATGGTCGAAATAATATGTAAGGACTAAAATGTAAAAAAAACAAAAACAGCAACATATGTTCATACTTCAAGCGATATCTCTTCTTACACGTCTAAATAATTTTGATAATATTTCTTCATGAATAATAATATAAAGAGGAAACACGTATCTTTTGTATTTTTTAAACTTCTTATTCAATGTTAAATTCTGGTAAAATTTATTTTGTGTGATTTATTTCGAGGTTTTAGTTCAAACATGCACCGTGTTTGAACTTTCAGGGAGAGATTTCATCTTTAGTATTAAGAGCAACTGAAAGCAACTGAAAATGGACATATATAATCGCTTACCTTGGCAGGCTATATATGACATGTTTTTACAGGTTATGAATGCACTGGATATAATCAAATATTGTTTAATACTGTGGACATTCTACAAACTTCGTGCATGGCACAGGTTTCTGTTTTTGCTTAATTTAAAGAGGCGATGGATGTCAAAAGACATGCTTGCAAGACGATTGAAAACGTAAAGTAATAATGTTTACACAGAGCTAATTAGTTTGAAGGAAAACTGAACTCAGCGGTAAGTTTGCCAATAAGTATGATTGATATATTTTATTTTAGGATGATTCTTTTTTAAGAGCAATTCATTCAATGTGTAGAGTTCTTCTTGCAGTCAATATTGAGTGGTTGCTAACGAACACAAAATAGACCCAATACAAATACTTTGGAACGCTTAATCAATCAATGTAAGTGCAAATTAAACAAGCGTCGCTTATTAAACAATGCACACACAGATGTTTAAATCAATATCTGTTAATACAGCACAATTCCACATGCTATGCATGACAGTAATTTTCAGCGTGCCGATACGTTTTGGTTATTCTTAACTTTCGGTTTGTACTCGTGCTTTTGTGCTTTTTACTAATTTATGGAAATAGGTTTAGCCATAAAAGACATGTAAAAATGAGGCTTCTCCAATATTTATTTAAATTATTACTTTGTAATTCGCATGTCCTTTCTAAAAATGCCACGAAACACCGTTGTCTGGTCATCTAAAACGTTCGTTTAAAGCATCCCCTTAGGACAAATTATGCCCCGTCATGCGTGTAACGATTGCTCGAATATGTGTTTACTAAACACTTAAAACATTTTCATCTCTGAAACCACTAGGTCAACATGCTTGTGAATTATTATGTTAAACCGTTTAGTCTTCTTTCACCAAGTGTGTTCAGATCATTTTTCCGAGTTAACCATTGGTACGATCGAGAAGGTAACTTATTTTAATTATGTAGAGTTTGAATTAACCTAATTGAAAACACCAAAGCTCAGAAGTTTAGTAATCGTCTAATGAAATCAAATAGTTGATCTCCAACACGTCTTTTAAAATTATTATCCTATGGTCAGCTTGGCACTTTCGTGTTGTTATTTGTTTTAGGTTTATGTATATTGAGAAATATCTTTTAAAACGTCAATACCAAGAGGTTTAGTAATTATCGTGTATGCTTGTATTTGATCAACATACTCCTGGGGTCTTAATTGGCCCCTTCTTAGGGGTACATTCTTTTATATAGAGTGAACCTTTTGAGTCTTTCCGTAAACCTCACGGCCCAAAGTGTTATTGTGTGATTAGTAATATGATTTTGTCAAGTAATAAGTAAGAGTACCGCGTCAAAATAAGCCACGTCAAAGTGATCGCATGTTTGACGAAGTCATTTAGAGGGAAAGCGTTAAAGCATATTATTGTCTAAAACCACTAAGCCAAAGTCTTTTTTTTTGTTTGTTGTAGTCACCATTTGCTAAACAATTCGTTTCAATTATACCAAAGCGGTAAACAATGTTCAGGTTTCACCAGTGCTACATATACTAATATAGAAAACACTTACCAAATTATAACGGTTGAAACCGCAGTGCTCATGACTTTCATATTCGGTATATAGCATCAACTAAACAATCCCTACATATTATGGTGTTCAGATAATGACCCTAAGGTCAAAACCTCCGAAGGGGTACTACATTTTATACATTAGCATACATGTTAACCATTCTTTGAAATATATAACTGCAAAACCCAAGACTTTTCTAGTTGGTATCAAGCATCACCTAGAGGTAATATTCACAGTTTGTATTTGAATTTGCGTCAGATCTAGCCTCTCTCCGAGGATCAACTATAATAAATAAACATCAACAGTGAAAACCCTAAACATATACATTGTTGCTTGAAAACGTAAAATCCTAGGCGTCCATGTTTAGTATCAAGCATCATCTAAAGGTAACCTGCACAGATTTTTACGTTGTGCTCTTAGTATAAAACCAGTTGTCACCAGTCTAACATTGATTTAAATAGCTAACACCTTTATACATCTTCTCGTCATACATAACGTCCATACTTGGTTTGTAGCAGCATCTTGAGGACAATTACAACGTTGGTTTCAATATTGTGCATGCGTTTTAAGGGGGCCAAGTCAATCGGTTGCATGTTTTGCTGACCTGAGAATAACTAGCCCATGGTTAGATATTGTATACCATGATGTCAGACGTGAGCGCGTCCGTCAACATGTATATAAACGTTAATTTTCCCCAGACCTTTACACAGACTTTTAAAAAGGATTGTTTATTGCATTATCATCAATGAAAGTTGTTGGAAATGGTTCAAATTAAGTGTTTTATCAATTAACAAATCGTTTTTGTCGGAATAGCATAACGGTGTAAGAAGAGGTGTGTAACCTAGTATTGTTATCCTGTTTAATTTTTTTTAATCGTCCCCGGTATGTCAACATTGGCCCCTATATTGGACAAAACTTCTTCTCGGTAACCGCATATGCCAAGGGTTTCCTTTTGTTTATGAAGCAAACACGTACAGTTTCCTTTTTGAAGCAATTTCAAAACAGGCGTCGCCACAAGTGTCATCGTTTCTATATTGAATAATATAGGGAACAGTATCATAGCCCGTCCATATATGAAACCGCAAAGTTCATGGCGTTAACATACGCTATTTAGGATTATCTTGAAGCCATCAAACACGTGCGATTAAATTATGGCAATTGAGTCGAAATTGGTTAAGTCCAATGGTCAAATATTTTACATAGATATGTTATACATGTTATAAATCAAACGAAAATATTTTTTAAAATGTGTTGTACTTTCCTTTGTACGTATTTCAATCTGAGATAAATTGTGCATACCTTAAAATAGTTGAAATCCAACTGTTGTGCACAGACTGTTAACAAAAAAAAAATGAAATAAACATATGCAGCAAAATAATTATTGTTTGATATTGTTCATGGCAAACCAAGCTTATTCATACAATAATACATTACACATAAATATGCTAATCCTATCATCTTCAATACTATGATCAATTTTGGAATCACTTCATTTTACTTGCTGTTGAAGTTGGTATAAGTTTATTAACGTAACAGAAGGTGAAAATCAAGCTGTTATTCACACTATTTTTCAACACACAAGTATTTCAGTTTATTTATAATCAAAACATATATATTATGATCTTACTGACCTGAATTTTTCAACTAAAGTAAGATTACCGGAACTTACATTTGTGAGAAACAATATTCGAGAATTGTTCTTTCAAATTTAGATCCAGGCAGTTATTGCGTTTACTATTTGTGCATTGTGTGTGCTTCTAAGCATCAAACATTTTATTACGCATAGCCGATCATTGTATTGCAACGTTATTTCGACAACTTTCTCAGTGTAAGAGTAATACGTATCCTATGTTGTAATAAAGGACAGTGTTGGATATGTCATAAAGGAGACTCTCTGAAAAACTGAACATATACAAAGACACACTTGAAGTATTCGTGTTCGCAATAATTTAATAGCATTCTAGTTAATCGTTAATCTCGCTGTTTTTTAAATCTGTTTTAGATTGGAAAACGTTGTAGTTATCCCAGTGTATTATAACGATATCTAATATAGTATTCACTACCTAAACTAAATATGACGCGGAATATTATGTATGGTATTTCCATTTTGAAACGTTCAAATATTACACAATGGATTACAAAAGGAAACGTGTTTGACTTGCAATTGATACGTGTATATGCGTTCATTTATCAGAAGGTAACAATGAAAACAATGTCAACACCTGTATTTTTTGTAATGTCATGCCAGTAAAGCTATGGCATGCTATATTAGCGTCGTTTATATTCGAATTAAACCGCTGGGTACAAAAAAACACCCCAAGGAAATATGTTGACAGTACAATCGCAGGACTTATTATTTGATATCCGATATTTGCTGACATAACTTTTTCCTGAGAATTGTGTATTCAATTGCTTTGAAAACCTCCTTTTTAATCAAACATATCTTCTGATTGTTCCTAATAATGGCGTGTTGAAGTCAATGTAAAAAAAAATATTTTTGTAGTGCGCATAATACAAAAATTGAAAATGTTTGCAAAGTGGCACAATGCTTGTTTTAAACACGAAGCGATCAGCCCAATTGTAATTACAGTTTTGAAATAGACAAAGATTATATTTTTTCTTTGATATGTTTACAGTATTTATTTTAAATATAAATGAGACCCCGCTTGAACATATTATGCGAGGCATTATATAAAATCATAAGCAAATAATGCATTTGTTTTTTTAGCCCGTTGGCACATGCTGGGTATGCTATCAAATTGATATTGACCATATTTTGATCTGTTTTATGAAGGTCCATGTTTTGTGTTTTGAGTAGAATAATAATGTGTATAGCATTGTTCTTTAAATTGTCATTTACATTCTCTATTTTAACAAAATCATATTGTTGATAGTATTAGCATCGATTTAAATTGTTTTATGGAGGGTGTCCTGTACAATAATTATATTTAAATAAAATGTTAACAAATGCTTACCATACGATTCAAACGACAAAAACACTAACTGTATCTAGAGTATCATTATGAGGTCCTATGTTTTAGGACCATTGCCCATATACCATTGCAGTAACGTTGGAAAAAAACGTCGGGAAGACTTGCATATACACCATTGGTACAACCAAACTGCAACGTTTGAATGCAACCTAAATACAACGATTCAGCAACGTTTGGGTGCCCACTGGGTGGTTCGTTGATAGGTAAAAATTGACTATAAATTGGGACCATAACTACAATACATTAACTTGTTGCGGGCCTGTTTAGCAATAACTGTGATTGAGGATCATTGTGCTAGACCCTTTAAAGAGGGTTAATGGTAATCACTTATATAATACTTAACAGTTGTGCGCGTTTTCGTTAACTTCGATCTTCCATCGCTTTTTATTTTACGTTGAATACTGGAATACATTTTGATCGTTACAAATATAGAACATAACACAATTAATGTACAATCAACTAACATTTAATTGCATTATGATAAAGTTGTTCTTTTCGTTTTTCATATTGTTAAATATGTGATAATTATGTTGTATAATAATAATAATAATACTAATAATGATAATAATATTTATAATAATAGTAAGCAAATAATAATAATAATTAATAATATTATTATTATAACTTTATTTACTATTATTAATACAATTAAATACTACTACGACTCACTACTACGAACTACTATACTACTACTACTACTACCTACGTCTCTACGACTACTACTACTACTTACTACTACTACTACTTAACTAAACTACTACACTACTACTACTACTACTACTACTACTACTACTACTACTACTACTACTACTACTACTACTACTACTACTACTACTACTACTACTACTACTACTACTACTACTACTACTACTACTACTACTACTACTACTACTACTACTACTACTACTACTACTACTACTACTACTACTACTACCACTTCTACTACTACTACTAATAACAATAATAACAATAATAGTAATAATAATAATAATAAGTATAATTATTATTATTACTATTATTATTATGTGTTTAGGTGTTAAGGGACAGCAAAAAGGCAACGGATATGTATTTAAGTAAAATAGCGGAACGAATTGAACTTTGCAAGAGGAAAAACTGTTTAGGTGTAAGGAAGAGTGCTATGTAATGCTAACTAATGCCACTAGGCATCAATTGTTTACTTTTGATTTATTCCGAAATGTCATCCAAATGGAACTTAGAGGTATCCTGGAAAATACGTTGTCGAATATGGTAACGCTGAGTAAATATAAGATTTCAATACCATGGATTTTCAAATATGTTTGTTTCAAGATTACCAGCTATATGGTCATAAAGTTGCAGTCAGTAACATAGGGGCAGTGTTTGATATTCCTTATTTTCTCAATACGACTGCGGAAGACACAAACGCATGTGGCTTCATTAAGTAAGGCATATACAAATGAATCGTTTAGTGTTTAATATTATTGGTAGTAGAAGTTGAAGTAGTAGAATAAGTAGAAGAAGTAGTAGAAGTTGTAGTAGTATTCAGTACTTGCAGAGTATTTGCGGCATTATTACTGATTACTGATTAAGGTATTCATGGTACCATATCATGATCAGCTGTTCGCATTTAGATGAGATGTTAAGAATTTCTAATCCTAACATGTCAAGATCTGCTAGTACCAATTTAATTTCCAACTTATTTTTACTAATCAAGATTACTTTCATTTTTTTGTACACAACATTTAACAGAGAGTAGCGTGTAAAGTGTGAAAAGTTCATTGACAGACTCTCCAGGGCCGTCAATGAGTAAAGAAGTGGCCGAGGCAAATTTTGACCTTTGTATATTATGTCATTTCATTTGATTCGCTTATTTTAGGCTATGACCTAAGTTTAATAGATATTATTTAAGCGCAAAGTATGAACATTCAGCAACTGATTGAATCGCCTGATCCGCATCCACGTTGTTCATATAAACACATCCGATAAAAACCGACTTCGATTCACTGCCATTACTCCGTCTTGATACCATGCATTAAACCATTTTAAAATATAAGGACATGCATTCAACCGTGATAGAGATTGATTGACAAATGCACATGGCGAAGAGTCTAAGGCCTTTTATATTTTAAACAGCAGACTCGACATATCATTTCATCTTTCTAGTTTAGTCACTCACATGAGCCTATCATCGATGAATCCAATTTGGTAATAGCTTATTAATTTATATATACAAAGCTTCATCTTATTCGATATCTTTAACCAATTTGACAAACAGCTTTTGATAATTTTTTTTCCCGCCAGCTAAACATTTTATAGAGTTATTATCTTTTGGATTGTAGGTTATTATACCTTGTGTTTGAGTAACTGATGCATTTCCACTTATAAATAATTGATTAAACGCTCGGCTACTTGGGTGTCCAATATTGGCCCGAATCTATGTATTGATATTGTATATCTCACATGTTATCAAAATATATATACTTTAATTTGATATTTTAGGTAGTATATATCTCACAATGTGCGAATGTATTTACATAATGCCATAAAATATTTATGTTTAGATTTTCCAGCGTTTAATTAATCTTTAATGTATGTCCGCTGTTGCGGTTTTCGTTATTAATTGCAAACAACGTTCAATAAAATATCTGATGTAAATTCAAAATGAGTACTGATGTAAGATAACAATTTTTTTTGTTGATTTTATAAAGTGTTAAACCTACTTAATTGCAAAATCCTTTACAATTACTGTTCAAAGGTAGTGACTTCATATTTAATCATAATTAATCATTAAAATGGAATATTGTTCCTTAATAGTTTAATACAATCTCCCGGTCACATGCATTAATCTCCTGATTATTTATCTGGAAATTAATGAGATTTATAGAGTGTCATTTATTGCTACCAAGCTGAACAATTATTCAGTTTCAAATGACATTTTTGGAAATGTCACAACATCTCAAATCAACAAGCACAGTGCCAAAGGTTGCACAAGTCCTCGGGGAAATACTAAGACCGATTTCAAATCGGACAACAATACGAAATAATCGCTGTTTTATTACTACGATTGCATAAAACTAATGTATATTGTACATAAAAAAAGTTCTTTACTCAATCTAGATACCAATATTCGAACAGCTAAAGCGCCGTCTAAGGTTTCACTGAAATTAAACTGAACCCAATATTCCCGACCAATGCGTTTATCATACCAACATTAGTTTGATGAGCATATTGTTCACCATTTATGAGAGTTTTACAATTGAACAAGGTTAATATTGCTTAATGTTATCTTCAATGCGAGGAACGGGGGAGGTTTAGCGCGCCTTAAAAAATATTGCAAAACTGTTTTACGATAATTTCTTAGTCATGTCACGTCATTCATTGAAACATGCGTATGACGTCACTTTACTACGAGTATAAATAGGGCCAAACTGTCGTTTGGGTTCAGTTGAGTTTTGGCACTCATTGGAAAGGGTCATGGATAACGAGGTTAGACGACTTGATTTTTCTTTTAGGCTAAGAAACGAATAACATCAGAAAACAAAAATAATATGAAACTTGAGAAATGACTTTTGTGTTAATAAAAAGCGGTATTTTAATTTATGCAGTCTTTATTTTCTTTATTCAGTAGGAAATTTGTGATGTTGGCACCGTCTGACGGTGTCAGAGTATTGGGATTAAGTTTATAGATAACTGACCCACGAAAAAAAAGTTGTAAACTTGATAAAATGTTGAAATTGTGACAATGTTAATTTTTTTTAACAAGCTGTTGTGCTACAGAATACTGAACATTATAGAATCTCCAAATAGAAATGAACACAAAGCATTTTGTTGTTTATTTATTATGACAATGAAAATCAGAATCTTCTGCTATTGTGTCCGGTCATGCTTGGTTGGATCGTTCCCGTCACGCATCATTGAATCGCTCTGAAATTAGATACATAACTTATAGATATATTGCATACATATATCACGTTTTGCTCTAAAGATTAAACAAATAAGTTAGTTTTTTTCCATTTTTAAATTGTATATTATAAGATGGAAACAAGATCACATAGAGTAATTTATAGTCCTAAATTGTGTGAGATAAGTGTCGATAGAAGTGTTGATAGTAAACACGTATCAGGCAGATGGTAGTACAACTCTTCATGAAATTACAACAGCAGGAGTTAGTCAGAATGATAGACAAATTTTGGATAGGGCGATAAATGAGTAAATTTTATAGAAATTGCTAATGTTAGATACTATGTGTAGTCGCATTGAAAATATGGATTCAAAACTTTTAATTTTGCAATCAAGAATTCAAGAAATTGAACGACCTGACAGAGAGATCTCATTTAATTTTGCAAGAAATGCATGCAACTCTGATGTTAGACACACACAGTCTGATCCACTTATTCGGAGGGATCCACTTAATAATCACAACATGAGCAATAATGTTTCTTCTCAGTTTGTCTCATATAACATGGTCCCAGCACACAATTCTGTCATGCCGTCTGTCAACAACAGTATCACAAGTCATTTGAAATTGAAACCTCAAAACTACAGCGGTGATGACGATTTACAAGATTTCTTGACTCAGTTCGAATTGACAAGTGACATTAACAGATGGTCAT
Organism: Dreissena polymorpha; assembly: GCF_020536995.1. Lineage (NCBI taxonomy): Eukaryota > Metazoa > Mollusca > Bivalvia > Myida > Dreissenidae > Dreissena > Dreissena polymorpha. The sequence goes on along the minus strand of NC_068361.1, from coordinate 22,564,009 downwards.
ACACAGAAAAATCTTTGTATTTGGCTACTATCTTAACAGGCAATGCAAGGTCACTGCTTTGTGAAATGACTGAATTGGAAAGGCGAGATTATCAGAGTATAGTTGGAAAGTTGAAAGCACGTTTTGGCAATGAACACAAATCTGAAGTGTTTCGCACCCAGTTAAAATCAAAGGTTAGGAACAGGAACGAAACAATTCCTGAATTAGCTCAATCAATAAGAAAAATGACAAGACAAGCTTATCCAACTGCAAACATCGAAGTCATTGAAGCGTTAGCACTTGACAGTTTTCTCGACGCTTTAGATAATACAGATATCAGACTTAGGCTAAGAGAAATCAGTCCTAAAACATTTTTGAGGCTGAACAAATTGCTGTTAAAATGGAGGCTCATAGATTAGCTGACCGACAAAGAAACAGACCAGTCTTGAATGTACAGACAAGTCAAAATTCTGATCATACTAGGAAAGAAATAACACAAGCCTCACCCCTAAGGCATGCTCCTAACAAAAACAAGCATACTGACAAAAGTTCATGGGGACCCAAATCAATGCATGATAGAAATAGGAAATATGGAAATTTTAGAGACAATAGACCTCACAATCAGTTTAGGAACAATAACAGAACCCCAAATAAAAGTTTTCAGGGAAACGAAAAGTGGTCGAATTAGCGGGATCACAGTTCGACAGTAAAACAAAACGATTCCAAATTGCATTAAATAACTTGGGATCTGAACATGGCTACTTTCTAAGTACAAAATTAGGCGAAAATTGGATAGCCATGTTGGTAGATAGTGGTGCAAATGTTAGCATTCTTAGTACACAGACAATTGAGAATTTACCATACTTTATTAAACCTAAATTAGAACCAGTTACTACTTCTTTGATAACTGTATCAGGAGAGTCAACTCCATTTTTTGGCAACCCTGAAGTTGAAATTTGCATGTTTAACCAAAAGGTTAAACACACATTTCTAATTGCTGATATTAAACAAGATGGAATCTTGGGTTTAGATATCTTGACTAAAAAAAATGTGATTTGTAGTTAAGTAAAGGTTACATTGTTTTTCATGGTGAAAGAATACCTTGTATTTGGAATAGTAACCAAATTGAGGCAAATTGTTGTCGTATTGCTGTTTCTGAAACTGTAGTAGTTCCACCAGAGAATGAAACTATCGTCTTTGGGAAACCATTGGATAAGATTGATAGAAATAGCGTTGGGATGTTGGAAATCTCTCAGAAATTTGCTGAGAATAGTGGGTTAATGATAGCTCGTGTCTTAGTTGATCCAAAGGTTGGAAATATTCCTATTCGAATTGCTAACTTTGAGAAAGAACCTCAGAAAATTTATGAAAACACTGTAACGGCAGTTTATGAACCAGTTACTGTAGTTGAAAGAAATGTAGTGATTCAAGTTTTAGTGAGAGTAGTGTTGTGCCAGAACATTTGCAAGAGTTGTACGATAGGTCTTCACAAAATTTAAATGAGGATCAGAAACTTAAGTTAAGACAATTGTGAAAAAAAAACTCAAGATAATTTCTCCAAGAACGATAGGGACATAGGAAATACTGATTTGGTTTCTCATAAAATTGATGTGGGTAATAGTAAACCAATTAAGACCTATCCCTATAGAATTCCCTTAGCAAAACGAGAAGCAGCGCAACAAGAAATTGAAAAGATGGCTGCTGATGGCATTATTGAACCAGCTTGTTGTCCATGGTTATCTCCCATTCAAATTGTGACAAAAGCAGATGGTTCTCTTAGATTTTGCTGTGATTTTAGGAAACTCAATGATGTAACAATTAAAGGAAATCAACCGTTACCTAGAATTGAAGACAATCTTGATGCTTTAGAAGGTTCAAAATGGTTTAGTTGTTTAGACCTGAGACAAGGCTTTTGACAAATTTCTACTGACAAAGAGAGTAGAACCATCACTGCGTTTAGTTTGCAAGGTGGACAACAATGGCAGTTTTGTAAGCTTGCATTCGGACTTTGTAATTCCCCAGCTGTCTTTACAAGGTTAATGCAAATGACATTTTCAGATTTGATTATGCTTTGCATTGACCGTTCTAAGGCGGTGACCCCAGCTTTATTCATATTTTGTGTTTATCAGGGTTCCCTCTGGGCTTTACAAAGTTGTCGCCACTCACTTTCGCCAAATTTAAAAAGTTGTCGCCACACTGGGGCTACATTTGGGCAATGAAGATCATGTCATTGTAATACAAACAAAAACTGAGCATTGAACAGTATGTTAAAGGAATTGATTTCATAACATTATTATTAAGAATAACAACACATTTAAGATTGTTCATTAAATAAAGGCACATTCAATCCGTTGTAAGTCTTGTTTATTGACACCTTCTTAGCAGCCTGAATATGTTGCCACAGCTTTGTTGCTTCAGCATGCAGCTTTCTGGTAATCTGAAAATACAAAATGGGAAAAATAATATTAATATACTACTAATTATAATCAACTAATGTGTAGTATATAAATAATATAAATGTGTGCTAGCACATGACCTACTACATAAAGCTCATAGCACAACAGTCAAATAAAATAAGTATTTGTGTACATGTATATTAAATTGTGTGTCAAATAGATTTTCGTGTGAGTCAAATGGATTTTCATGTGCTTAACGATGTTTACCTTTTTTAAACAGAACATCCGGTAGTGAATTAATTTATTAGTTTTTAGAGTATATAGAGTTCATACAGCATATATTGTGTGTTGGAAATCAAATTGAAGGAAATAAAATTCTGTTTAACAACTGTCTTTGTTTGGGTTTTGTTTGCTAGCTGGTGAATGTGAGCGGGGAAACATTTGCATTTTTGAATGAGTCTCATAATTATCAGAATTTAATGTTCACTTTCTAAAAGTCGTTATACACCCTGAACTTGCCATGTTGACGAGTAAAACAGAAATGTCACCGTTTACATGTAAATAGAATCAATATATCTAAAATGTTTAATTATTTTCTATAATTTCACCGATTTTTCTAAACACAATCGATACTTACCTTTTTGAGTGTCACATGGTTGTCAATGTAACGGTCTTGGAATCGGCTTCCAACACTGTGACAAACACTTCACATTTAAGCACAAAGTCGGTAGGTTTATTTCAATGTTGTCTTATCTCTGAAGCAATAAAACTGCCGACCAATTAAGATAACTTGTAACAACACCCCAGATAATCGCAATTCTCACCATTTCATGCCACTTTGAGGTAGTCTGCAGTCAGCACCACGCTCCATTGATTACAGCTGTATCGCTTACATCATGGACATCTGTATTATTACGACTGCCGTAAAGTGGCTGGTAAACACAGCGTCTTTTGTCATTTTAAGAAAATATGAACGCAGAAAAATGCCGATTTTTTTTAAATCGCCATTAACAAAATTTTGTCGCCAGATTTTTTATTTTGTCGCAATTGGCGCCAATGGCGATCGACAGCGGGAACCCTGGTTTATGTTAGTTTGTATTGTGCTGTATTGTGCTGTTCTGTACTGTTTGGGCAATCGGTCACTTGCCTTAAATAAAGGACCAACTAATTGTTTTAATGAAAATTCAATACTGCTGCAGCAGCTGGAGTTTCACTTCTTTATATTGGAAGACTCTTGTGTCGTATTTAGATGACATCATTGTGATGGCGCGTACTTTTGATGAGGCAGTTGTTAGTTTGGAAAATGCATTTATCAGGTTGAGGAAGGCAAATCTAAAATTACATCCTAAGAAATGTAAATTGTTTCAAAGAGAAGTTACTTTCCTTGGTCATGTGATTAGTGAGAAAGGGATTTCTACATGTCCAAAAAAGGTTCAAACTGTTAAAGATTGGCCTAGACCAAGATCCGTAAAGGAGGTCAAAAGTTTTATAGGCTTTGTGTCTTTCTATAGGAAATATATTCACAATTTCTCAACAATTGCAAAGCCATTATATGAACTTTCTGAGAAAGGTGTAAAATTTAGTTGGTCGGAAAATTGCAAGTTGTTTTTGACAAGTTAAAAGATGCCTTGATAAACAGTCCTATCTTGGCATACCCTACACAAACAGACAAGTTTGTTATTGATGTAGACTCATGAAATGTTGGAACTGGGGCAGTTTTGTCTCAGATACAAAATGGACAAAAACAAGTAATTGCTTATTACTCTAAATGTTTTTCAAAACAAGAAAGAGGTTATTGTGTTACAAGAAAAGAATTAAATGGTGTTGTTCTTGCCATTAAACACTGGCATCATTATTTGTATGGTCAGGAATTTACTGTTAGAACAGACCATGCAAGTCTGAAATAATTAATGAATTTCAAGGACTTAGATTGACAGCTATGTCGCTGGTTAAATGTTCTTTCAAATTACAATTACAAAATTGTTTACCGGCCAGGGAAATTGCACTCAAATTGTGATGCACTAAGTTGTACACCTTGTTATGAGAGTAATTGTTTGTACTGTGAGAGAATTGAATCAAGGTTTATGGAACAAAACAAGACTTGTGCTAGAATTAGCCCACAATTATATCCAAATGTGACAAATTTAAACCTAAATGTGACAAATTTAAATGTGACTAAGAGTTCTACATATTCAAAATAAATATAAAGAAGTGAAACTCCAGCTGCTGGAGCAGTATTGAATTTTCATTAAACACAATTAGTTGGTCCTTTTTTTAAGGCAAGTGACCGATTGCCCAAACCGTACAAAACAGCACAATACAGCACAATACAAACCAACATAAACACAAAATATGAATAAAGCTGGGGTCACCGCCTTGGAACGGTCAATGCAAAGCATTGGGGGTTTAAACCTGGTTATAGAGCGCTCATATTCAACTTACGACTTACGAGTTCGTTTTGCAAAGCGTTAAGTCTTTTAGTGAGACAAAGTTGTTGCCACTCATATTGGTAATATTGTGTTTGCTCATTTTGAGGGATCCATTGGTTATGATGGTTGTTTGTATTTGTGCTTTGTTTGTAAGGAATGTTATGGAACCAAGTTCTGGTGATAAAGAGACCAGTTCTGGGTCAGAGATACACTCCATAGTTACACCAACGTAAGGCTTAGAACAGGTTAAGATACAAAAGAGAGTGGAACCCCCTGACAAGTATAAACAAAATTCATGCAGTGTTGTTGCAATGCAGGATTTATCAAATTTACAGCTGATTAAATCACCAGAGTATATTGATAACACATATTGCAAGAAAACCGATTCAAAGGTGTGTAGTGTAAATGTCACCCCAGTAGAAAATAGTAGTAATTGTATTGCAAGTGAAACTAGTTGTCATACTGAATCAAATCCAGAGGATTCAGTCAATGACAAATTAAATTTTATTGACTTAAAGAATTTAGATCTAAAGGAATTGACAAGGCTATAACGGGAAGACTCTATACTCTGTGTAGTAAGAGACTGGGTAGAAAGTGGTATTAAACCAGATTGGAATGATGTTAGTGATAAATGCCCTGATGTTAAGTATTTGTGGTACAGATGGGATTCATTGTTCTTAGAAAATGAGGTGTTGTACAGAAAATGGGAACACATGGATAGTAGTTTGTTTGATTTGCAAATAGTTATTCCTAATAGTCCCAAGGAATACATGTTACATGTATATCAGTTGCACGATAGTGTTACTGCAGGACATTTAGGAGTCAAGAAAACTTTACAAAATATCAAAAAGAGGTTTTTCTGAATAGGATCGCGTAGAGATGTTGAATAGTGGTGTAAGAAATGTACAATTTGTGCAAGTAGGAAGTCTCCTCAAATGAAAAATAAAGCCCCAATGAAACAGTTCAATTGTGGTGCCAGATGGGAAAGAATTTCCATAGATTGTGTTGGTCCTTTTGCACTTACGAAAAAAGAAAATAAATATTTGATGGTTGTCGTTGACCAGTTTACAAAATGGACAGAATGTGTTCCATTACCAAATATAGAAATTGTTACTGTAGCAAATGCTTTGATTGCAAAGGTCTTACAAACTTTTGATATGCCATTATCAATTCATACCGACCAAAGTGTTCAGTTTGAGTCCAATTTATTTAAAGAATTGTGTAATCTCTTTGGTATTCAGAAAACCAGAACTACACCATATAGACCACAATCAAATGGTGGTACAGAAAGAACATAATTTCGTGATGATTGGGATCAATATGTACCTTTCTGCTTGATGGCATACAGGTCATCTGTTCACTCTGCTACTGGTCACACCCCATATAAAATGATGTTCGGTGACGACATGAGATTGCCCATTGATCTTGTTTTTGGTCATCCTTCAGGTTCTGAAAATAGACTTAATGACAAGGGACAAAATTGTCACAAAACCAGGTTTTCATTGTGAAAAACAATCTGATTAAGGGAGACAACTCAAACTGAACTTTTGAAATGAACAAAATTAACCCCCTTTGTAAGTTTGTTTCAAAATAAATCTATTTTTAGTTGTGGTGACCTTGACATTGGAGATATTGACGTGATTCTTTCGTGCGACACACCGTCCCATGATGGTGAACAAATGTGCCAAATAATTGTAAAATCTCACTATGAATTACATAGTTATGGCCCAGACAAGCTCATTTATTGCCAATTTTGACCTTTGAACTCAAAATGTGACCTTGACCTTGGAGATATCGACGTAATTATTTTGCGCGACACGCCGTCCAATGATGGTGAACAAATGTGCCAAATGATTTTAAAATATGACAATGAACGACATAGTTATGGCCCGGACAAGCTTGTTCCGCCCGCCCGCCAGCCCGCCCGCATTCGCCAATCTAATAACCAGCTTTTTCCTTCGGAAAACCTGGTTAAAAATGGCAATGAGTGCATAAACAAATTAAAGGAAAGGCTCTATGATGTGCATAATTTTGCCAGAAATAAGCTCAAACTTTCAAGTGATGTAATGAAAAAGAATTAAGATTTGAAAGTTAACTTACAAACATACAAAATTGGTGATAAAGTTTGGTATTTTAACCAACGACGTTGAGTTGGTCTTAGTGGAAAACTGGCACAACAATGGACTGGACCACGTTTGGTCGTTGGAAAAGTAAATGATGTTCAATATCGCATTCAAATAACAAAACAACAAAAACCTAAAGTTATTCACCATGACAAGTTGAAAATGTATCTTGAAACGGCCACCGGAAAAACTTTGCGAAACCGAAATTTCGCAAACTTAAGTACCCTTTTTCTTGAAGGTTTGCTTATTTGTGATAAAGTATAAGATAAAAGTCTAACTTGTGATTAATAATTGGTTATTTTTGCTTGTTAAATGCGTTTTCTTCACTATGAACTTTATTTGCAAAGTTGGGGTTCCCATGGGATTTTTGTAATATCCCATGGGATTTTTCATTATCCCATGGGAATTTTGGTTTCTCCCATGGGATTTTTCTCCAGCTTTTTTATGGGAGAAAAAATCCCATGGGATTTTCAAAAACATAAAACACGTTCGTTTGTGCTTAGTTATCGATTTTAAGCATTGTTAAAGCATTTGTGCTTATTTTCGTTCAATTTACTTTGATAGAAAAAAAATCCCATTTTTTTATGGGAAAAAAAAATCCCATGGGATTTTTTTCTGATTTTTAGAGATTTATTCATGTAACCTTCAGAAACACTACCTTTTAACAAATGATGAGCATTTCTCGCGATTTCAACGCGTTATATCGTGTTTTAAAATAATAAAAAAATCCCATTGGATTTGTTTGTCCCATGGGATTTTTTTGTCCCATTGGATTTTTTTTCCCATGGGATTTTTTTTCCAATGGGATTTTTTTTAAGGTATAAGTTTCTAAAAGCTATATAATAATAATAATTATAATAATAATAATAATAATAATAATAATAATAATAATAATAATAATAATAATAATAATAATAATAATCGTGCTCAATATGATGAATTTGTACTTTTAAGCGACTAACATTTTTATTCGAGCCGATCGTCGAGTCCGAATGGTGAGTATAAGAGCAATTTACCAGTACAAATAAATCTCACTTGTGAAGAGAACGCTACCGTACTATAAAATAATCTTGATAATAAGTCATATCATTTCTCGACAGAAAATGAAAACAGTATCCATATTGATGTCAGCAATGTCCCCTGCTATGAAAAATATTGACAAAATGAAAAACCTTGACAATAATTCCGTGTCGAATACGCATTAGATTATAGCAATCAAATTCATATAAGCATTGATAAGATAATTTGCGAAAATGGGTCTTATGTCAAATACGGCAAGCGTAGCTCCATTCCATAATGTCCGGCATTAAGTCACGTCAAGTTTCGTGGTCGAATTATAGCATAATAATCATTTTCACATTACGCGAATCATATGAGTTTCCCTACATATATTGTGTTAAAATTTATGTTACACTAATGTGCGATGATGAAAAGGGGATTTCGGTAATTCTACATTCGCCCGCCTAGTACCGAAATCCCCATATTTACGCCTTAAAGGGTCAATAGGTCATCGGTATGAATGGTTTTTGACTTCACATGAATGTTAAGGTGCAAAAAAATGATATTAATTTTAATAATTAAGCACTCTTGACAGCATTAAGTTGCCTCTCAGTGGGGATTTCGGTAATTCTACACTAGAACTTAAACGCGCGCCGGTACCGAAATCCTGCTGTACAAACCTTCAAGTGTCAACAAAATTATTATAGTGTTTTTTTTCATTAGCAACCAGTGACATGTATTATCTCCCATTCGGTTACTTCTTTTGGAAAATAATTAGCGGGGATTTCGGTACTGCTACATTCGTACGCCCAGAGCCGAAATCACCCATGTTTACGCCAATCCCCCATATTACGCCTTAAAGGGTCTATATGTCATTATGTTTGGGTTTTGGCTTTGCATTAATGTTGATTTGTACACAATCATATTAGTGTTAATCATTTAAACACTCTTATCAGAATATTTTTTCCGTTATTAAATAGTTTATTAATGTGAAAAATGTGTAAACGAATGTAAAAAAGGTAAAATGTACATTTAAAACATTGGTTACACAAAAGTATATGTAAATATAACATGACATAGTAATAATAAGTCTTCAGAAAGTATTTTCCAAACAAATCTGATGAAACAAATGATATCGTACTACCTTATTTACAATATGCTATACACTTTTGCAATTTAGTTATCAATGTTTAATCAAAGCATAAATCAGGATAATATGTTGCCTCTTAGCGGGGATTTCGGTAATTCTTAACAAGCACATAAACCCGCGCCGGTACCGAAATCCCCGCTGTACAAACCTTCAAGTGTAAAAAAATACTGATTTAGGTTTAAATAAAGGGAACAATAGTATTTTTGGCCACCAAAAAGCACTTTCGCGTCAACAAAACGATTGAAATTATGTCAGAAACCCAGCTTTTCATTGTATATATTGCAATACACCATCGGCCGCCGAGAGCGGAATACTGCGCTTGGCCGCTAAACAATGTGGATTGCATCAAATTAAATGTCAATTTTCGATTTTATTACAAAAATAAACACTGCCTTTTTATAAATATGTCAAGCACGTACACTTAACAAACAAATCGATATATCTTTATGTTATGTAGAAAAGTAAAGCGCTTTATATATAACAATGTTTTATAATGTCTCTCTGGTTGAGAAAAAAAACTAAACAAAACCATGTAGAACATATATGTTTTCATAATTAAAAAAAAATATTTAATGATGCACGTGATGTTTTATATTTGATATAAGTTCACGTGTCATTGAACGAGTTAAGGGAGAGATGCGAATTAAATTACACATAATTAAAAAATGATACTATACTGTCAGCTTGATTTATAAATTGTGTTCCATCGCGCCAATATATTCATTGTTCCATGAAGTTGTGTATAAAAGCAAAACGATTGAAATTATGTCAGAAATCCTGCTTTTCACATGAAATGATCTTTAACACTTTATTTATTCCAATCAGGTAATTAATAATAATAGGGGAAGTCTATACTGTGTATTAGAAACTTGTTGTGGTGATCCCTATCTTATCCGCTCAATACACATCCACCTGGCTACTGTACAGAAAAAATTAGATTTACTTCCAAAATAACTGATTTCATTAATTGCTAACTTGTTGTCTACATTTTAAATTAACAACGATAATGGATCAACATCACCGTTGCACAATTATTAAGTTCACAGTAATCTGTACTTTAAATAGATAGCCTAATTAAAGACGGTGCTAATAAAGAACAAAGCGTGAATGTGGATATTAAGAAATTAGATCCTTTTTTGCATGACACTGGCAGTATATCATTTTATCTTATATAAATAAGCCACATTTAAGACATGGATACAATTAAAATAAGACACATTTGCATCTTTCATTTCTTGAAAAAAAAAATAAGCACGCAGTCACATATAAATAAGATACATTGAAGACACAGAAAAAAATAAATAAGACACATTTGCATCTTTCACTAAATTTTCTTAAAAAAACATGTGAAACTGAAGAAAAACATTTATTACTGACACATTATTCTAAAAGTCGACTGACAACTTAAGTTCAAAGAGGGATTTACAATTAAATAAGATCCATTTTCGCATGATGCTGGTTGTAGAGCAAGCAATACATTTCTTACTGACACATTATTCTAAAAGTCGACAGGCAACATAAATTCAAAGAGGGAACCACAATTAAATAAGATCAATTTTCGCATGATACTGGTTGTATAGCAAGTAGTCACATATTAATTACAGCTTGCATTAGTTGCAATAATTTTGTTAAGTGCGCGTGCTTCTGAACGTTGCGTTAAGTGAGAGTGTTGTCATTTTGTTAGTTTTATATTTTGGTATTATGTATGATTATTGCTTGTTTTGAATTTGAAATAAACGCTTTCTGGCAAATAAGCATCGTCTTAATTTTAATACAAATAATGAACATTTGACATACACAATGTCCAATAACATACCGGCAATAACATTATATATATGTTAATTTCTGTGCATGTTTATACCGAAATTATAGCCGACATCGGCAGTTAGGGAAATTTAGTGACACACTTTAACACATCAAACATGCATGATAGTTCTTTTTTCATATGATATTCCCCTGGTTGCTTACCGGTGTATTGGTGCAGTTGATAACCCCGCCGGGACTACAGTAGGGTGCTAATACACGCGTGTATCGTGTTCAATACAATCGTCTTAATTTTAATACAAATAATGAACATTTGACATACAAAATGTCCAATAACATATCGGCATTAACATTATATATATGTTAATTTCTGTGCATGTTTATACCGAAATTATAGCCGACATCGGCAGTTAGGGAAATTTTGTGACACACTTTAACAAATCAAACATGCATGATAGTTCTTTTTTCATATGATATTCCCCTGGATGCTTACCGGTGTATTGGTGCAGTTGATAACCCCGCCGGGACTACAGTAGGGTGCTAATACACACGTGTATCGTGTTCAATACCCGATCCATGCTACAACGTGTAAGAACGGGAATTTCGGTAATTCTAACTTTTTAAGCTTGCGCACCTCTAATGGGCACATATCCAAATATAATTTAATTAATTATTTTCCTAATCAGCATCATTTCACTAAACTACATGCAAATTTGTAGGTAGCTTTCCATGCTTAAAAAAAAATAAACCGATTTTTTCAAAACCACCCTCACGCTCGGCTTTTGTCCAGTTTATTTTCACCCCTGGGGTATATAAAAGTTCCATAATTCATTCAGATTTCCAAATATGGGCATGCAGTTGGTGTGTACAGATGCAGTAAAGGTGTTTAAAGTTTAAACAAGATGAAATAAGTATTCTTTTACAGACATGTATTTTTTACAAATTTTAATATATGGAATAGCGCCATGAAATGTAAGTGATTTCAGCCAAGTAAAAATTGGGTCGGTTAAAAACAAAGTGTCATAAAATTCAAAATAGTATCATTTAAGTTATATTTTAAATTAAGTTTTTATAGAAACACTATATACAGCAAAAATACCAAAAAATAGACAGATTTACCGTTTACTTTTTGAAATAAAAATAAAAATGCAACATGCATCATTCGTATTTTCAGCAGTAAATTAATCAAATTAGCCATAACGTTGTTTTAATTTTAAAATTGAAGGATGTGCATACAATTTTCAACATATTTAACAATAAACATAGCTTATGTGCTATATTAAATCAAATTACGTTAGAAAAGAAATAAAACGCGTCGCAAAAAGTATGCGATGTCGGCAGGAATCGAACCTGCGCGGGAAAATCCCAAAAGATTTCAATTTCATCGCCTTACCCACTCGGCCACGACAACTTTACATCTGTGTAACCTTAAATTAGATATATATAAGTAAACAGGTAAAAAGGCTCGCTCGATCTTTGAAGAAATCGCAAAATCGTATTTTTCAGATGATAATTGGATCAAAGTCAATATTTATAGTGAAAATAATGTAATCTAAATGAATAAGTTAAACATATATCAAAATTCGAAGTTTGAAAAAAATAAAATGCATCTCTCGGAAATAAGCGATCATTGAAGATCGGCAATGGCTTATGTATGAAGTGAAAGGACAGTTGAAAGTTTCCATTTTGCACGTTAATGATTCTGATAATATGGTGACAAAGGCAGCAGTCCTATGCAGTATTGTGTTTGACCGGAGAGTTGCGTGATCTGTGTCGGTGTTGGGCGCTCTGAGGGCGCAATCCGGCTACATAGGTACATAGAAACCTCTTGTGGCTATAGTCCATGGATCGGGTTCGGCAGACAGGGAACATGTAAATTTTTATATGTATGTTTTATATCTTAATTACCTAAACGTATATTTATCCTGGTTACTTATTTACTGAGGTATGAGTTAGTCGCAATGATTGTAGATACGCTGTACTATATTTAGTAAGTATTTGGAGGACGAGTGGCACGGGCACGCGCTTTATTATCACTTATGCAAGGAACGCGTTTTGTTTATATACGTATTTTTGATATTCCGATAGGCTTAAGGGAGGTAACTTATTCAAGTAAAACGCGATATTTTTTGCAATGCCTTTTTATAACTCTTGTTTAATTAATTACATACGAATATACAGCTAAATTTAAGATGATTTTTACCAGAAAAAAATTTCGGAGAAAGATATATTGAGATTTTGATATTCCATAGAATGCGAGTCTCCATATATATTTTCTATTGCAGGGGAGGTAATTTAAATTTTTTAAAGTCTCCGAATTGGTCTTTGTTGTATCTATTTACGTTTATTTTCAAGCTTATGGCGATTAAAAAATTAATTATTATTAGTATATGCTCAAATAGATATTGGTACGGATATATCGTGTTCATATAACTGTTACTACATCCATTTCATTCATCATTCAGGTCGGGCTACACAAATCTCGTGAAGAGGCCAGTAGGACCTGTAAACAAACTCTCATACACACACTCTTCACTCATCGTGGCGCTCTCGCATGTCTGAGGCGATATATAAGATCGATGTCATATATAATACTGTATTCGCTGGTATTTTCGGTTGATATGTTTGATTGCTTAGGACGCAATGAATATAGTGTATTTATATTTAATCGAAGTGAGCTCATTGTTGTTTCTGGCGGTATTCAATTTCTGGTAATAGTTTCGCGATTAAAGACGTCGGTTCTCGGTTAGGTGTGGAATGTTCTTATTTGTTAATGTGCCAAGTGCTTAAAGGCGGTTTATCGCACTTTATTAGTCGGCGTTTCAAGAGAATGGGTAATAAATGCAAATCAGTAGGTGCTTAGAAGACTTAAGTACGGCAAGAACCACAACTCACTCTGCTAGGAACGATTACCACTGCCTGTCTGCAGCAGACGACAAATGATTCTGCTCTAGCAGTGAATGTATATACCAGCTTGTAAACGCCATTGGCCAGTCTAGTGTTTATCATTAAAATATGCACATATTGGCTGCTTTCATGGAAAACGAGGCTTAATGCACGTCAAATAAGATTAGCCTGTGCACAATGATAAGCATATGCAATGCGAACAAGCTAATCAAGGACGACAACAGCGAACAACTAAAGTGCCTTCAGCGCTTTGATTTATAATATACATTATGTCCTATGTTATATGGCGTATAGCTACTAATATATGTGTGTATAAAATATGTTAACCGTCTTTATTTTTTAAATAAATGAAATCATACTGAAACTCTACGAATTGAGGATTTACATGTTTTTATGAGCTGTCAAAGATTATTACAAACAACAATTATTATCTTTTTTAATGCAGACACTTTAAAAGACTGTGGGTGCGGACCCAGGATCCTGCGATAAATCAAACGGAAAGGTACTTTAGGTACTTAAGCTACGTTGAAGAAACTCGGACATTGTTGACGCCCTGTCTTCAATAAATACTGTTTTTGAGTGAGGTTAAACTTACAAATGTATTTGTTAGCCAATTGACGTGTATCGTGGTATTTTGAAATTATTTTTAAAATAACTGGGCTAAGCATTGGTTTCGGTGGAAGTACTGCAACAATTTCGCTAGATTTTAACACATTTTAACACTCCGCATTATGATATTTTGATTCAATTTTTCATATTTATACCAAGTGAGTTTTCATTTGACCGCCTTGCGGATACAGATCCATTAGCATGTGCTTGTGTATTATAATAACAATTAATGAGTTAATTTACTACTTACAGTATCGTTATTTTCATCAACATCATCGTTATCAACGTTATCATGATCATCATCATCAACATAATCATCATCTCATCATTATCATCATCATCATCATTATCATCATCATCATCATCATCATCATCATCATCATCATCATCATCATCATCATCATCATCATCATCATCGTCATCATCGTCATCATCATCGTCATCATCATCATCATCATCATCATCATCATCATCGTCGTCGTTGTCGTCGTCGTCGTCGTCGTCGTCGCCCTCGTCCTCGTCCTCGTCCTGCTCCTCCGTCTCCACCGCATCATCAGCAGCAGCATCGTCATCAGCAACAGCAGCAGCATTATCGTCACTATCACCAACAACATCGTTATGGTCGTCATCGTCGTGATCATTATCATCAGTGTCATCATCATCATCATCATCGTCATTGTTATCGTCGTTTTTCTCCTCCTCGTCGTCGTCATCGTCATCATTGTCGTCATCGTCATTCTCATCATGAACAATTTCAACAACCGTAAAACCTATCGCTCAGCTCATTTTTGCAGTGAATTCGGATGTTATATCAAATCTTTTTGATTAATAGAGTTTGCTGCTTAATGTATTAATAGCTAAATAATAATGTTGATAATATTGAAAATAAATGGTTTCAATTTTATTTATCCGTTTAAGATGCAGTATTTGACCAAGTCAATTTGTCGCTAAAAGTAGTCATTACACATTCAATCCAAAAAGCGTTACGAGTTGCTATTGAAACTATAATCGCATTCCGATAAAAATGGTGTCTGTATTAGGGCCTGTTTAATTTCTACGCTTAATTGCAATTCATAAAAATATTTTTAAGGGTACCGGTATATCTAGACACACTCTGTTATCCAAACAATCCTTGTGATCATAAACAAATAAACAATGAAATATAAATAAAATTAGATGATAAAAAATGGTATCTTCCTTTTTGCTGTTGCTAGTTATCAACAGAGTAGCAAAACTTTTAAATATAAATTATATTCAATTCATAGCACGCTTAAAGATTTGAAGTTTATCTAAATCTATAAGCACAAACATATTTATGTTTGTTAATACAAAGCTGTAGCAGTTTTCTGATTGCGCTTGAAAAGATGTGATTGTTGTTGTTGCATTAATAGTATCATTAGTTTGTATTTCCTGATTAGGTATTCCACCATACATTTTGTTTTTAATCAGATGTCTTATAATTGGCATTGCAATATTTCAATAACGAGTAATCAACACAATTGACTTTATGTATTTTTAATTGTTTATCCATATTATCATTAACACTTGAGGGAAAAATAAGCTGTGTCATTTTTTGTTTTTTATTTTACTTATGGTTCAGACAACTCTGCTTTTACTATATGCCGTAATAATTATAAGTTTCCGTTCACTTAAAGATATTGTTTTTCGTGTTGGAAAATTTAAATACGAAAAATATTTAGAGACAAGTGTGTTATGTTTGTTTGTCAATTATTTAATTGAAGTAGAAATAATACATCAGTGTACATAATTTTATTGTGTTGTTCCCTTCGTTCTTTACTTTAAAAATGCAACTTAACAGCTTTGCAATCAACTGAAATAATATATAAAAAGTAAAAACAATAAACGTTTGGCTTTCTTAATACGATATCATTTCAAACGCTGTTGGAAGGAACCATTGCTTATTAGAGGTTTACAAGGTAATTTACCCAAGTACGCAAATGTAATGGTCGATTGCCCTTAAGCATGATTCTGTTTTATTACTTTAATCCGGTTGTAAAAATGCATGACCGAAGGGTCATCAGATAAGCAAAAACAGGGTCAAAATCTGATAAAATAGCGCTGTTTAACTGACTGTACGAAAATCCGTATGTCCGAAAATTTAGAATCATGAAAACATAAATATTTTGGCTTAAACAGGAAATGTAAGAAAATTTAGAATGTAAGAGAAAATACGGTGGTTTTATGGTGTTTAAATCGATTAGAAATAGCAAAACCTAAAGACATTATCTCAAGTGTGATTTTCAAAAGATTTTATATGAATGTACACACACGGTAAAACTAGTCTATTAAAATGAAATACCTTCATTGGTTCTCATGTTTTTAATATTTATTAAACATAGGTATTTGTGAACACTTGTTGTTATATAATATTGAAATGTACACGCATACTGAACATAAAATCATTAGCATAACGGCTAAGTTGGTTTTTACTAAGATTGCAATAGTGTTTATTTTATTATTATGAATCTTATGAGGATAATTTTGAAAGTATGACACAGAGTATCTGAAGAAGATATATACATAATCACATATGTTGTTGTTGTTGTGGTTATTGTTTCAATATTTTTATGAGTATCATACATTCAATGACGAATAGCTATTAATTTGTCATACAAACACCATAATTATTATTGGATTGCGGAGATTAAACAAATCGATTCCCTAGTAACTGATATAACTGATACATTTTTTGAGCGACAATTTGAAACTAAATCTAGTATTATTTAAATTTGATTATTTTAATTGCAGACTTTTTTATTAACCCCAATTATTGTGTACGCAACGTTTCTTTTATTTAAATCGCTGAGTACGAAGCATCAAGCTGTTTTTTAATTAATTGACAGTGATCTTTAATGTATGTCATAATATAAATTGAAATCAATCTTAATTAAAGCTTGAGCGGTTGGTTTGTAATAAGTTTTGTAAATGTTGCTGTAGGATATGTATGCACAATAAATACTAACGCTCTGGCATATTGTGATGGTGATATGATTATATATTGCACAATGAATATGTGATGATGTTCTTGTGATAATATTGAGGCTATAATTAGTTTTTGAATTAAGCTAGCTAATTTCAAATAAGATAAAATTATCAGTAAGTTATAGTATTGTTTGCCTCTAGGCGCATAATTAATTGAAGTCCTAGTTTATCTGTTAATCCTCGCCCCATGTGGTGTCCCAGTGGGTACACTGATATTAATACACGATGTATTGGTCCACAATTAAATCTCTTATAAAAACATGTCTCTCAGGTGACTGAAAAATGGCTGTGTAGATACAACAAATACTACTACAACGGAGACTAAGATAACACATGTTACAATTAATTTGTCTTCCTTGCGTTCTTCTTATACGACAAACACTTCTAAAACAAAAAAGCAAAAAGCCGCTACTGCTACTGCTACTGCTTCGGCTACTCTTACTGCTACTGCTACTGCTGCCGCTGCCGCTGCCACTGCAACTGCCGCTGCCACTGCCGCGGCCACTGCCACTGCCGCTGCCACTGCCGCTGCCAGTGCTGCTGCTGCTGCTGCTACTGATAGTGCTACTGCTACTGCCACTGCTACTGCCACTGCTATTGCCACTGCCACTGACGCTGCCACTGCCGCTGCTGCTGTTGCTTCTGATAGTGCTACTGCTACTGCTGCTTCTGCTGCTGTTGCTGCTGCTACTGTTACTGCTACTGATACGGCTACTGATACTGCTACTTCTACTGCTAGTGCTACTGCTACTGCTACTGCTACTGATTCTGCTACTGCTACTGCTGCTGCTGCTGCTACTGCTGCTGCTGCTGCTGCTACTGCTACTATTGATAATAATTCTCCTTCTACTTCTCTTTCTAATATTGCTAGCGATGCTTCATAATTTATTTTTAAATGTATCATTTTGTTAAAACAGGAAAGAACTGTTATATATATTTTCTTAAAGGGATCTTTTCACGCTTTGGTAAATTGACAAAATTGAAAAAAGTTGTTTCAGATTCGTAAGTTTTCGTTTTAGTTATGATATTTGTGAGGAAACAGTAATACTGAACATTAACCATGCTCTAATATAGCCATTATATGCATCTTTTGACGATTTTAAATCCTAAAAATTATAAAGCGTTGCAACGCGAAACGATTGAATAATTTGGAGAGTTCTGTTTTTGTCGTTAAATTTTGTGAAACTACGAAGATTGCTTATATAAGGTATAAAATACGTCGAGAATGTGTACTCGGCGGAATAGCTCAGTAGGCATAAGCGTTTATACTACAGGACTCTGCCAGGACTCCAGGGGTCACTGGTTCGAACCCTGCTCCGGGCAATGTACATTTCCTTTTTTTTTTTTTTCTTGATTTTTTACTGGAGCTTTTATGATCCAATGTTTACATTTATCAATATAAAGCATTTAATGAATAAGTTAAAAAAAAGGCCAAAATCTGTGAAAAGGCCCCTTTAAAGGTGTAAAGAATCTAAACTTTTCTGCGATTAAAGTTTTATTTAACTGGATTAGTATAGGCCACATAACAGACGCTATTGTACCGATTTGTACTAAACAACATTTTGTCATAATCAACAGTTTTAACATGCCGCAGTTTCCTTGGAAGTTGACCTTTGATTGGAGTTATGTATAAAACATTAACAAGGTATTTGTTGACAGTTTGTCCTGTCACAATTATATATTAGTTGAGCCAAACGTGTGATAAAGATCCCTTTTGGGGTGGCGATAAATACTATTTATATTGTTCAACAGTGGGAGACTGAGAAAACATATGTTACAATTAATTTGTCTACTTTGCCTGCTTCTTCTTTATATATTTTTCTTGCTAATCGTTTAAGTTTAGTTTTAGTTAAGTAGGTATATCAATTTACATTTTTTGATAGATATTTATTTGGATAGTAATAGTATGTTTTATTTGACTTGACATCATTGAACCGGTTTATTCATTGATAAGATCGGGATCTCCACAGGTGTTTAATCTCGATTGTTAGGTGGGGAGAAGGGTCCGAATGATAATGTTGTCGTCGGCTTACGAATCACATTTCACAAGTTTTAGACAAATATGCATACGTTATAAACCTAATTTAAGTATTACATAGATAATAACTTATCTTTATTTTGATGAACTACGTTTAAGGTATAAAACTATAATTATCTATGTGTTGTGTGCCGCATACATACCATCTTGCTTTTTTAAATTTGATCACAACGGTCCGAAGTCATAAACATTCATTATGCATGGTTGCTAAAGCACAGTGTATACTAACTAACCTATGTTTATTGTTGTTTGCTAGGGTTATTATTATTATGTTTTTTTTTTTTTTTTATTTTTTGGGGGTGGGATGGCTTTTATAGAAGATTTCAACTAGTCCTTCAATTAACGAAAAAAAAATATTGGTATAGGAAATATAAAAGAGTAATAGACAGCTTCATTCATGCTGTTCTATTATGGTGTTTTAACGCATATAATTATGTATGGTTGATGAAGCACATTGTATGCTACCGATGTTTATTGTTGTTTGATGATGATGTTAAGTTGGTGTTGCTGTTGTTGTTAATGATGATGAGGAGGAGGAGGAGGAAGAAGAAGAAGAAGAAGATGATGATGATGATGGTGATGATGGTGGTGGTGGTAGTAGTGACGACGACGACGATGATGATGATTTTGATTATGATAATGAGATTTGAATTAAATTAATGCGCAAAGATTTTTCTTTTTAGCGGCCAAATGCAGATATCTGCGCTCGGCCGCTGTAAGGGTTATGTAATATTTGCAATCTACATAGGAGTCAATAGCAGATACCAAGCACCATATGCTTATGAGAAACAAAAGCAAAATATTGGCAATCGCTGAAATCTCGAATATGACTTAATCATTTTATTAAATGAAAACCGGTAACTATTTTAAACGGTTATTATATTGCAACAACTTAGCGGTGTTTATCCAAAAGACCATTGTTATAATTACAGGGACGTCAATAGGCCAAACTATTCAGGAAATATGATTTGAGTCGTCAAGGATAGATTTTGAGATCAATGTACGTCCGATGAGATTTAAAGGGAATTGGAGGCGTAGGGACAGATTCGTTCGAGTACGCGATCATTTGAGAACAAATTATGTTGAAGCTTTATCGGAATTCCGGAAATTTGCGATCGGTACCGATTTTTCCTGGTTCTTTTTTATTGATTCTGATAAGTTAGCGGCCGGCACGGACATGAATATTAACTGATGAAAACCTCTTCGCTACTTTCCGAAAATCTTCGACATGTTGCAAATATCCGTAATATTCCGCATTGTACTCACCAGAAATTGCAACTAGAAAGACTACAATAAATCAGTTAGCTACGGCTCGGGCGGGGATTTACCTTTTATCCCTGTAAGGGACCTAATGCCCCAGACTACCGGCTATTTTTTCCGGAATTCGAACTTGATACACTTGATATCCCTGAATTAAATATTTATATCCGCAATTTTGATCTCTAGAGTGCTGACTGTTAGTATTGTATTTGACTGGAATGACTGTCGATTATGTGTTTTTAAGATTAAAACAAGCTTACGAAGAACTTTGTGTTTGCTTTTTTGTACGCTTTCTTTTTAAAAATGTATTGTCCGCCACGGACGCAACAATTGACCAAATGTACCAGATTGTGGTCTCTTTAAAGTGCTATGTTTTTACTGCCGTGATATCTTTAACAAACTACACATTATTGATCGTGGACGTTTTATACTCTTATTGAATTTGTTTCCCCAAAATATGCTCTTCTATTAGTAGATGTTTAGGTGACGATGTTCTAATTATAGATCTTACACGGCCAAGAAACACTAGATAGGTCTTTGCAAAGAGAGCTGTTGGATATCGTGAATGCGTTCAATGTGGCCTGTTTATTTCAGAAAGCTATGTGCAATGTTTTATGGGGATTTCTATCAAATTGCCAATTGCAAAATTTGATTTAATTCATTCGGACCTACAAGCGGGAAACTTCTTCATTAAAATTCAATGGGCTTTTAAGAAGTTCGTTGAAAGGCCAAATTTGACGTTAAACAGCAACGCCGAAAAAATTGCTACTCAGTCTTATTTATCACTTTTTTTGTAAGATTTACCAGTAGACCTTCTTCAGTGAAATTAAGCAAACACACAGTGCCGACAAATATGGAAGGGTATTTAGGTAAAAATTACATCCTTCTTTGTGACTGTGTCATGATTCTTGATGGTACTTTCAATTAGTATGTAGACACCTTTTCATGCTTGATGACACTTACATCTTGCCTGATGTCCAATGTCTATTTACATTCTGCTTAATGGTATCATGCATGTGTACAGATGCAACATTCTTGTTCGTTAATTGCATGCTGCATATGTGTATGTTGGTTTGTGCAGAGAGACTTGTGCAATAGGCGCAGTGCATAATGAAATCAAATATTAATGCGTTTAATAAATTAACGCGATGGTAAGATGTGAGTTTCACCCAAGCACAAAGCAACATACTATCATGCATGATACAATGATGTCAATTGACAGTCATTCCGAAATGCTACGGAGGACTACGGAAATTTACGGCGTATAACGGAAATTTTATGTTATAGGAGAAGTTGCGCACCTTTGTAAGATATTTGCTACTGAACCGAAATTAACCGCGTGTTTGTAGACTTAACTTTTTTTTTGGCTAATGACTAACCATAATTTTTGTACAGTAATTTACCTTCAATAACCAAAGAAAGTCTATGGATATATTTCAATATATGCTACTAATGCATGTATGCAGAGCTCCAGATAAGACGCTTAAAGTCGTAAAAAATTGAATTAAATTTAGTAAAAAAGTAGACTTAAATTCTGTGCGTACGGTTACACATTGGAAAAATAAAATAAGAATTCAAAATGTGTGATCATGCGTAAAACTCAATATCAATGCATATAATGTAAACATTTTATCAATGAGTTCCCACTCGTCTAGGCCCTCATTACAATTATGAAATCAACAGCACTTTAACGTTATTATGAATAACAGACCATCTTTACAACAGTCGAAAAGCCGAACGTTTTCCATTATCTGGTCCTTTTATCGCAAAAAGTCTGCTGTAACCCGGCAATTGTCATTAGCTCTTCTTAGACTATAAACCTAAATGCGGATGTGCCAAAAATTATATTTACCTGAAAAAAAAGAATTCATAATAGACTTTAAGGCTGGATTATTATAGAGTGTAAACCAAGATTTTGCTGAAAAAGTTATCTGGAACTTTGCATGTATGTTGAGAGGAAATCGATTACATAATTTCAAATTTACTAGAGTACTTTTATATTGCACCACATAAAATGCTTTAAAACTATAATATTGAAGTGCACATATAAACTTTATTATAGATGGGTAGGTATTTCGTGTCAATCTCTTTCACATATGAAAGAGCTGTTGGTCATGCTGCTTTAAGTACATATAGATGCATGACACAATTTAGATTAAGCAAAATAAAACACTAGGTATTTGCCAAGAGTCAAATATATACGAGCAGTAAGAGCGTAATCGTGCACAGCGAGACTTACTCATGTAGAATTGAAACTCTTATTGCTTTCTTTCGAAATAATTTCATGTGTCCGATCTAATATGCAATATGCCCGGTGTTTTTTTTGCGGATTAATGTTCCGTTTTAGATCCATAATTAACGAATACCTCAATATTTTCAAAAATTAACACCGGAATAATGTTCACCGACATTTTTTCATACAGATTGGATATAAATATTATAGAGCTTAACAAAAAATACATTAAGCCCTGTTCTCCCGGCACACGTGCTGGACACACAGGTGGTTAGCGTGTGGCTATGATAATAATTAGTGAAAACATCTTTTTGAATGATAAATAATCATATTAAAACGAAAAATCAAATTTTCTATATAAAAAAAAATCACTACCGTTTTATATATAACAAGGTATCCAACTCGAAATCATCCGAAAACGGGGTGCATCGTTTTGAGCAGCCATTACTAAATTAATTTTGCAGCGATTTTCATGACCCGGTCTTATTCAACGCAGAAATGAATTTCCTTTTAGGAAATGTATATATATATTGTTATATTTCTACACATGCTGGGTCAAATTTTAAGAAATAAAGCTATACATAATTCGCTTGACCCAGTTGTTATCGATCAGACCGTATTTATGAATGAAATCTCCAGTTGTAAAGACACAACTCCGCATTGGAGCAATGAAATCACTCTTGTGTTTAAAATGTCAGTTGGTTGAAATGTATGTAAACAAAGGTTTGAAAATGCGCTAGACAGTTAGTTTTGATGCATAATTCTACGGCAAGCACGGTAAGAATGTTTTTTCATACGTTTTATTGAATAATGGTATCGAGGTTCGTGAACTTTGCAGGGAAAATGCCCATTTCCCCGTGAAGATTTCAGTCATAAATACTGTCTGATCGATCACAGCTGGGTCACGCGAGTTGTGTATCGTGTTATTTTTTAAAAGTTGACCCAGTAATTGTAAAAATATTGCAAGACATATACATTTCCAGAAAGGAAATTTATTTCTGCGTTGAATAAGACCAAGATCGTGAAAATCGCTGCAAAATTGATGAAGTAATGGCTGTTAAAAACGATGCATCCCGTTTTCGGATGATTTCGAGTTGGATACCTTGTTGAATATATATTTAACTTATTTTTTTTAAGAAAAGTTGATTTTTCGTTATAATATGATTACTTATCATTCCAAAATATGTTTTCACTAACTAGTATTATAGCCACACGCTAACCACCTGTAGCTGGACACTTTTAAAAAACACTATACAAATTCAAGTACTTATGCACTTAATTGATTGTAAACAATGACGGTTGAAATCCGTGCGTGGGAATTTTTCTGGTAACCAAGAGCGACGTCAACGTTCATGACAAACCTGTTTATATGACATTTATTATTGATTTTTTCCAACTTGATTGAAAATTATGTTTTATGATATTTTAATACATGTAGATGAAGTAGTTGTTTTCTCAACGAGGAGTACAATAGTTGTACAGTACTAGACACGAGTACTTGTAACTTTCAGGTTTCTCTGTATACCACAGACATTATATAGTCATAAAATGATAAATATGTGTTTATAGAAATTGTAATTATAGCATGGTAAATAGACTAGAGAAATCTGAAAGTTTCACGCACAGGTCTGTGGCAATGGGGGTTTGGGCTACTTTATAAATATGAGGTCGATATGCAATGCACATCGGTAGATTACGTCTACTGTAATTATTTGGACTAGGGAAGGGCCACAATTCCAACACATCAGCCCCGTTATGTTCTGAATAAAATACATGTATAATTTCTTGAGTGCCAATTGCATCTTACAAATATCAAAAACATTCACGGCAGTCAATTCATTGTGTAAACTTACTGGTCTTCATGGCAATAATGAACGTATTTAGTTTAATGGAGATTATATAACGAAGGGAACTAATTCAGCTTATTCAGTTTACTAGTCAAAATGATTCGGATGTTTTCGCTTTTTTTTTCCGAAAAGTAATTTATTCAACATACGGAAAATAAACGCGCGCCACCTGATGTCATAATTTAGTAACTTGCATTCTGCTTACTGCCTGTTGCTAACTGCCGTTGTTAATGACGCTTAGTGGCAAAACCGATTATGACTGGTTTCAGGAATAATGAACACACAAACATTGGATAGTCACCAAGCATGTTGAAACAATCATCAAGTATAACCGATAGAGAACAAGCATGTTGGAACTGTCATGAAGCATGTTAGAATAAACATCACGCATAATGTAAATATTATTCATGAATGATGTAATGTTGCAGCAATCATCAAGTATAAACGAATAGACAACAAGCATGTTGGAATTGTCATAAAGCAAATTAGAATAAGCATCAGTCATAATGTAAATATTCACCACGAATGATGTAACTTTTACCTAAATATCCTTCCATAGACATGTGTTGTTGCTAAAATAGACATAGAGATTTGAGCATTGGGAGTGACCTAATCATAATGTGCTTTAGCAGTATTACGGAATACCGTTAGTGCCATCGTGGTTACACATTAAAATCCAGAGGGCGAGAACGCGAGAACGCGATAGTACGATGGCGACAATGTGACAATACGATGATGACAGGGTGACAATACGATGGCGACAATGCGATAGTACGATGGCGACAATGCGATAGTACGAGATAATACGATGACGACAATCAGACAGTGCGATGACGACAGTGCGACAATACGATGGCGACAGTGAGATAGTACGATGGCGACAATACTACAGTTCGATAGTGCGATAATACGATGACGACAGTGCGAAAATACGATGACGACAGTGCGACAATACGATGGCGATAGCCGACAGTGCGATAGTACGATGGTGCCAATGCGATAACGCGATAGTATGATGGCGGCAATTCGAAAATGCGATGGCGACAGTGCGACAATACGATGGCGACAATGCGATAGAACGATGGCGACATTGCGATGATACCACGGCGACAGTACGATATGACTATCGCATTGTCGCCCCCGTACTATCGCACTGCCGCCATTGTATTGTCGCACTGTCGCATTGTCGTCATCGTACTAGCGCGTTTTCGCAATCGTACGAACGCATTGTCGCCATCGTATTGTCGCACTGTCGTCATCGTACTTTCGCGTTCTCGCATTCTCGCCCTCTGGATTTTAATCAGTAACCACGGTGGCCCTAACGGTATTTTGTACAGTAAAGTGCGTAAAATCTGGTTTGGAATAACAATTTTTATGCCGAAAACAGATGTTGAAAACCCGACTTTGTTTTATAAGTAGTAGTCTAAATATACAATGAGTTTTCCGAGCATTAAATAAACATATTAAAATAAAATTCATGTTCGTATCAGTTGAAGTTCCTGTTAATAGTAGAAGCAAAGAACACAATAAAACGCTGATTGGGCTTACTAATTTGAGGCAAGAAAAAACACATCGCGCTATTATATATAACATATAACGCGCATCCGCAAAGTTCGAGCGCCCGTCTCGGTGCCGTCGTTTCCGGTGAAAGTTTCGCACAGGAGCTACCGAGTTTGGATATGAGACCACGAATCATGGCTTGACTTTATATATCAGTCAGCGTAGTACCTGACCAGACTGCGCGGTTGGACAAGCTAGGATGGACCAACTTCGGCCGCATATGACATAAGACCCATTTTCGCATGACGCGGGTCATCTGACCTTTATAATGTGTATATAGCTTTGAATGGAATTTGCACATAGTTTTTGGCATGGACTTATTGTTATGCTAATGTGTTGCACGCTTTCAAAAGCAGAGGGCATATATAAGATCAATTATACTACGGAGTTCATTTTCTGTTGCAAAATGAAATGCAATAAAGATTGTTACTCAGCGGTGTGTACAGTATGACAGCGTTGTCTGTCTGCGATGCATTTATACTGGTTCTAAGCTGGCATACTCACCAATTGGACTCAACCATCTGCTCGAACAAGAAATGATAAGTTCTACTAGCATAAACCTTTAATTGTAACTCATTTTAAAAATATTCATGTTATTTATATTATTCAATTTATTATTCAAAATTATAATTATTATTTCCTTTATTGTTGTTTTTCGCATTAAGAAACTTAATCGGCTTACGAAACTGAAAAATCCCATTGGAAAAAAATCCCATGGAAGAAAAAATCCCATGGGTGAAAAAATCCCATGGGATTTAAAAATCCCATGGGATTTTTTTTTTTTTTTAAACACGACTAAACGCATTAGAATATCGTAGTTGTTCATCATTTCATAAAATATGATGTTTCTGAAAGTTTCATGAATAAATCTCCCAAAATAAGAAAAAAATCCCATGGGATTTTTTCTCCCATTTTAAAATGGGATTTTTTTATTACTAAATATTTTTATATATAATTGGCATAAAACCAATATACAGTCCTTAAATAACGTTAAAATACTTGCAAACGCAAATAAAACACGTTTTTTAAAATGTTCAAAATCCCATGGGATTTTTCTCCCATTTGCAAATTATGGGAGAAAAAAATCCCATGGGAGAAAAAATCCCATGGGACAATCGAAAATCCCATGGGAAAATGCAAAAATCCCATGGGAACCCCAACTTTGCTTATAAATTTCATAGTGAAGAAAACGCGTTTTTTGAGTGAAAATAACCAATAATTAATCAACGATAAGACTTTTATCGCATACTATGTCTCAAAGTAGCAAATCTTTAAGAAAAAGGGTACTTAAGTTTGCGAAATTTCGGTTTCGCAAAGTTTTTCCGGTGGCCGTTTTGGAGGAAATTATTAATCAGACAATGAATCTTCAATACAAATTTATCTCATTTTTTAATACATATTTACAGAAAAGTTATACCTGCCTCGTGTGTGGGGATATCACGTTCCCAACACGTATGAAATGTTACAAGCATGTGGTGGAGCAGCATTCCGGGGTCTCGTTGAAATGTGTTCGGTGTTGTAAGGTCTTCCACCGAAACACGCCTGGCAATGGTCCGTGCCACAATCAAAAGGAGGACTATATTATGTTTGTACAGACGACGGGCGCACGTGGAGCGGAGGCGGAGAAAGTCCTAAGCGAGTTTAAGCTGAAGGTCCCTTCACTGATAAGAGGCACTAGACACATCCAGACAGATGTCAAGAGGCCAGAGGACCATGACGCCACGCGGCCAATCGCCACTCGACCAGCTCCTGTATTATCGGGAAAACGCCAGCCTGAACTTCAAGCAAATGAGGACAACTGGAAGCGGGCCAAGAAGAGCCGGTCTCTTAGTTCTTCCAGTGCGTCATCGGAAAAAAGTTCTTCCTCCTCAGATTCCTCAAATTTTTCCATTGTGAAAGAACCAAACGTTTCAGTCCTGGAACCAGAAAAGGATCACCCAAAATCCACTACGCAACAAATCTACCCAGAGACAAGGGACAAAATTGTCACAAAACCAGGTTTTCATTGTGAAAAAAAAATCTGATAAAGGGAGAATACTCAAACTGAACTTTTGAAATGACCAAAAAAAATTAACCCCCTTTGTAAGTTTTTTTTTTTTTTTAATCTATTTTTAGTCGTGGCGACCTTGACATTGGAGATATTGACGTGATTCTTTCGTGGGACACACCGTCCCATGATGGTGAACAAATGTGCGAAATGATTTTAAAATCTCACAATGAATGACATAGTTATGGCCAGGACAAGCTCATTTATGGCCATTTTTGACCTTTGAACTCAAAGTGTGACCTTGACCTTGGAGATATCAACGTAATTATTTCGCGCGACACACCGTCCAATGATGGTGAACAAATGTGCCAAATGATTTTAAAATCTGACGATGAACGACATAGTTATGGCTCGGACAAGCTCATTTATGGCCATGTTTGACCTTTGAACTCAAAGTGTGACCTTGACCTTGGAGATATCGACGTAATTATTTCGCGCGACACACCGTCCAATGATGGTGAACAAATGTGCCAAATGATTTTAAAATCTGACAATGAACGACATAGTTATGGCCCGGACAAGCTTATTCCGCCAGCCCGCCAGCCAGCCAGCCAGCCCGCCAGCCAGCCAGCCCGCCCGCATTCGCCAATCTAATAACCAGTTTTTTCCTTCGGAAAACCTGGTTAAAAATTGAATTGATTGAAATAAATGTTGGAGGAAAATTTGTATTACCACAAAACCCACCATTGAAAACACCAACATCAAGTACTCTAACCTAATTGATCGAGATCCAATACACTTTGACATTATCCTGAACCATCTTAGATATCAACAGCAGAAATGCCACATCTCGTTGGACATTCTTCCCAACACCAGACGTGAATTGGCTTGCATAAGCCTAGAGGCAAAATTTTATGGATTGAATGCCCTTGTAAAGATGTGTGATAAAAAAGATCTAACTTGAAATTGTGAACAGTGGAGATTGAAAATGAAATTGAATTAAGTTAAAGGACAGTTAATGTTTCCTTGCTATTTTTTAAGTTAATGTTGAAGAATATTTATAATCCAAATGGTTATAATATAATTCATCTGTCACGGTATTTCTTAAAGGGGCCTTTTCACAGATTTTGGCATTTTTAAACTTATTCATTAAATGCTTTATATTGATAAATGTTAACATTGGATCGTAAAAGCTCCAGTAAAAAATCAAGAATAAAATTAAACAAGAGCGCCGCATGACGGAGCAATATACGCCCGATTCGTGTGCCATTGGAGATGATACACTGATGATTGATGTATTTGTTTTGGAAATAAGCAAAAAAAAATTTCAAAAATCGCGATAAAAATAAACCCGATGAAAATATCGCAAAATAAAACTGGATAAAAATATTGCATAAAAATATTGCATGTGTTAATCGGTTGCATGTCTCCAATCAGACCTGACTGATATATAATCTATATACTACCTCTGACCAAGTTTGGTGAATTCAACTTGAACTAGAGCTTTGTCACTGAATGTGACTTATACCCCCATACCACTTTGACGCAGGATAAAAAGTTGTTTAAAAGTTTCGGATGAATACAATTTGAATTAGAGTCCGGACAAAGTGGCGCCGTTGAAAATGCACTAATTGACCCTATGACCTAGTTCTTGACCCGACATGACCCATATTCGAACTTGACCTAGATATCAACTAGATGCAACTACTGACCAAGTTTGGTAAAGATCGGATGAATACAATTTGAATAAGAGTCCGGACAAAGTGGCGCTGTTGAAAATGGACTAATTGACCCTATGACCTAGTTTTTTACCTGGCATGACCCATATTCAAACTTGGCCTAGATATCAACTAGATGCAACTACTGACCAAGTTTGGTGAAGATAAGATTTATACAATTTGAATTAGAGTCCGGACAAAGTAAAATGCACTAATTGACCCTTTGACCTAGTTTTTGATCCAGCATGACCCATATTCGGACTTGACCTAGATATCAACTAGATGCAACTACTGACCAAGTTTGGTGAAGATCGGATGAATACAATTTGAATTAGAGTCCGGACAAAGTGGCGCCGTTGAAAATGCACTAATTGACCCTATGACCTAGTTTTTGACCCGGCATGACCCATATTCGAACTTGGCCTATATATCAACTAGATGCAACTGCTGACCAAGTTTGGTGAAGATCGGATGAATACAATTTGAAATAGAGTCCGGACAAAGTGGCCCCTTTGAAAATGCACTTATTGACCCTATGACCTAGTTTTTGACCCGGCATGACCCATATTCGAACTTGGCCTAGATATCAGCTAGATGCAACTGCTGACCAAGTTTGGTGAAGATCGGATGAATACAATTTGAATTAGAGTCCGGACAAAGTGATGCCTTCCGCCCGCCGCCCGCCCGCCGCCCGCCCGCCCGCCAAGGGGTTTCACATAATACGTCCCGTATTTTATACGGGCGTATAAAAAAGGAAAAGAACATTGCCCGGAGCAGGTTTCGAACCAGCGACCCCTGGAGTCCTGCCAGAGTCCTGAAGTAAAAACGCTTTAGCCTACTACTAAGCTATTCCGCCGAGTACACATACATTTACTTGACGTATTTTATACCTTATATAAGCAATCTTCGTAGTTTCACAAAATTTAACGACAAAAACAGAACTCTCCAAATTATTCAATCGTTTCGCGTTGCAACGCTTTATAATTTTTAGGTTTTAAAATCGTAAAAAGATGCATATAATGGCTATATTAGACCATGGTAAATGTTCAGTATTACTGTTTCCTCACAAATATCATAACTAAAACGAAAATGTGCGAATCTGAAACAACTTTTTTCAATTTTGTCAATTTACCAAAGCGTGAAAAGATCCCTGGCCTAAGTGATACTTTTTCAACCTAGGTCACCAAAGGGGATATTGTTGATAGTTTTTTTGTCTTTCTGACTGATTTCTACACTAAGTAAGCAATATAATGATTCTTTTGACTCTTGCAGGTTTGTACAGCGGGGATTTCGGTACCGGCGCGTGTCTATGCTCTTGTGTAGAATTACCGAAATCCCCGCTAAGAGGCAGCGTACGGTGTCAAGAGTGCTTAAAAATTCATATTAATATCATTATTTGTACATTAACAGTTATGCGATGGCAAGAAACAATGATACCGATGACATAGTGACCCTGTACGGCGTGAATATGGGGGATCTCGGTACTCGGCGGGCAAATGTAGAATTACCAAAATCCCCCCTAAGCGGCAACTTATGCTGTCAAGTGTGCTTAATAATTAACATTAATATTAGTTTTTGCACGTAAACAATCAAGCAAAGCCAAAAACCAAGAATACAAATGATATTTTTGACACTTTCAGATGTAAATATGGGGGATTTCGGTACTCTGTGGGCGAATGTAGAATTACCGAAATCCCCGCTACAAGTCCATATTTTTTAAAAGAAGTGAGATATTGTTGTTAAGTTTTTGTCTGTACCTCTTCTTTCTAATATCAAAAAGCCACCCAGATGATTTTTTGACACCTGAAGAGCTTTACAGCGGGGATTTCTGTTCCTGATCGTGCTTGTGAAAACATGCACTATGGATTCATACTCGGAATCCCAATAATTATGCATATATTTTAGTTTTTCACAACAAAAAATGGATAAAAACAATTTTTTATCAGTGAATTGATTGTATTTTGCAATATTCTATCTTAATATCCGCCGTATTCTGATAAATAATAAATATTATTGGGGATTTCTGGAGATTTCGGGCTCGGAATCCCAATAATTATGTATATATTTTAGTTTTTTCACTACCAAACATGGATAAAAACAATTTTTCATCAGTGAATTGATTGTATTTTGCAATATTCTATCTTAATATCCGCAGTATTTTGATAATTAATAAATAGTATTGGGGATTATTGGGGATTTCTGGCTCGGAATCCCAATAATTATGTATATATTTTAGTTTTTCACTTCCAAACATGGATAATAACAATTTATCATCAGTGAATTGATTGTCTTTTGCAATATTCTATCTTAATATCCGCAGTATTTTGATAAATAATAAATATTATTGGGGATTTCTGGGGATTTCTGGGGATTTCGGTAATTACGGGGATTTCGGTATTTCTACACACCGGTCACGTTACTTGTGATGATGTTCACATGTTAGGCATCTGTTCGTTATAATTTTCATGAAATAATTGCTAACATAAGATAAACTTCGTTGTAGAAAATGCTATGAATGAATTACCTTTCGTTATATTGGATAATTATGAACGAATGATGTTTGTGAATGTGTGTTGTGTTTTCGTTATGAACTTACGATAAAGATATTTCAAACAAAGAAATGTGTTTATTATTGGTTATATTGCAAACAAAAAGCATTGCAGATAATAGATTGTGTACTTACCATTTCTCTTTGATGATAATTGATGAGAACATCATTCTTCAAATAGCCGGATTTCAATGGATAAATTTCATCTGAAAATGCTGTCGCCATTTTCTTCAAATTTGTAAAACGGATATGCCGGAAACGGAAGTGAAAGTAGAGTAATTAACTCTAAGATGGAAAATTAAAGAAAAGGTTCGGTTACATACTACCATACAAATAGTACTTTCAAACTTCTAATTGGGGACCAATTCCTATAGGAGGGGGCAATGCTATGACCTATGTCAATGCCTATTATAACCTTTAAATAGTCAGGTACGATGTACACATAGAACGATTGTCAATGTCATGAGTAAATCATTGTTTATTCTATAATTATCAAATGTTATACTAGTATAATCAATATAATGATATATTGATAAGTTCGTTGCATATTATTTATTATTTCATCATATTATAATGATTACCTTTGTCATAAATTACATTTAACTCGCAAGTATTTCGCGGTATTTTCTCTTTTCCACAATCTTGAATGTTTACTAGTATATGACGTCATTCATTTAAATTGTGCTAAATCATATGTCATTCATTGAAGATTTGCTTAGTTATGTGACGTCATTCATTGAAGCATGCGTATGACGTCACTTTACTACGAGTATAAATAGGGCCAAACTGTCGTTTGGTTTCAGTTGCGTTTTGGCACTTATTGGAAAGGGTCATGGATAACGAGGTTAGACGACTTGATTTTTCTTTTAGGCTAAGAAACGAATAACATCAGAAAACAGAAATAATATGAAACTTGAGAAATGACTTTTGTGTTAATAAAAAGCGGTATTTTAATTTATGCAGTCTTAATATTCTTTATTCAGTAGGAAATTTGCGATGTTGGCACCGTCTGACGGCCACCAGACGGACCGGCATTATGTTATTTTATAGTTTGTGAAATTCGGAAATAACAATGCAAATGGCTAAAACAAACATTTTTGTATCATAACCTAAGAAGTAAATTTGCTGAATTTTACTTTAAGTATGGTGATTTAATTTCAAAATATAATGTTTCCTTAAAATGGCATTTAAATAATGGAATCTCCCCATCCATCATTTTACAGAGATGTTTAGAAGCGTGTCCGCAAATTAAAAAATGTTAAACCAAATGTTCATATTAAACTTTTCAATTTAATTAACTTGTTGTTATCAAAATGATACGATGAGTATGTACTTGAAAACACGTGTTTGATGGTTTTCGATTCACTATATCTTTCTTCTCTTAAAATTTGGAATCATTAGTGATATTATAGGCATTTTTCACTGTTGAACAAAATTGTGTCTTTGTGTCGTATGAACAAATCTGCATGAAAACTACATTTGGACTCAAATCGTACGTCAAATCATTTTTGTCGTCAGTTGTCAAAACACCTATATACTGTTTG
Source organism: Dreissena polymorpha (assembly GCF_020536995.1). Lineage (NCBI taxonomy): Eukaryota > Metazoa > Mollusca > Bivalvia > Myida > Dreissenidae > Dreissena > Dreissena polymorpha. Next base: position 22,529,915 of record NC_068361.1, on the reverse strand, counting down.
ATTCCAATAATGTCGCTTTAATGGAATTACTATTTTTATATTATTGATTCTTAATATTTAATCAACTAAACTTGTTTTATTAGGGAATTTTTCACTGGTGAACAAAATTGTGTCTTTGTGTCGTATGAACAAATCTGCATGAAAACTTCATTTGAACTCAAATCGTATATCAAATCATTTCTGTCGTCAGTTGTCAAAACACCTATATACTGTTTGATTCCAATAATGTCGCTTTAATGGAATTACTATTTTTATATATTTGATTCTTAATATTTAATCAACTAAACTTGTTTTATTAGTAGTACAATTTTGCAGTAGCCCCCCATTAATAGTTTTATTATTACTTTACAGTACCGCCCCTGGATTTTTTTCACGTCATTGTGTCTTCGCCTGTCAATTACGTCATAACTCTTTCTCTGCTGCAGTTGTAAGCTACATGCATAGGTCATTGGGTTTATAACGTTCAATTTTATTTATATTTTCTCTCTGATAGGCATTTCTTTTTTTATTTAATTATTATTAATTTAATTTTTAGCAGTCATATAAACAACCAAGCAATGTAATATGGAATGTGTACACCCATTATTGCTGCTTCTTCCTATATTTGCGCGATGATTATTCTGAAATATTAACTTAACGACGCTATATTTTTTAATCTTTTTCTATAAAGAAGGAATGCAGTTGACACTTGTTTGTAGTTTCATTTTATCGTTCGTCAAAAAGTTGCAACTCTGTTGCTCTGGTATCTTCAATACCATTGAATAATTAAATTGTAATTAAATTGAATGCGTTTTAACGGCCTTTTATTATTGTTTGATTTGAGTTACAATGCTATGACGTTAAATTTAATTTACACTTAAATGTATTATGAATATTGTTGGGCCAGGTGTGAGGTTGAGCGCTCTATAACCGGTTTAAACCCCCAATACTTTGCATTGACCGTTCCAAGGCGGTGACCCCAGCTTAATTCATATTTTGTGTTTATGTTGGTTTGTATTGTGCTGTATTGTGCTGTTTTGTATTGTTTGGGCAATCGGTCACTTGCCTTAAATAAAGGACCAACTAATTGTTTTTAATGAGAATGTAATACTTCTCCAGCAGCTGGAGTTTCACTTCTTTATATTGCATAATGAGCGTTAAGCCGTGTTTACTATGCATGATGACACACTTCTGAAAAGAATGTAATGTAACAACATACATACTTCTTACTTCATACGAATGATTTTCTTACAAGTGTAAATTGTCATGATATTTCGTGATCAATTATCAATTAAGGAGAAAATATGTTGTTTATTTGCAAAACATGTCATCACAATTTAAATAAGGTTTAAATGTTTTGTGTGTGATCTTTTGTGAATTAGTTTTCGATTTTTTTTTATTTTTATTTGATGCTTGCTCCGTATTTGGATTGTACGTTGTATACATTATACCTCCAGGGATTGAATCTCAAGTATTGCAAGCAATTTGAAGTAACAGAGATGTAAATATTAGAGCGTATACCTAAAAATGACACGTTCGTTCAGGATTAAGAATGCAAAAGATATAATCCAATACCGTTTAAATTATTCGTAATTCTAAAGCCTTCTTTCAATTATGACACACGTTTTGGTCTTTATTTGTAGAGGCGAAGAATATCAAAATACATGTTTGCAAGGCTATTACAGTCGTAAATTAATGATGTATGCACAGTGCTAATAAGTCATCATTGAACCTTAGCAGTACGTTTGCCAATTAGAACGATTACTAGCTTTTATTTGGTTATGATTTAGTTTGGAGTGCAATATAATGTAAAGTATTCTTTATTCAGTGTCAATATTGAGTGGTTGCTAACCAGCACAAAATAGGTTCAATAGCAATACTTTGGTACATTTGATCATTCAATTTAAGTGAAATGGAACCTTCGTCGCATTTTGAACAACTTTAGCACGCAATTTGAAAACAATATATGTTAATACAGTACTCGAGCACATAATGTGTATGCCAGTAATTTTAAAAGAACGCCATAAATATTATTATTATTAGCTCTTGCTGTATACCCGTGCGTTTGTGTTTTGTAACAATGTTTGGAAATATGTTGTTTTTTTGCCATAGAGGACATATTAAAACAGGGATTCTGCCTTACTGATTTAAACTGGTTTAAGTAAAAATAGTTACCTCTGGGCCCGACGGCTTACTAATTTTACTTAATTGGATAAACTAAAAGCCTAATACACATGCCTTAAAAATTTAGCATATTTAATATGAAAAAACTCCACTGAGTTTATTAACATAATGCCCCTGATGGCTTGTTGTACATGAAGATTAAGGTCATCACGTTTTAAAGTATTCTTGTCTACAACTTCAAAATCAAGGACGTTCATGCTAAGTATGTAAAAGCATCTAAAGCTCTTCTTAACAGTTTGTTAAATTTATGCTCCTAGTGTCAAATCTCGCCTACAACCTGTTGTCACCAGTTAAAAACTTACTTATAAAGCTAAAATATTTACACATCTTTTTGTCTGATTTTATCTTATTTTAAAATACCTAGGCCAGTGTAAGTTATTTGGGTACTGACGTACGTCCGTAAACCTTTAAAAAAAATCGTTAACCAGTCTTGAACCGCTAAACATGATTGTACGAAAATTCAAAAGGATTGTTTCGTGGGTGGTCCTTATATTATTCAAATGGTCTATGTTTGCTCATTTATCATCTAGGGATCCTCTTCCATGTTTTTCAGATCATGCCTTTCGTGTCAAATGTGGCCTTTCCCACAGTTTTAAAAACTCATCAAGCATGTTAGAAATCACAAACAAATTTAAAGTATGTCAATTACATGGCAGGTATTATGCAAGTTAAGTTCGGTTTTGGTTTTTGATACAAATACTCGAGCAACCGTTCTAGTCACCATTTGCTTAGGTAAACAAGCTAGAATAATTGTTTCATTCATGAAAGCTGACAATACAAAACGCAGCAGCATTATAAATACAAGTTTGCCGGCTAATTATCCGTTCTGCGTGCACACTTCATCTTGGTTGAACACAAAACAATTAATCAGAACAAATAATTAAAAAATACAGTTTTTTTTTATTTCATTATGACAGTTTTAAGTGTATATGCGATTTTGAAACCTTAAGAATGTGTATACAGGTGCATCACTGCAATCGTAATTATAACTTGTTTTGAGGTTTAATTGGGTTTGTCAGTGCGTCAGAAACGATACCAGAGAAGGATATTACTAAGTCATGGGATTGAACTACCCAAGCCTACAAATAACATGTGTATCTCATGTTTGAGAAACACTTTTAATGCAAAGAGTAATCGCAAATAATTTTCTTACGCACTATTATTTTTTCAAAGAATGTCGTATCATGAAGGTTTCTTTGAGGTTAAAGCCTTAACAACGTGTAAACTATTAAATACATAATATTGACCATAATATTCAGCAAAAAATCGAGCAAACTGACTTCATATTAACGTAAGTCAAGACCCATTTTCCGTTGAAATATATAAGACAAATGGAAAATAATTAATAAGTACATTAAGTAGTAAATGCCTTTATTAGAAGAAATCGAATTGAAACAAAAAATCTTTGTATGGTCATCTTTCCGATTGAAATACAAAATGATATATATTTTAAATCCTTCAGACATCACCAGGAAAGAAACGGTCACCAAACGAAAGACCTTTTGTTGACAATTGACCATATAAGGATATCAAACCTTGACCATTATTATGTTTACAAATAAAAGCCATGTACCTATCACGATGCCTATCATGAATAGATGCAGTAATAACAGGTTCAGAAAATTCAAGTTCATATAAGCAAAATCAAAGTTTATGCACTTTAATCAAGTCAAGCACCTTCTGTTCGCATTTCGCCGTTTAACATTTACTTTGGAAGATTGCATTAAACAACGTTTTGCATTTTAAATGAGCAACATCAGAAAAATATTGGAAATGCACATGATTGTATTTATCCGTTTAAATGGTACACAGAATACAGGTATATGTTTGGTTGCGTTGTAAGCCCGTAAACCATCTGCATTTTTTTTAAATAATTTAATCATGAATAGATGCATTCATCGATTTCCAGGAAAAATATATACTTACATGTACATGTATTTTAGAGACCAGTAAATTTCGACGCTGTTTTAAAATACGTTTTCGTATAGAGATCGTTTTAGGTATACTAGTTTATTGAAAGTGTGTGCTAATTATACATAGGCAAAACTACTTATAGTAAATTTGAAGTAAACATAATGTATGGGATTTCTATTTTGAAACGTTGAAATATTGAACAACATCTACCAAAAGTAAATCTGTTTGATTGTTTACCTGATATTTGACTATGGATTCATTTATCAAAACCTCACAATTATTTGTTTTAAGATTTATGTGTTAGATGACATTCAGATTAAGATATGACATGCAGTATTAGGGTCGTTTATATTCGAAATAAACCGTTTAATACCAAACACTCCTCAAGGTGAGATGCTGACAGCATTTTCGTAGGACCTGAGTCTAGGCATCTGATATTTTGTTAAGAGATATAATATTTGCTGAGAGTCATTTATCCAATTGCTGAAAATAAAGCTTTTTTATCAAACCGATCTTACAATTGCGTAAATATTTGCACGCGTATCGAAATGCCCTTAAAGAGACGTCGCGGTTTAACCAATAATTCGGTTGACACGCATTACAAAAACTGAAAATGTTTGCGAAGTGGCACAATGTTTGATTTCAACACGGAACGATCAGCTAAATAGCAATTAAATTTCGAAATCGACAAAAATTGCATTATGCCATTGATATTCATTGAGTGTCTGTTTAATTATAAATGTGCTGATAGCCATTCAATACAAATATTGTGAAAGGCGTTTGATAAAACATATTCTAATAAAGCCGTTGCCACATGCTTGGTATGTTTTCGAAATTTGACCATGTTTTGACATGTTTCAAAACGTTTCATGTTATGTATTTCGCTTGTCATAATAATATATGTGGACAGTATTTTCCTTTAATTTGTCAATTGCATTTCTTACTCTAATGTAATAATATATTTGATGGTTTTAACAGTGTTTTAATAGTTACGACGGAGAGAGTCGTGTCAATATTAAACTTGTAAAAAAGTGCGTAGGTCATTTACAAATTTTACATACTATGAAAACTAAGATAAGCACAAACTGTAACTACCGTTTAGTCATCCAGGGTCCTAAAATATTGTCAGATTTTTTATTACAAGCAACAGCTAACTGACCTCCTTTGCAAGAAAAAATGTTATGTCACCAATTAGTATTCAATGAGTTTATACGTTGTTTATTAAGCGATGCCATATAGATCTTTTAACAAAATGCATTAAGGATTTTTTCGCAGATGCAATCTATGTGTACTTTTTCATTTATAATAGACAATATCGCTACAGATATTGCAAAATATCAGTTTTAATTCATGAATGTAAACGTGCATCAACATGTTATGTTCAACGTTTCCCTTTTCTGATTTGTTTCACGTGACTTAACATCTTTGATGAAAGAATGGTAAATGGTCGAAACAACTAAATGTTTATTTGTATGTATAATGAACCAGTAAAATCAAGGAGGTATGTGCGTATTTGTTTCATATATTAAGATAACTGAATCGATGCATAACAATGAAATAAAATAATAAATAATTATTATCGATATACCATTAACAATTAATTTATGTAACATATCTATTAAGTGTTGAAAATATGAAAATAAAGGACAATACCAATCGGAAAAAAGTATTGTATTCTTCTAACATTGTTTTTGCTATAAAAACAACGGTTGAAGTCAACATTTTCTTACAGAGTTAAAATACCCACAACATATTTTGGGCTGCAAAACCTATTTTGAATTGCTTCATCAATACTGTTAGCTAGTACCGTCATTGCAATACCAATGAAATTAAAGTCAGTTTAATGTCAACCCTAATCTTAAAGTTACTTTCATATAGCTTGACTTGTAAACACACATGATTCCACAAGGTGAAAACTTACACTAAAATGTTGCACTAAACTGCCATGGCGATTTCAGCACTATGTTATTCGTATTATTGCTCATCGGTGTACGATGTGAAAAAATGTAAATGACTATTTATTGCTTTACAAAGGGACACAATTACGATAACATGTTGCATTCATATTCCTAGAATGGATTGACACTAGGTTTTAAAGTGACATGCACGTATTGAAATATTACATGCAAGCAGTACGTTTAAAACTATATATATATCGCTCGTGTGTTATCATCATTTTTCTTATTGACAACGAATTATAAAAATGCATTAGTGTGTGACGTGCAAACGTGTTTATTAACACTTTAAATAAAACATGTAATACGGGTAGATATCGCATTGCTTAAAAGAATATTCTGCTTAAGCGTGATTTCGTTGATTACGTTATGGGACACTCACTGTGAATGTAATAAATTTGATAATATAGGAATATGCGGTTTTAAATTGATATTACAACATGTACTATATAAGTTATGAAGATATGCGCTTCAAATAAACACAACAGAGTATAAAAACAAAATAAATGAGAACATATAAAGTGATACGAACGAATCACACAATAAATAAGCCTATGACCATATTGCGTGTTTAAACTTGATAAAAAGTGAGTGCAAGGCCTTAATAGGACACGCTTTAGCAATTCGTTTTTGTCATTGCCTACCAGGGTTGCTAGTAAAGCGTAGGTTGGCAAGCACATTTGTAAAAATAATTTCGTAATAACGTTTTCCTTTTTTTTTAATTTTATCAATCGCATTTGAATCACAAGGATATATAGTTTATGTATCATAAATATTATATGTTGGAGTCAAGTTTATACAGTTATTATATTTCTAGCCGTCAGGAAGTCAATGCCAAAACAGATTGATCCTTAAAAATGTTAATCTTTTACCACAACCATCTTTGGAATATGGCAATATGATGGGTTACATAGGCTATAAATTTATTTGTATTGCTGGTCGTTATATTAACATACAATAGCGATATTATCAATATTAATATTTAACATATATGTTTATGTTTTTTTTAACCGAAATAAACGCACTATTTTTCATTTTTATTGTTTACCTTTTAAAATTGTTATTTCTCAGGTTTAATGCCTTAGTTACAGTAAACGAAATATCTACATTGTGTTCCGTTTCGATTTCATGTTCAAGTATATTACTAGAAACATGTTATGTAAATCTCTTTACTGATCCTCATCATGTAATCCTCGCACTGTTCGAATGTAATCACAGTATTCTAGTCGCAAGGCAAAATATTAACACTCAAGTGTCGCAAGAACACACACATTTGTGAAATTATTTTAAAGTTAAAATGAATTTATGTCTGCTGATGAACAAAACAGTTTTCAATAATGATCTACTGCATATTCAATATACTTACTGATATGAGATATAATTAGTTATCAATGTATTTATATTACTACAATAATTATTTAAACCGGTTTAAATCCACAAGCTTTGAATTGAAGCGGTCATCCCATATTTAATCACTCCAAATGGAATTTCCTACATCATGGTATAATACTAGCAGCCGATAATCAGAATAAGTCGTCTTGCAATATTTGAGAAGTTTCATTAGTTTGTTTATTGCTGCAAAAATGACATCAATTGTGTTTCATGTGCAAATTATATTTTGGTAATGCCAACAGTCATGAGGAAACCGTCAACATAAATAGTAAATTGAACTACACTACATAATAATGGCTGTTTAAGTAGGTACGTTGCCATCAACCTTCGTTATCTTATACAAGAAACAAGTGCAGCATCTTGATCACTCTAGATGCTGACACTAAAAACACTAATTAAGTTTAACTTTTGTTAAGATTCTCGTTCGAAGGACATCGTATCCATAACGCATTTAATAAGAGTGTTGCAATCTAAAATGAAGAAGAGTAAGTTTTATTTATATTTGTGATAAATTCAAAGAACGCAGAAGGGTCAGCGCAGCTTTAAAAACAAGTCTGCAAAATGTTCAACAAAAGGCCATTTTTGGCATTAAGAATAGTTGCTTCATCAATCTTAAATGGACGATGATGGTTTGTAATACGAACACTTACATTTTATAGGCCTTGCGATCTTGTGAATTACTCAGGGATTTATCTGTATTTTACTTACTTCCTATTATTTGCAATAGTTTCCATTGTGTTAGAAATTGACATTATAGTTATTAATGAATGATAATATAAAGAGGAAACATGTAACTTTGTATTTTTAAAATTTCTCTTTCAATGTTTTGTTAAATTTAAGTTGTGTGATATATTGAAATTTATTTCGAGTTTTTAGTTCAAACATGCACCGTGTTTGAATTTTCAGGGAGGGATTTAATCTTTAGTATTGAAAGGAATTGAAAGCAACTGAAAGGAAAATATAAAATCGCTTACCTTGGCAGGCTAGATATGACATGATTTTCTTGTTATTTATGCACTTGATTTAATCAAATATTGTTTTATACATTGGTATTCAAAAGACTTCGTGCATGACACGGGTTTCTGTTTCCTTTATTTAAAGAGACGATTAATGCCAAAAGATATGTTTGCAAGACTATTGAAGAAGTAAAGTAATTATGTTTACACAGACCTAATTAGTTTGACGGGAACATAAATGAACTCAGCGGTAAGTTTGCAAATAAGTATGATTGATAGATTTTATTTGTGGATGATTCTTTTTTAAGAGCAATGCATTCAAGTTGTAGAGTTCTTCTTAAAAGTCAATATTAAGTGGTTGCTAACGAGCACAAAATAGACCCAATACAAATACTTTGGCACACTTAATCATTCAATTTAGGTGCGAATGAAACAAGCGTCTCTTATTAAAAAATGCATACAAAGATGTTTAAATCAATATATGTTAATACAGTACAATACCACATGCTATGCATGACAGTAAATTTGAGCGTGGCGATACTTCTTGGTTATTCTTAACTCTCGGCTTATACTCGTGGTTTTTTGCTTTTTACTAATTTATGGAAATAGGTTTTAGCCATTAAAGACTTGTAAAAATGAGAATTCTTTCCTATTGATTTAAATTATTACTTTAAAATTCACATGGCCTTTCAAAAATCCGTCAACTCATAGGAAAGGTAGAAGACAGAGCTCATAGACTGTAAACATTTATGTTGCGTTAATATTGCTGTCATCGCGGGGATCGCTCAAAATTTCACGTATTGGTAAGTGGTATTCCATATAAAGATATTACCAGTGTATCGCGTACAAGTTGCTTGCTTTGTTAAAGCTCGAAGTTTACGTCGTTATCATATGAAACACACTGAAGTACACAGTCATGTTCATATGTTGAGGGAAACTGGTCAAACGAACGTTTGATAATAAGATCCCAATGCCTGAATACTTCTAAATCATAGTATTGTTATGTTTAATGTTTTTAAATACATGATCTCTAAGGCTAATGGTGTGTTGTCTTGTTAAAACTCTATATTTTCTTTTGCATATGCAATGCTGTCATGTTCAGACGCTTTTTGTTCAATATCTATATAAAGTTAAAATCATTCTCCTATGGTAAGCTTTAGCCCGTTCGTGTTCTAATTTGTTTTAGTTTTATGAATATAGAGAAATCGCCTTAAAACATCAATATCTAGAGGTTTAGCAATTGTCGTGTATGCTTGTATTTGCTCAACATACTCATGGGATCTTAATTGGCCCCTTCTTAGGGGTACATTCTTTTATATAGAATGAACTTTTGAACATTAGTCTTTTCTTAAACTTTACGGCCCAGAGTTTTATTATGTGGTTAGTATCATGATTTTGTCAAGTAATAACTTTAAGTAAGAGTTTCACGTCAAAATAAAGCACGTCAAAGTGGTCGCACCTTTGATGAAGTCATTAAGAGGAAAAACGTTAAAGCATCTATTTTCTAAAATACTAAGCCAAATTATTTCTTTGGTTAGTTGTAGTCATCATTCGTTACAAAGTTCGTTTAAATTATACCAAAGCGGTAAACATTGTTCAGGTTTCACCAGCGTTGCATATACTAATATAGGAAACTCTAACCAAATTATGACGTTTTAAACCGCAAAGCTCATAACTTTCATAGTTTGTATATAGCATCAACTAAACAATCTCTACATATTATGGTTTTCAAATAATGACCCTAAGGTCAAAACGTGCGAAGGGATACCAGTCTTTGAAATATATATCAGGTAAACCCTAGACTTTTCTATTTGGTATCAAGCATCACCTAGAGGTAATAATAACAGTTTTTATTTGAATTTTACACAAGGCGTCATATCTTGCCTCTCCCCGAGGGTCATCTTTAATAAATAAACATCAACAGTGAAAACCGTAAACACATATATTATTGCTTAACCGTAACACCCACGGCGTCCATGTTTAGTATTCATGAGCACCATCTAAAGGTAATCTAGATGTTTACGTTATACTCCTAGCCTCAAACAGGTTGTCACCAGTCTAACATTGACTTATATAGCTAAAACCGTTGTACATCTTCAAGTCATAAATAACGTCCATACTTTTTTGTAGCATCACCTTGGGGATATTTTCATCGTTGGTTCCAATATTGTGCACGTGTTAAAGGGGGCCAATTCAATCGGTCGCATGTTCAGCTCACCTGAAAATAACTAGTCCATGGTGATATATTGTTTACCATGATGTCCGATAATAGTGCGTCCGTCAACATGTTTATAAACTTAAATGCTCCCGGACCTTTAAACAGAATAACGACTTTTAAAAAGGATTGTTAATTGCGATATCTTCAATGAAAGTTGCTGGAAATGGTTTTAAAAAAGTGTTTAATTAATTTAAATTATACATATTTTCTCTGTCGGGATGGCACTAAGGTGTAAGAAAAGGTTTGTAGCCTCGAATTGTTGTCCTGTTTTGTTTTTTTAATCGTCCCGGGTGTGTCAACATTGGCCCCTTTATTTGGCTAACGTTCTTCTTGGAAACCGTATATTTTAAGGGTTTCATATTGTTTATGAAGCATCAACGTGAAGTTTCCTTTTTTGCAAGCGGTTTCAAAACAGGCGTCACAAGTGTCACCGTTTCTACATTGAATACTATAGGGAAAAGTATCATTACCCGTCCATATATGAAACCGCAAAGTTCATGGCTTTAACATACGCTATTAAGGATTATCTTGAGGCTATCAAAAAAGTACGTTTAAAGCATGCCAATTGGGTCAAAATTGGTACAGTTCAATGGTCACCCGTTTTACATAGACATTTCTTATACCAAAGTATAAAAGTATATTATACCAAAGTATAAAAGTAATTGTATATAAAATATTATGTTCTGAAACGGAATAGCTCTTATTTAAAACATAATTTTTCATTTGCCATAATGCGTAATCTAAAGGTCCTCTACACAGTTTGTTCAGATCATATCTTTTGAATCAAAATGGTCTTGCCCAGAGTGTTACCAACTCATCAACCATGTTATAAATCAAACGAAAGTATTTTTTAAAATGTGTTGTACTTTCCTTTGCAAATGATTTAATCTGGAATAAATTTTGCATACCTTAAACTAGTTTAAACTCCAACTGTTTTGCACAGACTGTTAACATAAATAATGAAAGAAACATATGCAGTAGAATAATTCTTGTCTGATATATTTAATGGCAAATCAAGCTAATTCACACAATAAGACATTTAACACAAAATATGCTAATGCTATGATCTATAATATTATGATCCATTTTGGAATCACTTCTTTTTAGTTGCTTTTGAAGATTAAATAAGTTTAAAACGTAACGAGAGGTGAAAATCACGTTGTTATTCACACTATTTTTCAACACACAAGTACTTTAGTATGTTTGTAATCAGAGCAAATATATTATGACCGTACTGACCCGATAGTTTCAAACGACAGTAAGATTACCGGACCTTACATGTGTGAAAACAAGATTCGATTTTTTTTCGTTCAAAGTTGGATCCAGACAGTTATTGCGTTAACTATTTGTGCTTTGTGTGTGCTTCTAAGTATCAAGCATTTTTTTTACGCATAGTCGATCATTGTATTGTAACGTAATTTCGACAAGTTTATCAGTGTAAGAGTAATATGTATCCTATGTTGTAATACAGGACAGAGTTGGATATGTCATATAGGAGATTCTTTGAAATGTTTCCATCCAAAACTGAACATATACAAAGACACACTTGAACTATTCGTGTTCGCCATGAATATAATTGCGTTCTTGTTAATCTCGTTGATGTTTTAAAATTGGTTTTAGATAGAAAAACGTTGTAGGTATCTCAGTGTATAGAAACGGTTTGGTAACTGAATATAGTATTCACTTCCTGAACTAAATGCGACGCGGAATATTATGTATGGCTTTTTAATTTTGAAACGTTCAAATATTACACAATTCATTTCAAAAGGTAACCTGTTTGTTCTGTACTTAATACGTGAATATGCGTTCTTTTATTAAAATGAACAATGAAAACAATGCCAACACCTATATTTTTGTGATTGCATGCCAGCAAGCTATGACATGCTATATTAGGGTCGTTTATATTCGAATTAAACCGCAGGGTACTAAAACACCCCAAGGTAATTTTTTGACAGTACACTCGCAGGACTTGAAATTTGATATCTGATATTTGTTAAGATAACTTTTTGTTGAGAGTTATGTATGCAATTACTTTCAAAACCTCCTTTTTAATCAAACATATCGTCCTATTGCTCTTAATAATTGTGTGTTTAGGTCACGGTGAAACAAATTATTTTGGTTAGGCGCATTAACAGAAGCTGAAAATGTTTGCAAAGTGGCACAATGTTTGTTTAAACACAGAGCGATCAGCTCAATAGTTATTACATTTTTGAACTCGACAAAGATCATATTATTTCTTTGGTATTTATTCAGTATTCATTTTAAAAATAAATAAGATTACGTATGATTTTATTCTGCGAGGCGTTTGATAAAATCATAAGCAAATAACGCATTTGTTTTGTAGCCCGTTGGCACATGATTGATATGCTATCAAATTGATCTTGACCATGTTTTGATCTTCTTTATAAAAGGTCCATGTTTTGTGTTTTGTAAATAATCATGTGGATAGTTTTGTTCTTTAAATTGTCATTAACATTCTCTATTTTAATAAAATCATATTGTTAATAGTAAAACCGTCGATTTTAATTGTTTTTGTGGAGGGTGTCCTGTATAATAATTATATTTAAATAAAATGTAAACAAATCCTTTTCATTTATCATTAACATGCGATACAAACGACGAAAACACTAAATTAACTAGAGTTTAATCATCAGGAGGTACTATGTTTTTACGACAATTGTCCATATGACCATCTCTTCGACACAGGAAGAAATCGCAAGAACAACTATAATATGCGATTATTCAAATAGTGAAATCAACATCTTTGCAGGACGCAAACTTTTAGAATTTGGAATCAAACGGGCTCTGTATGTATAAGGGGGACTAGCTCGTAAAGGACTTAAAAATACATTTCAACAATACGTATATTCAGTGTTTATGCCGTCAAATGTATTAATTAGAAGCGTGTTTAACGATACCTGGCAGAACAAAAATACCCTTGATATATTTAGCCTAATCATACGACCATGCCATGTTTAGTAGCCATACAATGTCTTGGCGTCTTAGTTGTCATGTGTGTCAACAAAGTTTTATAGTTAAAGATGCGTAAATGCACGGGTAAGTCAGTTATCTGACAAGTGTAAGTTTTTGGACGATTTTTGTGTATAAATGTCTCCAAATTTACTGCTGGAGCTAACAAGATCGAAAGTAAAACATCGTTTTATCATTAAATGAAAATCGATGTATCCATGTTGGAGTTTATGATTGTTCAAAGTTTGTTGAGCCCCATGTTTGACTTCATTTATGATATTTGCATTTCACATGACCCATTAGAGTTAGCGCGACATTCCGATTCTTAAATTAATATAAAATAATTGTTGTGAAATGTGTACTTTTACAAGAACCTCACTGTGTTATGTGTGCCATTTCATTAACAAAATCAGACAAACAGACGGACGGAAGAACGGTCGTGTGGGCGGGCGGGCGCACAGACAGGTAGGCAGGCAGGGAGGTTGAGAGTCAAAAATACCAACACACACAAATATCTATTTACAGACATAAAGGTTTGAGTAAAATGCCGCCCCCCTCCCACGCAAGGAAGTTCAGTTTAAGCCATATCAAGAAGTTGTTTAAGCTAATTCTACGAAGGTAAACTGTAATTAGGCAACGTCAGCAGCGTTCTTTAAACAATAAATTGAAAAGAAGCACTTCAAAGGACAACCTTGAAGACCTGCTCGTTTGTTTGCAAAGTAGTTTTGGTAACGACCCAAACTTGGTTCGTTGACAGGTAAAAAATTGGCTATAAATTGGGACCATAACTACACTACATTCACTTGCTGCGGGCCTGTTTAGTTAGCAATAACTGTAATTGAGGATCATTGTGTTTGACCTGTAGAGGGAAAATGGTAATCACTTATATAATACTTTATAGTTGTGTGCGTTTTCATTAACTTCGATATTTCATTGCTTGTTATTTTACGTTGAATACTGGAATGCATTTTGGTCGTTACAACCATAGTACATTAAGCAATTAATGTACACTCAACTAATAGTTTAATTGTATTATTATATTCTTGTTCTTTTCTGTATTCATATTGTTGAATATGTGATAATGATGTTTTTATAATAATAATAATAATTACAATAATGATAATAATATTAATAATTATTATCATATTTGTATAACTATTATTAATTCAAATACTACTGCTGCTACTACTACTACTACTACTACTACTACTACTACTACTATTACTACTACTACTACTACTACTACTAATAATAATAATAAGTATATTGTTATTATATGTAGTGGTAGTAGTAGTAGTAGTAGTAGTAGTAGTAGTAGTAGTAGTAGTAGTAGTAGTAGTAGTAGTAGTAGTAGTAGTAGTAGTAGTAGTAGTAGTAGTAGTAGTAGTAGTAGTAGTAGTAGTAGTAGTAGTAGTAGTAGTAGTAGTAGTAGTAGTAGAAATAGTAGTAATAGTAGTTGTCTGTCTGTCCGTTTGTCTGTCTGTCCGTCCGTCCGTCCGTCCGTCCGTAAAAAAATAATATATATATATATATATATATATATATATATATATATATATATATATATATATATATATATATATATATATATACATATAATATATATATTAATTGTGTTTATATAAGTTCATACAAATCATTACGAAAATTGTTAATAAGTAATTAAATTTAAAGTTTGCTTAATAAATAAGATGGCATTTACACAATTGAATTATTAAATGAATATTAAGCATATACTGATAAAAATACATTTACCATTATAAACAACTATACAATTGTTTGTCTGGAGCTTGATGCCTTATTAAGTGCATTGAGTAATGTGTGAAGTTAAAATTAAATGTTATAGTTTTGATTTTAATATGTGAATATACCTTTGTTTTGTTAGTACAAAATACACGGAGCGTTTGTTGGAAGAAATATGCATTTTAAGCTGAAAGAGAACGTTCTCATTCACCGTTAAGCAAGTGTGATATTTTGCATAATACGGCACTTAAGAAAATGAGCGATTTCAAATTTCTGTAATTATCATTGATCTTAAACAGTGTATATAGCTTTGCACTAGCAAAACAATGAACACATGCACATAAAGAGTCGCAAAACAAACAGCGCGTTTTAATTGCGATCTTTTATTCTATTTGAACGAAATAATGTTCACACTTCAATAGTGACAATCCTTGCATTTTATTTCAAAAAGGTATTTGTTCAATGGAGAATTTAACACCCAGGACCACATTCGCATGTTTATCTTTAGCTTCACAAGTACGGTTATTGCATCTAGAAAGCACATAATATTTAATTGCATTTTTGTAGGTTGTTGCATGACGATTGCTTTATGTGGAACTGAACAAAACAGCAGTATCCACTGCAAACTACATGTTTACTATATTACTTTTGAGTGATAAGCTGAAACATAAAATATGTTCTTATTTTCAATCACACACAGTTGATTATGTTCATATTTAGCTGCAAAAAATGCACACAGTTTACCTTCAGCTGCACTAGCTGGTGAAAACTTTTATTATATAATCCGGTACTTTCATTATGGCAATGGGCCTATTCCCAAACAAATAAATTAAATATTGTCGACCAGACCCACACAAACGCAAATAAACAAAAGCGAATAATGCAGTCTCAAACAAATTCAATAAATAAGCTGAACAGTATGTGGACAAGCGGCTCAATTAGCTTCCCTAACAACTATAGGCTCTACTCGTAGTGTCCATTCTAATTTATGGCTGCGGTACATAGACGCTTAACACGAACACAGACCGTAGGAAAATCGTTTTAGCAGTGGATGACTCGTCTTATTCAATTTAATAAAATATAAACATGTAAAGCAAAAACATTTACTTAAGTTGGGTCAGCAGGAGGTTTACTAATTTTCAACTTACGTGGTTCTTTTCTTGAGAAAAGCGTGTCGAAAAAGAGACTTTGCGACTTCACCATACGTTTATATGTGTCCTTTCATTATAACACACACCTGTAAGATAACTTAATTATTTGAACATGCAAGATTCCGTCTAATAATTGCCCGATTATTACACAAACCTTTGCTGAATGTAGAGGGAGGTCATACAGACAGACCGAAACTACCTTCCCTTATTTAGTCCTTTGGCACACTTCCTCAAAACTGACTTAAAATCAAGTTAAACTCTTACCATGCAATCATATGACACACACTCAACATAAATCAGGTTTTATTATGGCATCTTTCGGATGTTTATATCGTTTTTTAAGTTCATAAAGAAACACTTCACACGACAGCCTTAGAGACTGCTTGTTTGTTTGCAATGTTTTAATGTAACTATCCGGTTACGCAATGTTTCCAGCGTCTATAAAAGGGACAACTTCTGTAATGTAATCATTTTTCCCGTTTGGCTGGTGTGTTGTTGAGGTTTATACCAGAAGCTTTGTGACAGTCATACTGCAGCTGAAAATGGTAATCGTTTACCTTATTGTCGTATTCTATAATATATAGTTGTGTTAGCAAACTTTGATCAATTTGTTAGATGCTTTATAGTTAAACATCAGAAGTATTGATTTTTATTAGGGATGGCAACGAATACCGATATTGGTATTCGGATATTCGGTCATACTTCCGAACGAATATTCGGATATTCGGTCAACATCTGTTAGAAAAAAATCAACTATGTTTACCGTAACATTACTCCATGAATTCTACTTTCGTTTTTACCGGAAGTTCCCCGGAAGTGACTAAATATTGACACAGCATTGCCGTCGCTAATTGTTAAAATTGAATGACGAAAACTGTTTTTAAACTTTTAATATTGTTAATCAACAATAGAACGAGAAACATAATATTTACATGACGACAAAACAATTACATAACAAAACAGTTAGATCACCGTTGCCACATTTAAAAGTCACTCGGATCGGCGTCACTGGGCACATGAACATTGTTCTTATTTAAAAACACGATTGCGTCGACCAGATCACTGGCGAGTCTATTTCTTAGTTTATTGATGAGCAATCCAGTGGTTGAGAATATGCGCTCAGATGGCATAGAAGTTGCAGGTACATATAGAACACTCCTAGCAACATACGCGACTTTCGGAAATTCGCTCTCGTGACGTTTCCACCAGTCAAGAGGTTTAGCGTTTGGCTCCATTTTCACAAGCAAATATCTCTGAAGTTCGGCAGAATTCTCTTGCTCGGTTAGAGGTTGAGTAAATTATTTTCTAAAAGCTTTTTTGATTGGACAACGTGATTATAACCATACGATCTTTTTTGTTTTTCACACCAAGTCGGCACTTCCTTTACTTATTTAATCTTTTATCATGTTAAATGTAATTCGAGTTATTAGATCAAGACGGGTCTGTGTTTTAATTGCCATACGGTCTTATTTGTTTTTTTACACCAAGTCGGCTTTTCCTTTACTCATTTAATCTTTGATAATTTTAAATGTAATTCGAGTCATTGGATCAAGTGCAGGTCGGTGTTTTGATTGCCGATGCGATTAGAACCTTTCATAATTTTGACACAAAGTGACTGTCTTTGTTAGGCAATTAGCGGGATTTATGACCGGTATACTGTCATCACCATAGCGACGAATTATCCGGACTAAACATTATGACACGAGGAACGACTTTTTGTACAATATTTGAAGCAAATTTCACGAATACAAAGTCTTTGAAATTACTCGATTTTGTTGATTTTTTTCTTCCGAATATTCGATTCGGAAAATAGTATCCGAATATTCGGTCCGGGACCGAATATTCGGATATTCGGATATTCGTTGACATCCCTAATTTTTATACTGACTTTAATTGTGTATGATATATAAACATTTATGACAAATACTAATATTATTATACAACTACTATAAAGCAACAACAACAACTACTGCTAATAAAATTATACTATTAATACTATTACTACAGCAACTAATAATACTACTATTAATACAAAAAATTATTGTGATTAGTATTGGTATCATTGGTATGAATCTTGCTATAATTAATACTTATTCACAAAAAACGTGAATCGAGAAGTGTTAAACAATTGGATAAACTGTCGTTTTACAGTAAAACTTTTAAGGTAGAATAGGTATTCGGAATAGTGTTTTCTTTGCCTACACATTACTTAACATTTAGGAGAGAAATTTGGATAAATGCCTTCTGCAAATTATTTAAATTATTTAATATGTATTGATAAGACGTTACTTTTGAGTGCAGAGGACTTTTGTTTTTGTGATATAATGTTAAAATTTCCGGGTGACATTGTATTTTAATGAACACAAATGCAATATATGTGTATTCATATTCGATTGTTCATTAGCCGAATTATTTTGGGCATTTTAACGACTTATACGGTATAGGATTTTCAAAATGAGATTGTCGTCGAAATATTTGTTTAATAAATGTTGGGCACATTTGCCCCCTATCATATTCGCTTTGTAAAATATTTAGTTTTATTATTAAACATGTTCACTGGATATTTCGCATGGACATCAGCTACATATAAAACTATCGCTCTGCGTATGCACCCTCTTGTAAGCAGTGAAACAATCATGTCAACTTTTTCTTTGAGTTAGTTCATTCATGTAGACTCACGTTTGACTTCCAGTCGAACTGCATCTGGTTTGTAACTTCCACTGTAATACTCGTGTTATGTGTTTCCATTTGTGTGCATCTATAGGAGATTTAATTAACATCAGCAAGCATAAGTTTTTCCTACCGATGGCAATTATCAAATTGGATTATGGTGTTCATTTTACGAATGTTTAACTTGTTGGTACAACATTTTATTTGTATCCAATATATATTTGCCCAATTCATTATCATATAGACGTATTGTGTCAAATACGCTATACATATCGGCATAGTAAAGTTCGTGTTAAAGGATTCGTAGTCTTGTTACATTGTATTCGATATTTTACCCAAATTTAAATGGTATTGCCCGTGTATGCCTTTCATTCATGTTAATTAAATTGACACTCCACGTAGGCAATAAATGAAATATTGTATGTAAACTGCTACTATGTTTTGTTTTATCGTAAATTTCATTGTTTAGTCGTTGAAATTCTTTATTCAGTTTAATACAAACTTAAACAATGTTTTACAATCGGTCTGATAGGAAAGTATAATCTGCGTACGGGATTCATAAATATATACATATATATATAATATTAATGCCGATATTTAAAGTGCATTGAGGCATGATTACATGATTTTGACGGAAAGTTAATGATAATATTGTTAACATAAGACATGAAGGGTTAACACAACATTCCATTTGTCTTCATACATTTGTGAACTTTTACGAAATGATGATCAACCCTGATTTATTTACTAGCATTATAACCTAATACAAATCGACACACCTGCAATTTTACATTTTAAAACGATAAGCGCCACACAAGCTGCACGTGCGATTCTGAATACCAGAAATTCGAATAAATATAGAATTATTTTGCTGAATATTGTATACAAACCTTGACGCACCCAATGCAACAGATTTCAAATCAAATGATGTAATGACATGAATGAATATACAGTTATATATCGACAATTAAATCATTATTTTATTATTTAATTATTGTATGCAAATGCACACGGATTTATTTCAAACATAGTGACCTTCAATAACTTAGCTCGAATATTACCGTAATTACTCTAAGTTTGTTTCGTGTCAGAAAATTTAGATACACAACATATTCAAAAATACAGGTGTCTGAAAATTTAGAGACAACAATTAAGGTATCCGAAACTTATTATTATATTCAAATAAATGCAATAGATAAATGTACAATACTTTTCTAGTGAATAATTCTTCTGTTTATGCTTGAAAAATAAATAAATAGAACTTCACAGCTTTGAAAACTCTTGCCTAAAATGACATAGAACAAAAAGTAAAAACAGAAAACATAATGATTCCTTAATGGGAAGACACTTTTGTAAATGCTGTTTGGTGAATCCATTACTTTTTTACCGGTAAACATGGTTATTTACTCAAGTACTCGACTGTAATGGTTAATTGCCGTCAGGCATGCATCTTTCAGGACTTATGACCTTAATCCGGTTGTACAATTCCAATGATCGAAGTGTCACAAGATAAGCGAAAGCAGTGCGAAGTCTGTAGAATAGCGCGGTAAAATATACTGTCCGAAAATTAAGAGATATACATTATTGACGAAAACCCGTATGTCCAAAAATTATGAGTCACGAAAAATTATTTTTTTGGCTAAAATGAGGGTTTCCGAAAACGTTAAGTGTTTGAAAACTTAGAGTAATTACGGTATATACAACATATATAAATTGTAAAGCAACAAGTATTCTCATAAAAAGTGCAATATCTATATAAGATGTCCAGCTCAGACAAAAGATTTAAACGATTGAAACGTCAATAAACAGTTGCCGCACAAATTGTAAACAAATGCTCATAACAAATCATCAAATTAATTTCGTTATGAAACTGGTCGCGCTATCACTTTTTGTTATTAAATAGGGGATTGTCTTTTTCTTATTGTTCATGTTTTGTTCGAAAGAAGCTCTCTTATATGATAAATATGACAACAGTGATTGGATTATCTCTAAATATATTTTGGAAATGGTATGCTTTTATTAAACACAATTATGATGCAATTTAGTAACTATGTGTGCGGCGCATATTTTTATTTTATCTTGATAATATTGTGTTTAATACACGGCCGTTAATCACGGGCACCACCTTTTTTTAGATGCATTTATATATGAGCCAATGCAATTTCCGAGGTGGCGCTCAGGCCCGAATGTTTTCAAATTTGATGGATAATTGTACAGAGCGATTAGGTTATATGTTTTTTCAACATATTTCACATTATTTTTAAGCTCGGGCAATGTAGTGCGATTCAGCGAAGATTAATTCATCCAACAATGTACTGAAACATACATTCTCAACCCATTTAAAAACGTGAGAACCGTTATAAGTTTGTGGCATGGTGGAGTTTTAAAAAGCATTTCGATGACTTTTCCCTGTGTGGCGAGAAAATAACACCCAATTAAATCGCTAACGGCATTAACCGATTGCGTACAATAAACATTAAGTGCTGCATGCAGAAACATAATGGCTTCTTTCCGACGTAGTAGATAATTTTTGCACTTTTCCAAAGGAGATGGAACCAATGCTTAGGAGATGGCGCTAATGATAGGAGGTGGCGCCAATGCAGGATGTATCAATTAACAGTCGTATCGCGATGGCATTATCACATGGCGAACATTTGGTAGATAATATTATTTGTTATATTTAATTTATTTTTCAACGAACATACGAAGGCCAAAATCTTTACAGAAAAAAAACACATTCTAAAATAAATAAGATGTATTTTTTAATATTAAAGTGATCAACTCAATTAAAAGTTCACCAACATGAATAAAACATATTGAACGATATATACCAAAAATTTG
This sequence comes from Dreissena polymorpha, assembly GCF_020536995.1. Lineage (NCBI taxonomy): Eukaryota > Metazoa > Mollusca > Bivalvia > Myida > Dreissenidae > Dreissena > Dreissena polymorpha. The sequence goes on along the minus strand of NC_068361.1, from coordinate 22,507,942 downwards.
TTATACTCAATAAAACCAATAACTTAATGTTCAACATTATTAAAATAATTCATCGACCGCAATATCTGTATACAGTATGATAAATCACGAAACAAATATAAGATAATACTTCTTCTTGAAACGACGATTTGTGTCCCTAAATCCAAATGCTTAATTTATTAAAAGGCCAAGGTCACTGAATCTTAATTTGGCTCATATAAATTGTTTTTCCTCGATCAACTCCAAAAAAAGGAAGATTGCTCGGTCTTTTTGCGTTAACTTTTTTGTATAATACATATTGAATATTTTATCCTACAAAGATGAAAGTTTTAAACCAGTAAGACATTTAAAAAAAATACTGTTTCTGATTAAAAAAGCACGCGACTCAAATGAACTGAAGTAGTCAACTTACAAAAAATAACGTAAGTCTTGTAAACATAATAGAAACCATAACACACAATATATCACTTTAAAATAGCTATAAATAAGCTTTGGCGCCACTCCCTAATCTGAGCACCACCTCCTTAGCATTGGCTACATCATTTTTTGAAAAAAAACAAATATATCTATTAGATCGACAAAAAGCCGATGTCTTTGTGTACGCATTAACTTGCACAGATTCAAAGCAGTCGTTATATGTAATTAGCGATTTAATTGGCTGGGAATTTGCTCGTCACACAGGCAAAATACATCGATTTGCTTTCACGAATTATACCATGCTGCAACTTATAAAGGTCTTCACGGTTCTAAAAGGGTTGTGATTGTATGTTTCTGTACATCTCTGGATGAATTTATAATCGCTGAATCGCACTACATTTGCCGATTTTTTAAAGAGTTCGAAATATGTTGAAAAAAAAACATATAAAAACTAAACACCATGTAACATTATCCGTTAAATTTTAAAACATCCGGGCCTGAACGCCACCTCGGAAGTGTCATTGGCTCATTTATTTATGCATCTTAAATTTCTGTTTCGTGTGAGACAACGCCCTTGATGTGTTTGTATTCAAAACGATCTTTCGAAAAGCTTCTTTATGTAGTGCGTAATTATATTTCGAGTGAACAGTGCACAAATGAACAATAGTTGTAGACGATTTCGACACTTATCTTTACATTAATTAATAACATTGTTTTTGTATAACCATGAATATTACATGTACAACGGTTAAATTATGATATTCGAAAGTGATTGTATATGCATTGTATTTTTTACAAATTGAACGACGTTCTTTTATGCGATGATTAGAACGTTATCAATTTACAATCGTTTGTTAGTTTACTAATTTGAAAAAAATAAAAACTCAGGTGTTGAAATAATGTTACACCTTCACACAATAAAAATGTATTGCAATAGTACACTTTTGCAAGCCTGTAAAACATATGTCAACTTGTTCTGATTTCTTTATGTTCTAATAGGGTCTTCAAAAAAGAACTATGATGCATTTTGGCTGGGGATAACGGAGAAGTTGGAGACTGGTGTCTGGAGGTATACACATAATGGTCAGTTGGTCACGTGGCTTCAGTTTGCACCTGGTAAGTGAAGGTATCTGGAGAAACACGAACCATGGTCAGCAAGTCATTTGACATTTTAGAAGTGAAGATACATCAAAAACAGTCAATTTTGATTAAATTTTATTAAAATCGTAAACATACTGTTTTGCTGAAATTGGCAATGAGTATTTCTTTTCTTATACTAATGTTGACCCCGTTTCGTAAAAAGTTTATTGATCATAAAGGTCCTGGAAATCTTATTGCCTACCTGCTTTGTGCATAATTAATAAATACATGTTGCATTTTGTAACGAATACCACGGTTTGACATAATGACTGTTTCAAAATTAAAAACGCAAAAAAAATACGTTCACAGCAACCAAAACTGCGTTTAACGCAACAGTTAAAACATTTAACAACTTATATATGTGTGTACATTAGTCCCTCTCTTTGAACTGCTTGTTGTTCGCCATAAATGGTTATTATTTAAAAGTCAAATAACGTAACTTTAATGTACCTTTATATGAAAATGTACAATCGCAAAATTTATCATAAACCGTTGAAACAAGTTATCTTCAAGAAAATAGGTTATGTATGATATTTTATCTTTACTAAACTATTTAAGAATAAACCAGATAAAAGTCTGCATCAATTATTCTAAACATATACAATTGAAAACATCCTATTTGTTTACATGTACCAAATTTATTAAGATTAATTAAAGAAACTTTACATAAAGTTGGAGAATTAAAATTGATTTTAAACTTACACTTATAATTAGATTCCGTCCAAATATGTTGCATTATGTATATTCGCTTAGTAAAAGCCAGTTGGTTTATGTGAACAATTCTTTTTAACAATAAAAAAACGCACACGTCTTCGTATGGATTTCTCTCATACAAAGATGGTTGCTTGCACGTTCGTACATATACACTTTAAAACAGGATATCGACATTATTGCAGCTAAATACAGACACGTGTTTACAAAAGGGATACTAATTGCACGGTTCGTGAACATCGATGAAAACAGTATACAACCCTAAATAACTGTTATCAAAAGTGCAAATGCGTTGAATAAACAAGACATTTATTTGCATTTCATTGATAGCGATTGTTCTATTATTTCTACAAACAATTTCCCCATAAAAATATATTATAAGGAAAACATTTTATTATGGTAAACGTACATAATTAACTCAGCGTATATACCAACGAGAAATACATGTTGCAAAACAATTTCATACTTTGAAATGGTTAGGGTTTATGAAAATATATTGCATTCCCCTTCGATATGCCTCTTTACTCATGCTTGTCAATGAACCGTCAAACTTTGCTTACATGTATATTTCAGGAGAGCCCAATGATTATAATAGTATTATAGAAGCGTGTTCCGCCCTGATGTTTGAAACCACCTGGAAGTGGATTGATCGTGTCTGCAGCAAACCATGTTATATAATGTGCGAACTTCAACTATAATTTGTGAGGATTTTTTATCCAACCGCACTTCAATCTTCATGTATAACATTGACGAAGCAGACTGTTAACATTTGTGTGAAACTTCCGTTAGATAATACAACGTCAGTATTTCGGGGCTTTCAACCAAAACAGATAGTGTAGTTAGAAAGACACGTAGTTTTAGTCGTAATTACTTGAATCACATTAACAATTAACAAATATAAATAGGTGGAGAGTGTTTCTGCGTTATCTGTTATAAAATTATATTAAATTATATTAAATTAAAAACGACTGAATTGAACTACTGAATTAACTGGAAATGAATTACTCTCTTCGTGGGGCACTAATCATAATAATTATCGAAATAATTTTGTTTAAGGCATAAATGCTCAGTATCCTACTTTTTTCAGTAGTGATAAACATGCTTGTTCTAAAACAATTGAATATCATGAATTATTGAGTCATTGAAATCAACTGAACTTCATGGTACACACTATCTATAAATATTGTAATGTAACTAACACGTGAGCAGTGTATGTACTTTTATGACGAGCAAATGAAATGGCTTAATTAAAATATGAAAACAATATTTTGATTGGCCAGCTTGTATATATACTTAGGTAATATAATTAGCATAGAGTACGTAGGTTTATTATATATGTACTCCATGCTTATAAGTTTCACTCAATGTAAATATCTCTGTCATCTACGGTTTTTACTTGTAATATCTCTGCACTGTTGCGCTCTCATCCTCACAGAGTATTAATAGTAAAAGACTCATCCGCATAACATATAGGTAAGAAAGCGAATGCATAGAGAAAGGTCGAAATATACCAATATATATTTTCAATATACATATATATAATATATATACTCAATATACCAATACACCAAAATATTAACATTTTTTGTATCAATGGCTGCTCTCTGGATGCATATTTCCTGAAAAAAGAAAGAACTGTTACAGTCAGGAGTCTGATTATGTAACCAATGGATTCCTTGTACCTGAAAACATAGGTTTAGAATAGTTTTAAAAGTTTTTTGGGTTTTGAGAGGCAGAAATAGAGTACAATATGTATTTTTACGGCGGCCATTTTTAAAATCCAAAATGGCGACCATACAGGTATCACCGTAAATGTAAACATTGATTTTCAAATTGCCCATGTAATAATCTTTCCAAAACTGTATAGTTTTGCTAATCTACCATTTTTCTGAACGGCAAAAAACATAGTGAACCAGACTACATAACGAAAAACTATTCGCTTTGAATAAAACCTGACTCAACATTTTATTTTGAGTATAAGGTTTGATAGTATAGAAGCAATTTTATTAAATAGTGACATGCATATGAAAATAATTATATTTAAATTGAAGAAAAGAATATCCGACTACGACTAATTTAGCATTAGTATTCCCAGTAACGTGTAAGTATAATTCCGTACATTGCAGTGAACTTGAGAGAACCCGGGAACCCGGGGTTACTTTTAAGTAGTCCCCAAGCCGACAATGATCCAATCGAGCCTTAATGTTTGCATATTTTATTAAATACGAAATTTTCTTTTATGAAGTACTTTTAATAATTTGTTATGTATCAGGGAACATGTCGTATTTTGGCACGTTATGAACGATGTCAAAGAAATGCACAGTAAACTTTTACTTATTAATTGCTTCAAATACTAACCACGTACAATAATAGACTTTTAACACTTGTACAGGTTTCTTTGGAACTGTGATTGCATCGGTTATTACACACTTACTTAAACATGATTATTCAGAAAACACGCATAATAGCACTCCTGATTTAGAAAAATGTTAACAAACAGAACAGAGCAGTGGTCCTTTTGGATTTATTTTAAGAGGCCTTGGTTTTAGTCCATGGGATGACAACACTTTGCATTCGAAATTGTTCATGCTATTGCAACTATCTAAGACTATATTAATCATTTTATATTTGAAAGTATATATATTATAGGGCATTTTGTATTCGAAAGTATGTGAATATGTCCATGTAAGTCTGTTAATTTTGCTTCCAGGATGTGATATTTAGTTCATTCAGTATATAAAATATAGGTGCGGACAATACTGTTTATGTTTATGATTCAATAAGTTATACAGTTTAGTTTCTAAAATAGAATTTTACATTATATTATATTCGGTATGCTAATAAACTGCACACGTTTAGTGTTGCGTTAAATTTGGGCATCAGTTTTAAGGTATGTAATAGTTTGACATGACGTCAATTGTATCATACATGGATATAACAGGGAGGTTGTATGAACGTGTATGCATGTTGCATAACTGCTTACTCACCGCGCTAATTACACCATACACGTGATTTGAACCTAACGCCAAAAATCTTCCCATTTAGGATTGCTCGTGGGATACTTTGACGATCACTTATATCGCCTATACGATGTGCGTGTTTTTATTGAAATGATGCTGAATTTAGTAATTTTTGGTAAAGAATATTAGGCCTTTGTCGTTTGTAGAGTAGGAAACGTTGTTTGCTTGTTGATAAGTTCTAATTGCTATTTATTGTAACGTCGATCCAATCTTTGTTGATTGCACATAATTCCAAGTTTGTTTTATTTAAAAGTAGGTCCGGTTTTTGTTTTCACGTAGGGAAAGTCTTTGTCGATTGATCCATTTTAGGGTCAAGAAATGGTCGCATTAGTGTGCTAAAGAACAACCCGTGATAAACTGATTTACTGTAAGCTTGTTATCCTTAACTTGTATGCATGTGCAATTTTATTGCACAATTTCAAAATACGTTGTTGTGTGTAACGGTTGCAGGTACATGCAACTGTTTTGTGTTTTTATCTCGTTCAATTATGTATAGACATGGCAGACTTTTCAGTTCACGTCCAGTCGGCATTTAATTGCGGCACACTTGCGTCAATGGAATTAATTTACCGAAAAAGATATAATAAATACTAATTTGAGTATATAATAAACATAAATATCCCCCCACAAAAATAACGAAAATGACAGTCTGAGAACAACATACTTGCATATGCCCGTAATTCTAATAATTATTTTGGAATTAAAAAAATTGAAAATAAAAGCATAATTCCCCTATTCAAACTCATCTTCTTTGGCAGAAATATATGTTCTACTTTTAGCAACAGTGACCATGAGTTTTATCAAATCTGCAAACAATGCTTTGGATTTACCTGAGCGCAACTTACACACACGATGTAAGTGTCATGCCCCATCCAAACAAACGTTATTTAGCTCATACTGTTTGTTTTTCTATATTTTATAACAAAGTCAAGACCAAAACTTCGCTTCAAGCTTGATATCCAGATACGTTTCCGACTAACACAATTTCCGTGTAACACATTCAAGCTTCCTGCACACACTCACATTTTTCAAAACTTGTGTAAGTGGAACATGCTGATAAATTTTAAGTAGCAGTGACTCTCACCTTGGCCTTACCAGACAACGGGAATCATAATATAGGTGTCCATGTAAACTACATAGACTCACCTTTTGATCCAAACCAAAGTCACTGGGCGGATACCTTTTTCGTTGATTTTGTAAACGGACGAATTCGAATTTAAATTGTTAATGGACATTCAACATGACACTCGTGTGGCACAGAGCAAAAATTAATTCAACAGACAACTAATACACACCCTGCATGAATCATTGGCGACCAAACGGTAAAATAACAGTGGAATTGAGCCTCTACTTTACGGCGGCTTACACTGTATACAACAAAAAATACACACACAGAGTCATCTCCCTTTATATAAGTTGAAAATGGAGGGAACACATTTGGAAATGTTAGGTTAAAATGGTTGAACTATATATGGGACGCAGATTATTAGTTTATTAGCCCATGTTCTTTATTTAAACAATCGTTGATATAAATGTATCAATGACTCATTACGAATATTAAATGCACATGTATTTATAAAAGGTATGGTAGGTTAACGTGTAGATGAATATAAAATGTTAAATTCTTTGCAATTTCTTTGTTATGGTAATAAATTGTGAATAAGCCATAATCATCGTATTACTGGACATGTGGCAGTTGCTTTATGTTATTTTAATAAATTACAATTAGAAACTAGTGGAATGCCCACGTAAACTAATATTCACACATTACTCTTACATCATATTAACCAGTTCTGAGTTGATTGTTCAGTTAACTAATCATATAGCTGATTTTAAATGAATTAACCAATACAATGTGTCCATTCGACATGGAGCTGCCAAAAAGGCGTATTTAATTTAAAGAAGTGAAACACCAGCTGCTGGAGCAGTATTGCATTATTATTATACATATTCTTTTTTGTATTTAATCGAAGTTGCATATTTTTCTGTAGATATCTACGCTTAACTTTTTAAAGTTATAAGATTTCATATTATATTTCATATTTGATATTTTATTTTGCTAATGTATGTGTTTTTTAATTGATTTAATAATGAATTGTTTATTCAATATAATAATGTATTGTTATGTTAATAGTATACTCGCTCACCTAATCTGCTGGTAAAGCATTAATTTTATCGGTTAGTATTGCTATCCATTATACTAATGATCATTATGTGACTAGTTATGTGACAAGAATGTTATGAAACATATATTTAACTATATTTGGTTCTTAACAGCTTATTTTTGTACCCACCCTTGTTATCAAGGTTTTGAAATTCGTTGCAACCCACCGCAACTATATAAACCCAATACGGTGACATGAACACGGTAGTATTGATCAATTTCAGGCTCAAGGTTAAGGCTTTTAAAGAAAAGTCGACGGAAAGCTCTGCAGATTATGTATATGTGACAAGCAAAGTTACATGTGCACGCACTTTGTTATGTCAATTCTAAAACGCATGCACCTGAGCAGGTATTTATATGGCATTGCAAAGGCTTATAATACTTAAAATGTGTCACGGTTCATTAATATAACTGTGAGTCTAATGATTTGGGTGTGGGAACAAAGTAATGATCTCCTGGAGACGTGTGATATTAATTTATCCATAAACAACATACATCGATTCGTATTCTTTATTTGCAGCTATGCATCCTTAAATTTAAGTATAACAAGTGTTCACTGACACAAACGTGTATGCAACAAATCGTATTGATTTGATTTATCTTAAGTACGACGGGGTTGATTTAAAATAACACATATAATAATTGTCATCCTCCCCTTATGTTATGTAATTACATTTTCCTTTACTTTATACACACAAATGATAAATTATTGCAATTATTGTCTGAAAACCAAATTATGGTTTAATTGTTTACTTTGTGCTTGCAAGGTATATGTTTTCAAATTTCAAAACAAATGTTTTAAGGTATACATTTCAACTGATATTACTGCTATATCTGAAATGTGGCAATACTACGTCTTACTGCACAACAACTGTATTATCATTTAATTACAGTAGCATATTTTATGTAGATGTATGTCAGGAAGATTTAGAAGCATGCACTTCAAAGGGGCTAAAACTTCAGCACGGATTGTTTATGAATTGGAACAATAACAACATGAGTTATGCCAATATTCCCATGTATGCATTGTTACGGCGTTATACATAAGCATAGTTAATAACTACAATTTATATGATAAATGTAGTTGAATAATTTTAAGTAAAATCACGCGTATTATTATGTTTGCATGACCTGTATGCTCAATTGGGCTATACCGATTTCACGCTGCATAACACATTTATTAGACCACCTCATAAAGAAGTATATTGGAATTATTTTGTCAGATGGTTTGTCAGTCTGTTGTTCAGTTTATCCACATAGCATATTGCGAGTTACTGCAATGTGTGTTCCGATCTATAATTGAAATAATAATATATAATAACAATGTATATATGTAAGACTTTTGTTGTTGATGATAACATGTTTTCTTCGTGAAAGGAAAACATGCGTTTCAAAGCTAAACTTGCAGAGGATGCAGCTGTCTTTATTAATGTGCAGATGTAATGGAAATGTCAAATTAAACATTATCTTCATGCAATTAATGTTATATCGTAGATGATGTATATCACGATCTAAACCTCAACTTGTCTTTTAATAAAATAGTTGGAGTATTACCCCGTAAACAATGTTGTGTCGGGGTATAACGGATTCAGATTGAACATCTGGCCGACCGGAAAGCATTACTTTTGTCAAGCGCATATATCGAAATCTATTGGTGGCATAACTTGAAACGGTATTGTAAATAGGGCATATTGCATTGATCGGATGTGCACCATACAGGAGCTATAATTTTCGCTTTAATGTAATGTACGTATTATTTGTAACGTTTGTATCTAAATGCTGCCCTGTCCGTAATTTAAAAACAATAAGATGTTAATCGTTACAAGAAGATAGCATTAATGCGTGATTGTTCAAGTTGTTTTGGGCATATCTGGAGTAATTAAAGATGTATAAGTTTGAAACTTTATAAGCGTCATATCAACCATATCAATGAACAATCAGGGGTAAGAGAAATTGAGTAGATAGAAACAAAACTGCAAAAACTAAGATGTCTTTGTGAATTCGGCCTCAGACTTCTAAAGGCATTGAGTGTCAACATTTAAAATTAGTTTTAAAAAATATCAGCGGGTAGTGTTAGTTATAACGTTAATTGAAAGCTTTCGCACATGTTTGCTTAACTATTATAATAAAAATATTAATTACCACCTTGAAGACATTGCACCATTATTTAAAATGTCGAATTGAAAACACATCATAACGGCGGCATACGGAAAAAGACAGTTATACAAACGTTCAAATGAAAGTTAATTCTAACATTTATAAATAAAGATGATTAATTTACTTCATTTAGTCGTATTTCTTACCATAGTCACTTTACGCGATCAGCAATTTGATCTTAAAATGTTTGTCATTAGGGCGATAGTTAGATTTTCTTCAACGAATTTCGTGTCAAGTGTAACACTATTTTGTTTAAATCTTCATAATTTATGGATTGAAAGAATATATACAGTTCATTACATGAGAGTCTGAAGTGCAATTATTATTTTTAAAACGTTGATGAAAAACATGCGTCAGGTGCATGAATATGTTCATACGTGATAGAACATGCCATTTTCTCGTTGTTATTCACTGCTTCGGAAAATTGTTGTGTAACTATAATCATTTTTTACATTTAAAATCGTTATATTGACTGCGTCCATTGTGTTTTGTTAAACGATATTTTTTTTACAATATGTAGAAATTGTCTTTATTTAGATATTGGAAATTAGGTCCACAACTCTCACGCAGCACAGAAACTATTGCAAATGAATAAATAACGAAGAAATGCATATAACATTTATTTCAAAAACACATCTAGAAAATCAACGCATAGATTCACAAACCCTTCTAATTAATGGTTTAGTGCATATCATGGTCTTCTGGGCATTAATCTTCATCGTGTTTTTAAGTATAACAACTAGTATTATTTATCCATACTTAGTTCATGTGATCAAACTAGCAATATTTACACATTAATGTTATAGTCTTTATTTAAGAAGACATTATATAGCGGACATATTTTCTTCTTGCATTGGTGTCTGTTAAACATATCATTTGCGAAATATGGCTTTTTAAAATCACACATGAACATGATTTTGAGATATGCACAGAGATATGCGTTACATATTATTTGGAAGTTTCACGCTTAAAAAAATATTTTCTATTTTATGTTTTTATTTAACATGAGTCCAAGAAGGATAAATGAAACAGTACAACATAATGCAATCGACAAATCCAGTAACGAGTGAACTTGGATTACAAATATGTTAAAAACACAAATCACACATCAAAACAAACAAAAAACGTGTGTGGGATCATTATCTGATTATTAGCGAAAATGTATTATCTTAATTGATAATAGTGAATAATACAGTCGATAAAAGTCACTAATTGACACCGGTATTGATTGTTAAAAAATACAAAAAAAAACTTATATTTTATGTATGGTGTGTACTCAATTAAAAAGCTTCATTATTGATGTTTGGAAACACGTTTATAGAAGTCTTGTTATGAAGCAGGCAAACAACATCGTAACAGAGACCAGCACAGTAGCAGCACCTGCAAATATATATTACAAGTGTGTATGTTGTTTGTGGATAAATGCGGGTGCAAACACACAATACTTGCGCTTAGTATGACACCTCATACATTACAAATCTATTTTAATTATTATGCTTTCATTTCTAAGGCATTTTTCAAAGTTGATGTTTCCAGCAAATACACGTACATTTTCTTTGACACAGTATGACAAATAATTAAAAATATAATAATATATAGGTACATAAACAGTATGTTTCTTTTGTTTATTCCACTATCACTATGATATTCGTTTTTTCATATTAGTTTGTGACAATGGCTTATGCAACACGTCATAATCGTGATCAACTTCTTAATAAATAAAGACTATTAATGTGAATCTCAAAATTGTCAAAGCACAAACCGGAAGCACATTTGCCATCGCTTCCCATCACATAACCTGCACTGCACTGGCATACGGAGCCGGTAGTTGTTCCAGAGCATTGGGAGTTGGCGTCCAAAGCGGTGCATGTCGTAGAGGCCGTGCAAGCTTAACGCAATGCATAATAACATAAATATTGTGGAAAGAACAAGAATTATCGAAATTATCGTATCCAGTTGTGAAACTGTGATATTATATATAATATGCATAATTGAGGCGTAAAAAAATCTGAATTTCCATTTAAACCCGACAACCGTACATGTATTATGTTTGGCCGATCCTTAATGTGTGTGGTTTGTATCCAAATCCAATGTTAAGTGTTCGATACGTTTTGCTTCATTTATTAATATTTTCTTAATTAATATACATTTACTACAATTAAGGAACGAAGTTATGTTTAATAACGATTTGAACGGTATGTGCGTGAGATTCCAAATAATCAGAGTTGGAAATGAATAACATGTGTTTCATAGTAAAAGAGTTCGAAAAAGAAAGCTATTTCATAAATATATTAGCAGAAACAAATGGCATTTAACCTGAGTTTGCTGTTGTACATACATGTATTACATTAATCATAAGTACTTGTTAACTCGCACGCTCAGTGCTGGAACACATGCGAAAGTCATCAACAATTATTATAATATGAATTGAGCATTTCAACATTTAATTTTAAATTTTACTTTAAACAAGGTTTCTGCCTATTGTATGTAGATAAATAAATGTAATTATAAAATAAATACTCATGTTTACCTTTGCCGGTGCATTTATTTTCAACCATAGCTGTTACTACTCCACATTTACACTTCAGAGCCGTGGTGTCACACAAGGCATTGGTGATTGAGTTACACTCAGTGCCGGTTGCAGTGCATACAGTGGAGGTAACCGCTGTAATAAGGTAAGATATCAATAGACGTAATGGTTTTAACAATGTGATATGTTGATGCAGATTAAACAAAATGTGTTCCAATTTGTAGTTCGGAGTATCCATATAAAGAACCTGTTACATATTAATGTATTTTATGAATTTGTATATACGAACACTGATGTTAATACTCATCATATTGAGTAGTTAACAGAAGTCAACTGTAAAACCATATTTTATAAACATGAGTGTTCTTAAAATTACATGTAAATAATTTTAATTCTTAATAGACGTATTTGCTATTTGATGTGTAGTGTACGTTTGAGATAACATACGTAGAACGCATAACCCAGCGCTTCCAATCACATAATCAGTCTTGCACCGGCATAATGAGCCGGGGGATGATCCAGAGCATTCAGAGTTGGCATCCAAAGCGGTGCATGTCGTAGAGTTCGTGCAACCTTAACAAAATATATAATGGCAATATAATAGTCCTTTGTATTTTTGATTTTAAAAAACTATGCAAAGAAACATGAACATTCCCATTAATTGTATTCAGTTGTGAAACTAGCGTATATTACAATATATGCATCAATGACGCGTAAAAAAGTCCCAAATTTCCATTGAAAGTCGACATCTCTAATATATTTGGCCGACCTTTTATGTGTGTGTTTTTGTATCCCATGCTTATCGTTCGATAATTTTTTCTGCATTCGATCATATTCGCGATCGTTATTCTTACATACATGCATAAAAAAAGCTTTGTAGTAAAGTGTCAATACAATGAGGTAAATACATAATAATGATTATGTATAATTTACAATAATTATACGACATATAACGTTAGTCGATTGTTCGATGTCGATGGCTGGCAACATTTCATATCTTACTAATGATACGGCATGCCACACGCATCTCCTCTTCTACAACCTCTTGTAGTAGGTAGTCGAATATTATTTAATATGTATATATACACTATGTGTTAAAGTATATTTTTTACGATTCAACAATTTCGCAAACGCTTTAGTACAAATTGCTGTCCGTAGATAATTCAGAGAAGATAAAAAAGGATATATATATAAGTTATATTACGGATTTCTAAAAGCTCAGTGAAAAATGTTCTTCCCCAGCAGGTGTGAAACTGTATTATAACGTATTGTTATGTATTTATGCATGGAACTCTATGACATAGAACATTATCAATTCGTACAACACACACACATGCGCAGCACACACACACACATTCATATAACTGTCTTTACCGCCTTGGAAAGTTTTTTTAGAAGTATTGGGGATTAAAACGGCTTTAAGGACGCCCAACCTGGCTCTTGGCTTAGGAATATTCATAATACATTTAATTGTTAATGAACAAATTATCCCATAACATCAAATTCTAAACTAAATAGCAATAAAACATAATAATACATAAAACATAATACGTATTATAGTCACCTGTAGCTGTACACGTAGCGGTGGTCATTGGGGCATAAGCAGCGCACTTGCACTTCGGTGTTGCGGCTAAATCACAAACAGAGTTGAGGATGCCGCTGCATTCCGTGCCTCCATTTGTGCAAGCAATAGTGTTAACATCTAAAATATAGAACATGTATGTGCTATACATTATGTTTATGAACATTCTTCTTCTGTTGATGATGATTATCATGATGCAAATTATGATAATGATGATGATGGAGATAATGCTGACTTCGACAATGATGATGATGATAATGATGATGATGATGATGATGATGATGATGATGATGATGATGATGATGATGATGATGATGATGATAATGATGATGATGATGATGATTATGATGATGATGATGATGATGATGATGATGATGATGATGATGATGATGATGATGATGATGATGATGATGATGATGATGATGATGATGATGATGATGGTTGTGTTGATGATGATAATGACGATAATGACGATGATGACGATTATGACGATGATGACGATGATGACGATGATGAAGATGATGATGATGAAGATGATGATGATGATGATGATGATGATGATAATGATGATGATGATGATGATGATGATGATGATGATGATGATGATGATGATGATGATGATGATGATGATGATGATGATGATGATGATGATGAGGATGATAATGATGATGATGATGATGAGGATTATGATGATGATGAGGATTATGATGATGATGATGATGATGATGATGATGATGATGATGATGATGGTTGTGTTGATGATGATAATGACGATAATGACGATGATGACGATTATGACGATGATGACGATGATGACGATGATGAAGATGATGATGATGAAGATGATGATGATGATGATGATGATGATGATGATGATGATGATGATGATGATGATGATGATGATGATGATGATGATGATGATGATGATGATGCTGCTGCTGCTGCTGGTGCTGCTTATGCGGCTGCGGCTGCTTCGGATGATGAGGATGCTGAGGATGATTAGGATGATGATGATGATGAGAATTAGGATGATGAGGATGATGAGGATGATGATGATGATGATGTTTTTTATGATGCTGCTGATGATGCTGATGATTGTGAAATTATGCAGTTGTTTAAGAGGGTGTTGATGAAGAAAATATCGCAGCATTATCCTCAACTTTATTTATATTGATTTTATACGTATTCATGCTGAATGGTTTAGTACATAAGTAACATTATGAAACATATTCATGTAAATTACAACAGTTCTTTTAAGGAAAAAAGTGCAATTGTATACCTTAGCAAAATGTGCAAATTTCATACCTGCTGCTTCACTAGGTATCATGCATATGTGCATCACAAGAACGACATACACGCGAAAAAGTGTCGAAAACTGAAATATATATCAAAAAGACTTATAATTAAAAGTTAATTAAAAGTCCATAACGTTTTAGAACCATTTAAGCAACACGTGTATATACAAATTATGCCGGATAATAGCTCAGTTTATTGTGTTACATCTTATGTTTATTAGCTGTGGAAAACATTAAACAAATTAAATATTGTTAGTATTACACGAAATCTAACCACATTAATAATATTTGGGCAGAGCGTTCCTTTTTTTTTAAATACAAGTTCACTGAAAAGTGTACTTTTATAAACGTACTATATTTATTTATCTTGTATTATTTTGTATTATCATTCTGTTTAACATTATAAACTGTTATCTGTATGTGTAATACTATTATGATATGTTATGTTCTGTTTAATATCTGTATTGTAAGACATAAACTTGCTATGTAAATGAGGTATTGTACGTATATCAACATTAACCCATACAAATTAGCTTTATGAAGTTAAACTCATCTGCAATTTGTTTGACAACCGTTTAACTTGTGTCTATCATACGAAACAATGCCATTAAATAAAAAAAAGTATTATTAGTGTTGTTGTTTTATGTTATTATTTAAGTTGGATTTCATCAAACTGTAGCAATACATATTTTCCAAATCAATTTGCGATGTTCAAATATAGTCAATTAAATTAAGAATGAACTATTTTGTAAAGTTGTATTGCTTTTTAACCCATCTACACCTGGGGTAAGCTCGGGGGTGGGGGGGGGGTAGGGTCCGGGGGGGGGGGCAAATTTATGATAGTGCTGCCTGTGCATATTCTATAGACTACTTACCTCGGATGGAACCGGTGAGACGAAGAATTTAGATCTAAATGTACATCTAGCTTATTCGTGTTATTGATCAACATAATATGCGTGGTTATTTGGATTTGAAATTGTGTGTAGAACATACCGATTGGTGTGTATTTTGGTTAAGAAGTTTATTTGAATGTTTTTGTGCTTTTAGATGTAAATTAACGTTAGGGTATTTTCTTTGATGAATAAACTTTGTCTTTGTTATTTTATCAAAGAAAGTCTGTTCAGTAAGAATAAACCGTTTCCAACAAGTGTTTCAAAGCTTAATATAATTATTACGGATTATGTTGTGTTTAGGTCACAAACTACAGGATGTGAAGGCTGGATTTAGACGCCATCAAAAACTGCAGCTTCCATGAACAAATAAGCGAGTATAATTTGTTTGATAATTAATGTTTAGAACGACTCTGTGTGTAAATCTACACGTACATGTATGTTGCCATCGACATCATTTTGTCAGGAGCAATCGCCGCCATATTGGATTTTGATGATTTAAATCATGCGTGAAATTGAATCGAGGCATATGGTTATATTTTTTCTGGTGTCACAATTTGTGTGTGAAATTTTGTAAGATTGTTTTGCTTATCAGAACAAATACACTCGGTTACATTCGTTAGATATAGATTTCAAGCGCTTTTAAAAATTATTTAAAATAATGGTTAAGATAATTAGTCTATTTATGTTAAATGTCACGTTGAAAAAAAAATTGGATCAATAGAATACTAGGATTTAGCGTTGAATAGAGAGAAGGTTATGTTGCTCGACTCAAACAACGGAAGCGCTCGCCAAGGCGCGCGCTTCCGGTGTTCTAAGCCTCGCAACATAAACTTCTCTCTACTCTAGTTAATTTAATAAAAAGCATTATAATCAATAACATTCATAGGAGTAAACCAGAGAACTTCACCCATTAATACGCGATACTAGGTTACCTTGGTTTAGGAATGGCCAATCGGAGCCCAAACTTTTTTTTCTCTATCAGTTCGCGTAAAACTATGAATTAAGTGTCGGAAAAGTAAAGGTTTATTTTGCGTATTACAAATGAAATGAGATGTCAGAAATAAGAGACATTTATCGAATGTGCATGCTGATCTGTCACACTCAAGTCGATTATACTAGATATTTTTATAAATAAATTGAGTTTTCTTGTAAACAGACATATTGACAAACCGACAAACAATTACTAAATCTTTAAAATAGTGTTGTTTTTTTTCCAATGATAGTTTACATTGCACGTTTAGATTTCGGATAGCATATAGTAATTATATTAAGCGAAAGCTAGCAGGCGTCTTATGTAAGCGAGTAGTATTTCATATTGTTTAACCATGTATGCAGTTAATAATTCATTAAACGTAACAATACTATATGTCGAATAATGCGAAACATGCACAATTACATTTTCCGATGCATTTACTGTTTGTGGAGTCTAAGTATCAATTTTCATTCAAATTAAATAACCTGTAAAACAAATTTTACGAAAGGTAATTGTCCGTTGATACGATATCTTTCACAATTGTATCAATTAGTTTGGAAGAGCCACGAATAAAACTGAATGATTTGTTTACAGCCCGATTTACTATCGACTTCAAACTATTCATAACTTCATATTTATTAAAAAAACTAACACACACATTGGGCTACTGATTGTCTTATTAGATATTTTTAATTGCTTTATACTTATATACAATGGTAAATCGGATATGTTCCAAAGTACTGATATGGTTCTAATGAAACGATTAGGTAACAACTAAATACTTTTGGATGGGATTCGTATTGATCAATAACCATTATCAAAGTATAGTGAACAATGGTTATATCTGTCAGGCTAATTGAAGAATAATCACATCAATGCCTCGTTAGGAATCAGGAATGTTACAACAAAAGCCTGTTTGCTCATCTTTGCAAGGCAAAAATTTTGATGACGTGATCGCAGTTTGCAAATGTTGCAAGCTTCGTCAATGTTACACCAAGGTTGAACAATATTTCGTAAACAATGTCGTTTGTAAATGCGACGACATGGAACGCGAATTGTTTTGTTTGCACAAATCAGGCAATCACTTTGCAATGCGCCGGCTATTACGTAAATAGAGGTGAACAGCCTATATTATATTTGTTCTTAAAAACATATCATATTTGACGTATAAAACTGCAACGCAATTGTTGTTTACTGCAAATTAATTAAGCAATACAAAACAATGTGTTATCACCTAATCCACAAAAATGTCATGTTGGAAATAAGGGTATATTGACAAGAGATTCGTGCAATTCAATAGTCTCAAATATGTATTGTATGTTAAAATGTAATTTCTTTAATCGTCAATAACAGTATTATTTATATTCTTTCACTGACATGCATATCGAACCATTACGTTTTCTTTCCGCACTAACAATTATAAACAATATGTATACACGTAGTATTCATGTCATTACTTTTAACTAAAAATCAAATGTAAGTAAACGACCATGTATGTGCACCTTGCAATTACTTAAGCACATTTAATTACATAGTTGTTTGATATTAAAAACATATTTTACAAACACGATCTATGGAACGTTTTGTTCTTCAAGATCAGTGTTACAAATTGCATGTGTTTACAACAACCAGTTACAATTTTTATCAAATCCTGTCTCCTTATTGTAGTTGTCGATTCGATTTTTTTTATGTCGGCTTATATGTCATCGCTTGACAGAGACTATACTTCGCGCTCAATGGGTTATTCAATCTCTAGAATAGCCAGTCAATAAGTACTCGTATAGCAACAAACACGTGTATTTTATCGATATTGACCTGATAGAAATAGAATATAGAAATATATAGGAAAAATACATTTAACATAATTTCAGATAATAACGATATCACAAAGTGAATTATATCCGAAAATGAAACACATATTTCAACATCGTATCTTCACGATTGTAATGATGATTTTAATAATCGTTCAATGATGATCCAATCGAATCGATTCAGTTGTTTTTATATATTTCGGACAATCTTGTATAGTATTGAAGCATTTGTTATTGGTTTGCTATGTTCTCAAATGTTCATGCTATCCCTCACGAATACCACGATTGGCCACACGCAACTTAAAGTGGTATTTCATGGAAGATTCAAGCATAGATACAACATGATACGATTCTTTGCGTTTCAAATAACGTTGCATGATTTGACAATAACTGATGCCCGGATCTGACACGGTCTGATTTTCAGTTCAGATACAATTGCAAACAGTATGGGAATGTTCCTCATTAGTCCTCAACGTGGATTTGATCCGAGTAGATAATCCTGATCGGGTTACCTTAGTTATTCTATTAGGTTTAACATTCAATAAATCAAACTTAACTTCGCCTCTTAAATAGAAGATTCAATCGTGGTAACGATATTTTTCACAGTGGTACTGTATGGCTTGTATATACGCAAAGAGCCAAGACTAAACTTTAAAAATGGCGGTATATAATTTAATATGAAACATAATTTAAAGATGGAATTATACATATTGTTATTTTAAATGTTAATGAAATTAACATGAAAAACAGTTTTTATAATACCTAGTGATTTTAGTTTAGTACTTGCATAGTAGTTGGAATTACATAACAATTACATTATTATAATCATAATCATAATAATAATCATACTCAACATATTCAGCATATTCATCATAGTTAGCATACTTATCAATAGCATTATATCCCAAGGAATCATACAGACTATTCACAATTCGCCATAAAAACTAAATCTCAGAAATAACAATAAGCCTAGCCTGCCCATGAACCATTACGCCCCTTGTTGGGCAATATTTTCTAAAATAGCAAGACGTTTCTTTGCCAATTTAAGGAGTGCCAACGTCGCCGTGGTAAACATAGGCAATTTAAGCAACTTCATGCAATCATGCGTATTAAATGCGGACAACGCACACGTAAGAGAGACAATCGACCTGGTCAGATAAATATAGTTGCCATATAAATAATTATGTTTACAAGCATACCAGTTTTATTTTATCACGATCCGTCAAAATACAAATATGTTTTTTTTTTAAGTTTGTTTAGAAACCTCGCAACAATTTCGTTTTAAAATCTCTCAGTATAAGCACTTATTAACAAAACAGTTTGTTCTTGTGTAACATAGTAAGGTATATGAGTCTGCAGAAATTGCAAAATATGTAGTTTGGGTTCATTAATTTATCAATTTAAACACTATAATGAAGTAATTTTAATGATATGTTGTTATCTGTGTTTACATCAGAAGATGTTATTGCCTTGATCGCATAGTACACTATGTAATCGGGAACAGACTCGTGTTATTGTGTAAACATTTGAAATTCATAAATATACTTGAACAATTATCATCCTAAAATATGTTTTCCAAACGTAACTCTAATTGTTTTGTTAATAATATAAACACATCAATGACAAAAATTACCTAAACAACATAACTTCTATGGTTATACTAATACTAATACTACTACTAATAATAATCAACAACAACAACCTAATAATAATAATAATAATAATAATAATAATAATAATAATTATTATTATTATTATTATAATAATTATTATTATTATTGTTATTATTATTATTATTATTATTATAATTAAAATACTCATACATATTCAACTTTTACTACTACTACTGCTACAAGTAATAGTTATGCATAATTATAATAATTAAAAATAATTATAAATGTATTATAATAAAATCAACAATAACAACTATTACAAATCTAAAGTGCATGAATAATTTTGCTACATTTATCAAAAAATCAAATTAAAAAATAATGTTTTTTAAATGTGTATTACACACTTTAAAAAAAGGAAAGATTTACATTACCATTTTCCCGTTGCAATCTGACTGTCCCAATACACAGTAACGTTAATAGAAGACTTGAGCAAACTGGTGTCTTATCATTAACGACCCTATTTTATAGACCCACCCGGGCTATCAAAGCAGCCAATCTAAGTAGTAACCAAAACAAATGTGCAAACCATATCTCGTTAAATGAAATGTCATCAAGTTAGAAACATAATACATTTATTTACAACGAAATACTGAAACAGCGAAGTTTTTGTTGTATTGTCCTCAGCGCTCTGCCGCATTAAAATGTATATCTGTACAACCTTGATCTACAAAAACAAATAAGACTTTTAAGGCTTTAAGCTTGTAATGCAACTTAGTGTAATATCGACTTACATCGTACATTTTGATATTATCAAAACAACAGATCGGTTAAAAGACGCGGTAGTTTGACCAAACAAAGGTAGAACGCTTTCTGTAATAAGGCGGGGACCTGGGTTCGAATCCGACTGCAGGCTTTTTAATGTATTCACAATATTAAAACCCTCAACGGCACCATCGCTATTGCATATTCATTTTTGGGGGAAAAGTGAGAGCCCTGTCAAGTGAAGCTTTAACTTAAAATGTTTACAGTTAAATTAAAATGTGTTATTTTTGCAAGTATGCATTACGGAAAACTGAAAACGTTTATGAAATTATGTTAAAAATGAGTAATTCCCAGATATTGTTATTTTCATGGTTGGTATACAGTCTACTTGTCGTGAAAAGGTTAATATAGGTGCATAACACGTATATTAAACAAAGAAGAAGACGATCGCGAAAATGAGTTAAATAACTGTTATTGGTCGTTGATGCTTGAAATTAATAGCATGGTACCCATCGTCTGGACTGTCAAAGGTTGTTTCTTTAAATGATTGTTAAGATTAATGGGACAATCTGACTCAACAGATCGACCACATGTGCATATTTGCCAGTGGCGTGTTTTTAAATCATCTGGTCTGCGCTTTGTGTCGAATGTATCTTGTCCAGGGCTTCTAATCGCAAACATGTACTGAATTCAATCTAAGTATATAGTCATGTTGACACAGATTGTGACACTGTTTAAGACAAATGCATCCGACAATCGATGTGTTTTACTTTGCAAATCATGTCTGCTGGTTGTTGACTCTAGAAGCAATTTGGAGAATATGAAGAATACAAACATACTAAGTTTGGCTAAGTTTGCAGACTTAGAAGGATGTTTGTACCTCAAATTGGGATATCAGGATGGAAATGATTGTTGTCATTTTATTAAAGGCAGTGTAGGGAATAGCTATTCTAACAAAACGTAATGAAGAAGCAACACGACGCAATCACGTTTTGTTCAGTCCGCATTCAGTCGCAACAAAAACGCATTAAAGTCGCTGTTCGACACCATGTGCTAGTGTTTAAGTTTAGGATAACATTAAGTGGCAAGATATTTTTATTGTAAAGGAAACACAGATACACAGGCGACACCCTGTTTTGGTAGATGAACCGTGTCTTGAGTAAATGCACCGCATCCAACTACTGTTGTGTTGTTAGAGCACAAATACATTCTCAATTCGAATATACATGTATGAAACTGGTACATCTGACGTTGAATGACGTTTTACGTTATTTTGTAATGCATGATCTTACATTAAAATGATTAGGGAACATTTGTCCGGACGTGCGGTCTCCAATTTTTAGATTTCAACCCATATATAAATTTCTTACAATAAGTTTCAACTTCTTTGTCCCCGACCAAATGCGACATTCAAAACCTGCTAAAAACCTGCAGAAATTGTATAGTTTTCAAGGTCAATAACATTACTGCGGCAAACAAAGTACGTCAATAATGACAAAGCTTTTCCCATAGAAATATTCGAATATAAAAACATTAAACTAGATCATTGGATTCATTAAATTATTTTGTAGTGAGGTATATTGTCAGGTATATTGACTATTGGCATCGTCTTTTGGATAGATAATATCGCTTAATAAAAGCACTGACACATATTGACCTTTCTTTGTCTAATACGATAATTTTAATTACTCTGTACCTATTCAAATAGGTATATCGCATGTTTACTAAAGTACTGATACGGTTCCAATTTACGATAAGGTAACAACAAAACATCTTGGGATATGATTCCAATTGATGAATAACAATTATTAAAGTATTGTGAACACTGGTTATATTTATCAAATTAATACAATAATAATCCACATCAAAGCCTCGTTAGGAATCATGAATGTTATAACAAAAGCCTGTTTGTTCATCTTTGCAGGGAAGAAATGTTGACAACGTGATCAAATTTTGCAAATGTTGCAACGTCGTCAAATATACACCAAGGCTGCAAAATATGTGGTACACAATGCCGTTTGGCAATGCGACGACCTTGATCACTCAGTGCTGCGTTTGCACAAATCAGGCTTGATTTGGTACACGCCGGCCATTAAATACATAGAGGTTTACATCCTCTTTTATCTTTGTTCTTGAAGGCATTTCATATTTCCAGTTTTAAAGGACTTGTTCAAAGTTATTATTATTATACTCGATCAATCTTTTTACATTTAAAACAAAGTTAAAATGCTTAATGTGCAATGTAAGCATTTGTATCAAACAGCGATGATAAGCTTTATCATTTTATTGATTTCAATTTATGAATTACATACGACGAAAAGATGTTTTAATCGATTTTTAAAGTCATTTTAGTTATTTTTTGGTTTAAATATACTGATATTTATGTTGATCATTTTATTTTAAAATTTTGGTAACTTCGCTTGTGTAAATATAATGTATATACTAATTTGTAAATTATACTCTGTTTGTTATTATGAATTGCAATTGTGGCAAATTGTGAACAAGTCCATTTAAGCGTTCGGTTGTACCTCTTTGAAATAATTAAATCACTGAACAATCTGAACGATATGTTGAAAAAAAATCAGTTGTTTAATCAAGTTTAGTTATTTAGTTGGTTGAGCAGTTGCAATCCTGTGTTTATCAACACAGTGTTTATTATCAAGATCAGTATAACATTGTGATAATGTTTTGGCTTAGTTAATTTAATAATACGTCAATGGGGCACCTCTGTAATCTGAATAAAAGATCTTATTAATTCAATAGGGTTGAGGTGAAATAATATCAACTTTATAGTTGTTGCAGGCCTCGCCATCCTCAGTGAATAGAGAATAATTACCAACAACGATTGATATGTTGTGTGTGTTATTCCCCGTAATAACACAGTTATTGACCAGTGAAAACATTCATGAATACCTGATAATTGGAGTCTTAAAGCAGAGTGTCTCTTCCGTTTTTATCGGCGTTTCAGTCAATTTATTTGAATTCAACCGCAAACAGTATGTATTTACAATACAAAGTAAATTATTGCATAACAAAATAATGATACATTTTATAAACTTAATTCCCTCCCAAAACGAAAAATAAAAAATAAATTAATAACGACACGAACAAATAAATTGTATGTGCCGATATTTATAGTCGATATTGCGAATTACAGTAATTGAGATGCTTTCTTATGTTAAGTAGATGATCTTCGCATGATCATACATTAAAGTGACTATTTACAAACGTTTTAAAAACAATATCACTGATATTAGTATTATTATCACCATAGTTTTGATACCACTACAAATACATGATAACACTATTGTTGTGTTATAATCACACTTCATGAACAAACACATAAATCAAACAATATCGAACCTAACTTAAGAAGGCATGTGTTTACTTGCAAAAAGGGTATGTCTGTGTTTGCGATGACAAACAAAAAAATCACAAATAATTAACATATATAATTGTGTTATATAAAGAAATCATTTAAACAAATTAACAAAATAACTTGCATTAATATATTATAAAAATAGTTATTGCTTACTTAGTGGATACCCATGAATATCTCTTAGACTAAAAGAGTATTAGAGTTCAATCGCCAATGAGAGTATTCAATTAAAAAATAAATATGTGATAAATAAAGACAATATAACGGCATAAATTGGTAGTTTAACAAGGTGTTCTTTCCACTGTATCTAAGCGAAACTACATTAAACACATAAGTTAATATAAATACATATTTAAATATAAATTAAATATAATCAAAGTAAACGAACCATTTTCATATTCTTTACCACTGCATCAAATCTCCTGAAACACAGCTACGCGCCTACACAGGATTAGACAAGTGAGTGAATTGTCAAAGATACCACTTTTATAGGCATATCTTTCTTAACTACGTATTCGATCTCAATAGCTGTTTAAACAAAAGCTTTAAATATCATTTTTATAACACACGTGTCAATCCGGTTTCTTCCGGATGCGTGTATCCTGAAACCAGCGCACATAAATACACACTTTCTGATAAAAGCTTCAATAGTTGATGAGTTATCTCGAAGCAAACATACTAAAACCATTGGTTCTTGAATTAAACAATCGAGCTGAAAATCAAGTTTCACCAAATAATTTCATGTGTTAAATGAACATGTTGCTCGTTGGGTGTATGTCTTTAAAACAAAGTTAGATTCAAACATGAACGTAAAATCTATAAATGAAAAAGCACAATATTGATTACTAATACATATATTAAAAATTACGTTTTTGTTTATGGAAAATCATCGGTCAAAAACGATACAATAATAAATCATTTGAAACATTTGTTATCGAACATTTGCAAAATACGCGTACATGTATACCACTATGACGAATACAATATCAAATGAAACAATAGATTGTTGAATTCCTGCTTATGTTTTTCTGTATTTGGCAAAATTCTTCCAAAATTCCAAGTATAACAGCCCAGTGTACTGGTACCCACTGTTGTTACACAGACGCAACCAGTCGTGATTTAGACACATATTCTGAGGAAAGTGCCCATTACCCATAGTCAAGTAGCGTTGAGAAAAAACACGATTGTTTGACTGAGAATAAATAATGTGAGTTGAATACACCCATATTGGATCCAAATTCGACAAAAATGAACTGCTCATGTAAACAAATCAGCAATATGTTAATGATGTTAACTTGGTTTACAAAGTGACTAATGGACATTTTTTTGAATTACTTAGTCAAATGTTATTTAATTCTTGATCGAGAGGATATCAATTTACAGTTAACACAGTATAAGGACTGTATTTCTAACTATGTGAGACCCGAGATTTAGCTTTTTTTAATATTGTCTCATGATAAATTTAACTTGAGATTAAAGGGATACTGCTTCAATTATTGATTTAACATCTCAAATGCTATATCATTACTAAATTGTTTGCAAGTGATTTGTTTGGCAATTACGCATCATACCAAGTTCGAATACCGAAATAAATGTTACAATTAATAATATGGGATCGAACGCAAATATACCATTTGTTGCAGCGAACTTTGTTCTGAAGTAAAAGATAAACATTCAAGTATTTAATTGCAATATAAAAAAACATATATTGCTTAAATAAATTACGTCGCGTGTCATTTGTAAAGTACGAATAATATGTCGTTAAAATAGATTGAAAGCGTATTTGAAAAATGGTTTTAACCGAATAAATTTGCCAGACGGTTGTTTCTTATTTATCTCTTGGCGTGCACCTTTTGATTGGCTGGTGTTCAATGGTATACCGACTTTTTAAGATTAATGACAAACTGTGTAACATCCTTATTTCGTTAAGAGCATTGCTGTTATAGTCCACAAACATGCAAATATACTTCGTCAGCCCATTGGCGTGAATTCATTAAATATATTCATATTTATGTTTCATATACAACATATTTGTTTATCCCGAAGTTTTACAATATAGTTATCATTTTAGTAGAAGAGTTATTTTGTTCCTTTTCTAACTGAATGTCCACATCTATAAGAGTTTGGTTAACTCTAAATGTAAACACGTCCAGTGATGTTTAGGTGTTTTTTCGTGTTTACATGTCAATTCAATTATATAAATCTGTTGTTAAAATACGAATTTTGCATTGTAATTATGTTCATAATTGGCATGAATAAACGTAAAGCCGTATATTAAACTTTCTAAATGTTCGTTCTCTGATTAAGTCCACGGTTGGATATTTCGTAGTTTCAAATGCATTCCATGGCCATTGGGATAACGAAGTACAGCTGCACATGCTGTATGAAATCAATTTTATTTTACAATATGTATTTTCATATGTTGTGTAATATTAATTGTCATTTACACGATGTTCTTCATTATTTTAAATAAATGTGTTACATGTATCTCTAATATATGTTAACGTACCTGCATACATTTCGATTAAATAAATTATGATATCTAACACAGTTTATAAGATGTTTAATTTGTCTTGTTCACGACTTGTTGGATTTACTGAGCATACTACAGTGACATTATAGAGGAAGTAGCAAAACGATAAATAATGTAGACGTCAACATCACATTTATTTCAGACACACTTCTGAAGTATTAAAACGCATATAGTTTAATGCAAATAAAGGTAATATTAAGATACTTTTCCTTCAATGTCTTGATTTTGTAAGACGGACATAAGTTTTACGTCTGATATTGTTGTGGTTTAAACATTTTATTTGCGTTATATTTTTTTTTGCTTTGTATGACTTATTGTGTATCAAAAATTAAAAAGTTTAAAGATTTGCACCCATAAAGACTTAATAAACGGAGTTGTTCGCACTTTGGTTTTGAATTTAAAAGCAGTTAAGGTAGGTTACACTGAACAGTTAATGCAATCAACACATTCATATAAACGCATGTACTTGGATTACGGAAATGTTCAAAATCAACTCGCAAACAACACACGATGTTAATGCTACCTATTAATTAATTGTAATATACCATGCACATATCTTGATTATGCTGAATTGCACAGTCGTTTTGATTCTTTTGAACAATGCTTCCACGACAGTGTTTTTTGAGTGTATGATACTTGTTTAATTAATACAACCAAAAAACATACAAGTTCACATTTGCATTTGAAATAGGTCGTGTCACAAATGTGTCGATGATTGCGCCACATTCTTTACCCGTAAAAGTAAATACGGCGGATGTTGCATCTTTCAGCAGCAAAATAGAGAACAATAGCATAATGTGATTGGTTCAATGTCATACAGTACAGGGAATAATACAGCACTGCACTTGACATTCTTCTGATCAACTGGGTCACCGCCTGTGAGGTATAAAAAACCTGTATTTGAAATTGTTGGAATTTAGTTCATGTAAATTAAATATTGCTGAGTACTAAAACGGAAACATAAATATCGTACCAGAATTATCTATACTGTATTATTGTAGTTAATCATTTTACGTCAGCTAAATATATTTCAAACCTTCCCATCCAAATAACCTATTCGCGAAGCAAAATAAAATTGTATTACACTATCAAAGTAGATATGTATCTGCTAAAAATGTTGAAACAAACTTGGTGTAAAAACGATCGTAAACTATCCCCATCTGCCCAACGAAATATTGCTCAACTGATAACAGCCTCTTAAACTCCGCGTAGGTCCTCATGAAAAAGTAGTGACTTTCCCGGCAACCAAACATTGTTCTTAAGCTGAAGGCTGTGGTCCATATACAAGTTGCGGCTCGGGGCTGTTGTTTTTTTACATAAATCTATTATGCTTAAACTTTGTATAAACCTGTGTGCAATTAATAACAGTGGCAGCACTGACAAGCAATTGACAAAATATGTATAAATTATGAAGTAATCCAGAGCATAATAGCATTTTGAGATATTGTCCATACGAAATGTTAGTGTTTAAAAAATGATAAGACTTGATGACACGTATTTTTACTAGGTTGTATATAATTGCCAGTCATCGTCGAAATTCCGCATAATGCAACGTAGATGCGTGCAAACCGAACGGTGACAACACTAGTCAACTTTTGAACGTATATAGCCTGCGCGATCTATTTAAAATAGTGACCGGTCCATATACTCATGATTGTGTCAATCGTATTTTACGGATCTAAACCGTTGGTATAAATAAAACAAGTGCATTTCAATATTAACACATAATAATTATCCATGTAGAAGAGTAGGACGCTAGCATCATCGTTTAAAACGCAGAATCACTAAATAACTTTCACGAACACACTTTAAGTCGCATATTTGCTCTCAGGAAAATGGTTTGTAGCACAGAAGTTAATATATAGGAATCGCAAACACGTTTGCGTTCATGTAAATATCTAAACGAAATTTGTAAAACAACACAACCATATACGTTATTTTTATAATTGTGAAATAATTTTGATCAATCGTCTCATTAACTTCGTACAGGGCGTAGACGCATCTTCGAGTACAGGCCAACACAGATGGTAAGCTTGTTATGGATTGTATTGGCCCATTGAACTTTTTCTTCTCCGATAGTGGCACCAACTTAGACGCTTATTATGCATAACTCTAAATGTATTTATATTCACCTCCCAATATAATCGATATTTTAAAGGTGGCATCATCGGTTCTAATTGATTTAAAATCCTTTTATAGCTCCTCCACATTAACTAGATTATCGGGTAGTATTTGCAGCATAATTTATTTCCTTGCTGTATTCCTTTTCCGTTGTGTACGTGCACTTGTTTCATGAGTTCGTATATATAGCATAAAGGAATTCATACGGGATATTCCTATTTTTATTTGGAAAAAGCAATGTTAGGCTTACATGTATGCGAGCGGTAAACATTTGATTTTAACAAACGTACTTCTAAACGTGGATTTTGACTCGTCATCCAAACGCGTAACCCAAAACAAACTGTTAAACAAACGAGAATTTATCAACGGTTGCGATATGCTGTGTTTTTGTATATGTCATTCTGATAAGAATGAGTTTTAACTTGTATAGATGTCAAACACTATCCCATTGCGGTTTAAGGTATTTGTAGTTGCTTTATGGGATTGCTTATTGTGCCTTAAACTGTATTGACCACACAATACCATTTAATACTTAGGACTTTATTTTGTAAAACAAATGACACTCAAGAAACTCTTATCAAGAGATAAAACCATAAAACGTATACCGTCCGTCGATAGTTCGATCTGTCTATCTGTTTGTCAGACATTTTTCGAGACTCAAACTTCCCGATGCATCATATAATTTTCGAATAAAATGGCAAGTTTGTACCGCATTTAGGTTACAATTGTGTAGACATATGTCAACATGCTTCTGGAACAAACAAGTTCTTACTTCAACATGCATTTGCGGGTAATGCCTTGGTTGACACATTTTAACTTAGATGCCTTACTTTTATACGGCTCCGATACCGGTATTTTTCTGTAAATGTCAAATAGCAAGTGCGTGCTTTTGTCGCGTTTCAGATGTGGAGTATCATAATACAAGCATTTGACAGAAAATCGTGTAGTACGTTTTCTATCATACATATCTAAATATAAGTTTTAAAATAAGCCCATAACTAGGTTTCCCCTCTCCAAAACGTATCTATATAGGACCCGTTTAAATCCCTGAAAAAAAAAGTTGTCAAGGTCAAAAGATCTCACTTTCAACAGTATTGTGTATTTCATGTTTCCATGTGATGTGTTTTTGTATTGAAAAGAGGATCATTTAGGTCATTGTCCTAAACGTACTTTGACCCCTGCTGACATAACTGCACTTACAGTGCGTGCGTGCTTAATTTGCTATGGCTTAAAATGCCAAAATACCTTTTTAACATTGTATTTACATATATACGACACGACCTTCCTCCATCCGACAATAACAACATGTGTTAAATTATCAAATAAATGAATATATTATAGTAAGATAATTGAATGAACATTTAAAATAAACAATATCACGTACACGATTATTGTAAGCAAAAAACATGGATCTGTGTAAAGCATATCGAAACATGCTCATATTTCGGTAACGTATCCAACATGTTGCTACGGACTACACAAAAATGCTGTGTGCGCATTTCTTAATTAAACGTCTCTAAAAATAAATGAATGCGAAGGCTATAGAACCATTTATATTTAAACTGAGAACATTAACTGAATATCTTTGGACTAAAAATGTTTGTTATCAATTTCAAAACTGTAATTATTATCTAGCTGATCGCCCAATGTTGAAAGCAAACATTATGTCAAATGTGCAAATATTTGCAGTTTATTGAACGCATAAACCAATAATAGGATTTACTGTTACGTCTGTTTAAGTGCATGTCAGCAATCGGTCGATTTGTTTGATAAAAAAAAGATTGTTTAAGGATTAGTGCATACATAACTCAGAAAATATTAGATCCCGCAACAAATATTAGATATTTAGTCTGAATTCCTGCGTTGAACTGTCTACATATTACCTTGAAATCATTTAGTATAAAACGTTTTTATTCGAATATAAACGACTTTAATACTGCATGCCATTTCTTTTCTAGAATGCTATAAAAAAATACGCTTATGACATTTGTTTTAATTGAACATTTGATAAATAAAGTCATATTTACGTATCATAAGAAAAGTCGTCTGTTGTTATGCATTTTGTAACATTTAACGTTTCAAAATAGAGATACAAAACAAAATAATGTGCTTCAAATTTTATTCAGATTATAGAAAATTATACATATGTTACGTAAGTTTTCAATACACTTGCATACATAAAACGCTTTCCTATGCTATTAAAAAAACAGCAAATAGATTACCGGTCCCCCTAATACATTTAAGTATATATGTTTCTCTTATTGACTCGTGTTTATATAACGCCATGGTGCGGTAACCTTGCGAACCCTCAAAAACAACGTCAGTAAGGTCAAAATATATATGGTTTGATTATAACAATATAGCATATGTGCTTTCGAATATACTATGAATAATAAAGAGGTTGTAAGATGGATCCTGGCATTATCCTTTTTTGTTTAATGTCTTGATTTGCCTTAACAAATATTGTTTTATTAATTGAATAGTCTATGCAAAACAGCTGTGGTTTAAACTAGCTTTGTTGAGAACTTCTCGTATATGATTAATAAAGATATTAAACCCTTAGGATGTGTGTGTTCATAGAAGAAAGCTGCATTGTATTTATATGTTGTGAGAAGAGACATCGTATAGAGTATGAATAATTTGTTTTAACATTTCTTTCCTAACAAATTAGGGCGACCATGAATGGTTTCTTTTTTGATATTACATTATTTTATACACGAGTTGTATCAACTATAGTTTATAGGTTATCATACAGTTCAGTTAAGTTATTCTCAGATTGAGCTGTCTATCTAACATAATGGTTCTCACTTATAAATGCACCTCCCACTGTGGATACTTTTCCACAAGTATTTTTCCTGAATGGAAATATTCATGTATGTTCTATATGCGTACAGCTTTAAGATAAAGAAATGCAATATCAAAAGTTACAAAGTGGTTTAAAGATTTTAAATATAGTCCAATTTTAGAAACACTCTAATCTGCACATTGCACAATGTATTAGATTAGATATCGTGATGTTTAGTTCTTACAAAAATGCGTGATTTATATTTGTTCTGTCACATGCCTTTAAATCAGCCCGATAACCAGGTAACCTAATTACCCAAAAGATATTATGCTAGTTGACCACGTGACCTCGAATATCCGTCAGTTGCTCTCCGCGCATGCGCATGCCTTTACTATTTTCTATTAATAAAATAAACTTTTTTCTGTCCAAAAAATACCAAATACATGTAAAGTACTGTTTGTTTAAACATTGTTATTTAAACATCATAATTTCGGCTTTGTGTGTTGAATTAGTAACGATCAACTCGATTTCTGTGTTGTTTAACAAGATGGAAGCTAGCCTTAGCGTTCTGCATTAAGTGACGTCACAATGTTTTTGTTCGCGCGTGTTTTTCCCATATTATATATATATGTAAACACAAAATACTCGAAAACTAAATATTTAAGAAACATGTCAACGAATGTTGTAAATGTTACAGGATAAATAGAATAATAGGTTGGTGACGTGGATAGCGAATGGTTCTCCATCCACGTCACCAACCTATTATTCTCTCCAATGTTATGCTTACAGTTTCTATGTTTAACGTATAATGCAAAGTTTGTCCTTGGGTTTAGACAGGATATTTTGTTGTAGACTGCTCCAAATGGCATTTTTTGTAAAATAGTTGAAAGTAAAATTCATACACACAAAGCACATATTCATGACTGAAACAACTATTTAAAATGATTTGTTTGTGTATGGAAACTCTGAAAGAAAGCTGTCGCAGTGTTTGATTTCGTTTGATTGCATGCATTGTTCATACGATTGCTGTATTACTACTTTTACTTTACTTTTACTTTACTAAAACAATTTGTCTTAGTCATGACTATGTGTTTTGTGAGTATGAATTTTACTTTCAATTTGTAATATAATAATTGTTTAAAAATATACTAAACTGTAAACATGTTCATGTAATCCAAGAAACTCTTTGGTGCAGCCTGACTTTTATCTTGAGCATGAGTATACCATGATTAATGTAACAAAGTATAAGTATTGTCTTTCATATAAGGCATCGCGAGATACGACATTAAGCTTATGTTCAGCATGTCGCATGATCAGTTTACTTACAGGGGGAAACTGCTCAGTCTATTTATTAAATTATATAAGTGGTGCATTATTAAACTGTTTGCGCGGTATTTGTTTGACAATTATACATCATGTCAATGTCAAAAACCGTCAACAATGATACAATTTATAATATGTGATATAATGTAAAGAGATTATTTGTTGCAACAAACTTAGTTCTGAAGTAAACTATCAACATACAAATGTGGACTTAAGGCTTAAGGGTTTCCTATTAAAAATAGATTGCTTTAATAAAACACGTCGCTTGTCATTATTTAAGTGCGTCTACTATTTTGTTGAAATAGATAAACATCAAATTTGAAATATTGTTTTAATCGAACACATTCTGTCAGACGCTTGCTTTTTTTTACCTCCTAGCGTGCACGTTTCAATAATTTTACGTGTACAAGGGTATATAGACTGTCTAGGAAAAAGTACACAATATGGAACATGCTCATCTCATCAAGAGCATTTCTTGTAACAAAAAAGATATAATATGTGCACTTATTTATTTGTGTTTAGATTCATGTGCGTCTTTATATAACGGTATGATGCGTACAATTATGTATAACTGTACAATGTAATATCATCTTGAAATGTAAATTAAATTATATTAATTAAGTTATCATATATAGTTTAAACACGAATGCTATTTTTATTATGAGTTGTAATAACATATGTTTATCATCCGCATAAATTAACGTATAACCGTATATTGAAGCTTTCTAAATGTTTGCGTTCTGATAAGTCCACGGACTGATTTCACTGGGGGCTGACGAGGTCAAAGCGTAGTCCGTTTCGCTACGACGTCGGGTATATGTTTTACTACGAAAACATTGTGTAAATACACTACTTTATCAGGCGAGGTTTATCTTTTCTGGTGTTTATGGATTAGAGAACGGAACATCCAGTAATGGTAGGTACTTATTTTCAATAACAAATGCGCGTAGTTGCAACCTTCAGGTTTATTTTGAGCTAAAATCGAAATATTTTTATTTGAAGCAATGCATAAGGTGGTTATTCTGTTAAAATAGCCAATTACGGTAACTTAAATCAAATAAAACTACATTTTACGTTTATTCAGTGTACATTACACATTTTAAAGTACAAAACAGGATACGAACATGTATTTTAATTATTCAAATGCTTTGTTTCGAAGGAAATTACAAGTAGCTTTATGTATAGGTTTCGCACAGAGTATGTATTGGTTGTGCAACGAAGTACAAATATAATGTATAGGTTGCTCAACGAAGTTTCTGTATCCATTTCAGGATATATCACATGCAGTTACTGCAGACTGCCATTTTCCAGTGCAAAAGATGCCTTGCTCCACTGTGCGCATGAACATCCAAACGAAAAGGTTGAACCCTGTGAAAGCCGGCAGAGCCCCGGTATACTGTCACTACGCCGGCACTCACCGGGGCTTTACCGGCATCAGACCCCGGCAGAGCTGCGGCAACGCCCCGGTCCAACCGGGGACAACCGGGGCTCCACCGGGAAAGTATTCAAATGTTTAATACCTCCGGGATGAACCAGTAGTTACCGGGAAGGACAGGCAATGACCAGCTTGGCACTGGAATCAACCGGGACTGCACCGGGAACAACCGGGACGGCACCTTCAGAGCACCGGTTTACTTATGTAACGTAGCTATAAAGGGACTCTGCCGGCATTCACCGGGGCCCCACGGGGGCGTTGCCGTAGCACTGCCGGGGTGTGTTTGGGCCCCGGTGGAGCTAAGGTGCCGTCCCGGTACAGTCCCGGTTGTTCCCGGTGCCACGCCGGTCGTTGCCGGTCCTACCCGGTGTCTCCCGGTTCATCCTGGAGGTATTAAACATTTTAATACTTTCCTGGTGGAGCCCCGGTTGTTCCCGGTCGTCCACGGTTCATATCGGTGGAGCACCGGTTCATCCCGGTAGGGCCCCGGTTCATCCCGGTAGATGCCTGATCACGCACTGGGGCTCCGCCGGCATAATAGTGAGACTGGGCCTTAACAGCATTGTAATAGAGGTAAATCTACCGGCCGTCATGTACGCATTAAACAATATTCTGTGACAGAAACCCACTGCCACACCTTTACAACAATATATTGGTTATGCAATTGCGGATTTGTGCCATTGGGGTGCTACTTTTCACACCTTACGGCTGTTACAGGTGTGGATTTTACAGGTAAAATCATGTATACGAACATGAAATTCATCTCAAAATAAGTTGACGATAACCGATTTTCAAGAAAATCGCTTTAATATATACAATGTAAAAATCAAAGTCCGTATGAGATAAATAATGATCGAAGTTGGGACATGGGATTTACTTTGACATAAGCGGAGTTTCGAGATAAGCGAGTTGGGATAACGAGAATCGAATGTTATTTGATAAAGAGTACCGTATGCTGAAAACCTATCGTCGGTCTCTATCAAAATGAACGTATAAGGGATTGTCACGAGGTGAAGATGCGTCATTTTGATTGAGACCGACGACATTAGGTTCTTGACTCTCAACTGTCATCTTAAATTTGGATTTTCGATTTTTCCTTTGGCCTAGTCGTGAGTTTAATTATATCATAATAATGTGCATTACCATGTCGACTGTGCGCTTCAGATCATGTTGTGCCGTTGTTACTACCTCTTCCTCAAAGGAAACATCTAGCCACTCCATGACTCTGTATCAAAAAAAACTTTTCTTTATTTTGCCTTCGAGAGATAACCAATACGTCTTCTTTGAGAAACGCATACACGCTAAAGCGTTGTCGTAGCGAGGCATATACAGTACTGTCAGAGACATGATCATGCCTAATAATAATATTTAGCCTTTATTTCTGATAACTGAGTCACCCTACACATTTCTAAACACACCATTGGCTTAACGATACATAGATCAATATGGAAATTGTCAAATTGTGTCAATTAAACACAGGTGTAAACCTTAATTGCATTTTTTAAAGTGAAACTTGACTTCGGCTTGATAAATCAGCGGTATATTTCATGTTCAACCGCATAAACCACACACATCGTGGACTATAATTTGATGTTACAGACCTATGAAATGTCATTATGCTTAAATTCAAAGTTTGGTTATTAGAAAAGCATAAGCTTACATGTTTTAAACAAAATTTTCGACTAATCCGTTCTCGATGTCATGTGTATTTAAACAATGTTTTCGTAGTAAAACATATACCCGACGTCGTAGCGAAACGGACTACGCTTTGACCTCGTCAGCCCCCAGTGGATTTGTCGTAGTTGCATTCCATCAAAAATGTGATAACAAACTTCAGCTGTTAATGATATAAAACAGGTTAAATACAGGTTAATTTGAATGAACATGTATATTTCGATATTGCAGACCGTATAATTTTTGCAAAGTTCTAGAATGTTTTGTTACATCTGTATGTACATTTGTATACATTGTAACTTGATTGTTAACAATCGTCATTATTTTCTATTGTTTACCCTCGTTCCACAATCATTTGACATGTCGTACATCGAGCGTGATGTACTTTATGTTTTGTTTCTACAGTTTCTGCGTGAAGATTTGCTTGTTGTTTTAAAGAAATGTTTGTTTTTGTTAAAATTTCGGAAATGCTTTCTTGTTTGTGTACTATAGCTTGCCAATAATTACATATCAACATGTTGCATGTAATTTGATTCTGACTATTTTAGTGACTTCCTCCTGTTTATATTGTTACATGTATTTATTCGAATGTAAATTCGAAACATCGGCAGTAAGTATTCAATTCAGTGATATTTTAAGGGCATAAGCATGTGAAAAGATCAGTTGTTATGTCATCAAGTGACTATGATCTGTTTTCTTCAATAACAAGTTCATTTTGATACAAATTTTAAAAACGTATGGATGTAAACAACAAATTCTCCATTTTATTCGATATAGTAAAATGGATGTAGACATC
The DNA here is from genome assembly GCF_020536995.1 of Dreissena polymorpha. Classification (NCBI taxonomy): domain Eukaryota; kingdom Metazoa; phylum Mollusca; class Bivalvia; order Myida; family Dreissenidae; genus Dreissena; species Dreissena polymorpha. The sequence goes on along the minus strand of NC_068361.1, from coordinate 22,470,849 downwards.
ACATTTTCCATCATTATTTCGTAAGAAAACAATTGTTTTATTCGTATTGTAATACGGCACATGTACAATAAATAGACATACATATTCATGTATAACAAAATCATATGTTTAACATAATCAGTATTTAAATGCATGTTTATAATATTAATAATAAAAAACTCGTCAGTGTTGTTACTATGTTCATTATTTTTCGAAAACCATATTCTTGGTCGTATATGAAATAAAAGAGTAAAACAGTTTAAAAAAAGCTTAATGTGAAATTATGACTCGTTAAATTCACCGCGATTTCTTAACAACACTTCCTATCGATACTTTATAAATTTGATATACATTGTATTTTCTAAATGCACAACATTATTGTAAAACAATAAGTAAATCAATACTCACCATAATATCACGATTTCTATTTTTACGTTATTTTACATATTTCTGATTACTGATTCCAACCCGGTGTATCACTACGTTCTGGTCAATGCGTAAACTCCTCCCATGGTCGTGTCATAGTAATTGCAAAAGGTTGGTTTATCCGAATCCTTTGTCTTTCTGCCCTGGACCATCTCGATGCTGTCTAAACTGGTGCAACTCCGTGTTGATTGGAAACAACATTGACACTGTTGTTGTCGTTCCACCGAATAACTATCAATCCATTACTTTCGTCGTATGCATAATCATCGCACTACGTCCATCTTGCCTTATACTTGTCCAATAATCTTGTGCATTCAGTTTGCTTTCAGGCAGGTTTTTTTATTTAAACATTTCCATCTTCTTCCCCGCTGTCCTCATCAGTGAAATCATCAACAGTGGGTGGATTTATATGAATGTTAGTTCTTTGCAAGGTATTGTCATCTTCAATCATCGATAACACCTCATTTAAGTTTAAACGTCTGCAAGGAACAGGGACACTTTCAATAACCAATGTAATCAATATATAGAAAACATACACCCGTTTAGTCCTAGTGGCCTAATAACAAGACACAGAAAAAAAATTGAGTAAGGAAAAATGCAAATTATGTGATTGTATGTAGTTATTCAAAAAGAGAAGCATTATTTACGCGTTTTTTCATTCCAATTGTTATCAAAAATTATCATTAGGTAATAAAATAACAACTTACCTATTATCCTTAGCCAGTTTCATACAGCTCTCCTCACAAGTACAACCAAAGATTTTTTCATTCACTCCAATTATAAATATTTTTTTATATCTTGCATCTTTTTCTCTTACGTGGAGGCTTATCAGCAATACCAAATGATGAAGGTAAACAGACACAGCTAATTATTGTAAAACACCGTGGGCAAACATGCATGTCCTGTTAACAGGACGCTAGGCTAAAATGGGTTAATTTATTTTTTTTAAACAATTCTTGAACGAAACAAGAATTGTTTCAGGATAATTGTTTATTAAAGAAAGTCCAAACATCATTACCTGTTTAAGGTTACATTTTAAAAGTGTTGTGAAGAAGCAACGTACGACGAATTAACAGCAGCAGTACTTGCACATAATAATTGTTTTGTGTAAATAAAATTTCATTTTGGGCCACTGTGCTATATCGATGAAACAATGACCAATGATTACAATTTAAATAGGATATTAAATACATGTACGATCATTAGAGTAAGTCTTATCATGCAAATAAAAAACGCCATCAATCATAAAACATATATTGACGTGTATATAATTATACTGGATATGCGTAAAATAATTAAGTGTTTGTAGCACAGAGATAACATTACCTCAAGGCACACATTTACTAAAAATAACCATCTTATAAAACACACCCTACAGGCTATTTAATTTTCAAACTTCCTGTCTTACTGACACTTTGCATGTTTATATTGACGGGCTTGAATCTGGATCACCTGCGTCCAAAAACTAGGTCACCATGTCAAATGTTAGAAAGCAATTGGCACCACCCTAGAATTCATGTCCTACTATTGATGACTTATATATTTTGTTTATCTGGACAATACCAAGATCATGCTTCAATCTCTGTTTATTGTCGTCATAACGAATTTCTCCGGGTCAAGCCTTTGATTTACCTTAAATGCTTCAAGGTGAACGCATAGGGCCCTTTTGCTAAATATATAGGCTGTGGTACCCTGTATAAATAATGAAGGGAAATGGTTTAATTAGGATGGATGTTTTGCAAGTTTTGATCCATTTGATACTAGTAAACTATATGTAATTGTTGTTTGCACTTTATGTGTATTTGATGTGTCTTATGCGAATGTGTTGTTGATTTATATGTATATTCTTAGTAACTGAATTTTGTTAAACCCGACTACAAATGTCTGCAGAGTATTCTAAATATCATAGAAATACATCACACATACATTTTCTGGATAATAACACACGGAACGACAAGTATTAATTATTTAGAATCACGGAAATAATATTGCTGACATTGAACACACGTGACAAAAACATATTTATTCGCCATTTGAATTTGATAGCAAATGCGTTTGAAAATAAAACATAAACCTTATTTATTTACATACAGCACTGAGCTGTTTTATTTCTGTAAATTTAAGAATATTGGTACACTAAAAGCAGTATAATAAATGTCTATTTGCATCAAAGATAATTATTTAATGTACTTCTGATCTTCTCGTTGGTATGTTTACGCGTAATCTGGCAACCACTGCATTTTTAGCAATTTATTGCGTCATTAAAAATCACTATCAGAATTGCACTCAAATAAAGCATGCTAAAAGGAAAAGCTTTTTAATAAAGTAGCCATCGGTAAACATATCGCTACAAGTGATAGTGTAAATAAGTACACCTTCACATAAATGATATCCTTGAGACAAATTCGATAACATTAAGCATATATCATTTGCTTTAAACTTTGATAGTCCATCAGGATAATTTATTTTGATTTCATCATCCCTGTACATATGAACGCAATTTTCGATTCGCCTTAATGATAAAACGCATTATACATATTGATGGACTACGTTAACGTCCTTAAGTTTCGTATATTGCATACATAACTTTCACACAGTGTCAAAGTTCTATCCTCACTAGTCACTCACTTTGACATATTTATTATTACGTTTTGCGATGTAATACAGCTTAAACAATGTTATACACAAAACATATCTGTTATCTATTATTGCAATTATTGCGTTAACCAAACTGTATTTTCGTTATTTATTTAATTGTTTTGCTGGCAAATAATGTTTATTTTGAATTGTTTAAACAAATGTTTGATTGTGTAAGTTAATACTAATACGACTTTTATTGCTGACATGTGGAACGCAAATGTCTCACTTGTCCACCGCTTGTATTCGTATCGTATTTAATTAAAGTATTGTGTTTTTCACTGGTAGACGTCTGTCGAATAAATGATGCAATACAAACAAGAAAAGGAATGCTTCGTCAGATAGGGTTGTTTCAATAACAACAATAATTTTTACAATGTGTACATGTATGTTTTTGTATGGATGGAAAATTAGCTCTAATCATAAATACAAATTATAAGATAATTATAGATGTGTAACTTGTATGCTAATGTTTGCACACATATTATGCCCATCTGTGCATTACCAATTTTACACAGTACTACGCAAATATTATATCCCCGCAAAAATGAATGTATGTGAATCATTTCGTTTTACTGATTGTTATTATGTTGGTCAGTTTGTCCGTATTACATTCAGAAAACTACTTATATGTTGTTCTGATCGATTCACATTTATACCGGGACGCATGCCTTTCAAAGCTAAGTTCCGATGCAAAGGAACGTATGTCGATGCAGGCCTACACGAAATGTCAATTTAAACATTGTCTTTAAGCAAAATGTTACCTCGCACATAATATATTTTACGAACTTTATCATAACGTGTCTTGTAATTATATAGTTATAGGCATTATACCTAAGTACAAAACAGCATTTTTAGTGTAAATTGAATTCAGGTTATGCATTTTTTCGACCGGATATCATTACTTTTGTCTGGGTCATACATCGGACTTTATTGGGGTTATCAACTTTAAACATAGCAGATAGTGGAAGATTTATTTGTGGAGATTTGCAGTGCACAGTAGCAATAACGCGCAACGTGTGAATTGGACATTCATTATAAAGTTCTTCAGAAAAAGGAAAATATTTACTTCATGCATTCTTATTTATTTTCTCCGTTTGTACGTCTGTACTATATGTGAATCACGTGTATGCCCTGCATTAAACACAATAACGTATTGTGGGTGATGAAAGTATATAAACATATTTAATCAGAAACGGGGTTCTTTTATTGAACGTTGACTACAACTGTACAGAATCCACTTATTAAACGAAATTTTAAGCTAAAACAGCATTTAAAATATATTCGATGCGTTAAAACATTTGAACTATTGATCGATATGTTAATACTGTTGAGGTAATATGTATTTCTTCAACAATTATACTATATTAGCATTTCGATATTAAAATGTTCGTCATTAAGGTGTAATTCTAGATTGTGTTCAACGAAATTTAATGTCATGTAAACATGCACGCACATTTATTTCAAAACATCTTCAAACAGTGTTTGTATTCATTGATTAACAAACCAAAACATATACCAAAACCTATACATTATATGATGTCATATGCTGGAAAAATAATTAATTACAGTTTCATAATGGATCCGTCCGTTTGTTTGTCTGTAATGTATGTGAATCTCGTGTATGTCCTGCAACACAATAACGTAACGTTAGTGATGCAAATACATAAAGATATATAATAAGAAACGGGGTACTTTTTATACAACGTTGACTGCAGTTGTGGAAAGTCCACTTATTTAAAAATAATATCGAAATTTAAAGCTATAACAGCATTTAAAATGCATTCGATGCGTGAAACCATTTTAAATATTTATCGCTATGTGATATTATGGGCATCTAACAGTTTATAGGTGTCTATCGCAACCGTTGTTTATTTTTGGTGTTTTCACTTCATATACACTAATATTTGTTTATGAAGCATCAACATACTAAAATAATATCCCAGAAAGACAAAAATAATGCATTTGAATATCAACCGTACTTTCGTGTTGACAACTGACCACAGAAATGATTTGATGTACGATGTGATTATAAATTTTGTTTTAGTGCAAATGTAACGTGTCTACCGTTCCTTCGGGATATATATATAATGGCTTTTCCTCGGGCTTTCCTTAGCCGTGTGATTTGATAAACAAATAATATAATTTGCCTCTATACAAGCCGGTTCCGTATGCCCTGTGCGACTTGGATTGCTTTGATCACTTGGGTTGACTTGGGTCGACTTGGGTCGACTTGGGTTGACTTGGGTCGACTTGGGTTGACTTGGGTCGACTTGGGTCGACTTGGGTCGACTTGGGTTGACTTGGGTTGACTTGGATCGACTTGGGTTGACTTGGGTCGACTTGGGTCGACTTAAGATGACTTGGGTCGACGTGGGTTGACTTGAGTCGACTTGGGTTGACTTGGGTCGACTTGGGCCGACTTGGTTTGACTTGGGTCGACTTGGGTTGACTTGGGTCGACTTGGGTCGACTTGGTTCGACTCGGGTTGTCTTGGGTTGACTTGAGTCGACTTGGGTCGTCTTGGGTTGACTTGAGTCAACGTGGGATGACTTGAGTCAACTTGGCTTCACTTGGGTCGTCTTGGACTTATACAAAAGAGTCTGCAGTGTCTCCCCTCTGCGTTACGCAAGGAAGACAATCAATGCCCCCCCCCCCTCTGCGTTATGCAAGGAAGACAAGCGGTCAGTGTTGTACAAGCGACTATCAGTAGCTTGACAGACTCAGGCTGACCTACGAGACCAGACTCGTACACCGTCTTATATCACCAATGAAAACCTGTGACCCGGACAAAGGTATGAGTCTCTATTGAAGCTACCCAGCAAGCTATGGTGTAATGCGCAAAGTTGCCTTCTACTCAAAAGGCATCCAAATTCCCAGATTATTTCAATGGTTTACGGTCTCGAATTAATGCAACGTATTTAACGATGTGTTCTGATCGGCAATCGAACGCAGACTGCCCGCTCCCCATAAGAGCAGCGCTTTATATACTGATATATATATACCACGTGACCCGCTTGCTAAAGACATCACCCTACTATTTCATGTAAACACAACCCTACCGTTTCAAACAGTAAATGTATAATACTGTGGCTATATTATGAAATACATATTGTGCATCTTAATAACCGACTTGTATTACTACGTCATCAAATTATGTACATAAAAATAAAATGATCAATCCAAAATACACACGATTTTTGCGTGGAACGTACCGAATAGTCGAATGCTTGTTCGCGGGAAATGTACTTTCGTTTTGGTGTAAATAATAGGAAAGAACTCAAAGAATAATGAACCTAAAGGATAAAGTACCGACAAAAGCATCGCACAATGTCGTTCATACGACACAAAGACACAATTTTACGGATCATTTCGGTTTAGAGGACAGGGTGAGTCATGTACAATATCGAATACAATATATAATTTTTATAAACAACTGGTAGCAAGATGAGTCGCAGATACTTGGTCAGTTACCACATTTTAACTAACTCTATTGACCTGTGAATTCTTTTCAGCTCAATTCAACAGTGAAACATGCCCATAATATCACTTGGAATACATGAGCCCAAGGTTACTGGAGAGTTATTAGATAAATCAACATATTCACATATTTTTGTTTTCATCTAAAACAATATTATAAAGATAACATAAAATATGCGCTGCACACATGGTTAAGTAGATTTCGCATCATACTTGCGTGTAATAAAATCATACCATTCATATAATAAAATATTTTTAGAACACATACTCTGTAACAAAACATGGAACAGACAATGCCTTACTTAATAACGAAAAGTGAAACCGCGATCAGTTTCATTACGTAATCAATGTTTTGATTTTAATATGCATTTGTAAACAATTCGCGCGGCAACTGTTTATTTACGGTTTTATCGTTTGGCTCTTTTTCTGAGCACAACATTTTAATAGTGAAATGGCAATTGTGTGACAATACTTATTGTGTATGCCATGTTTGATTTTTATATATAGATTGAGTTAATTTATGGATGGTTACGATGATTGAAATAAATCCTTTTGTATTTACATAACATAATTAAATAATGATTTACTTGTCGTTGTATAACTGAATAATTATTCATGTCATAATAAGATGTATGTTCATGTAAAAAGTAGTGTTGTATCGTATTAACACCATTCGATGAGCACAACTTACGCTTCAAGTGCGTCGATTTGTTTCTAAAAAAAAAAGCAAAAAAGTACGTTTTTCTTTATTAATTCGATTTTATGGTATTCATAATGCCACGCTTAGTGTTTAGCTCGGCTGTTTTCGGAGAAAACCCGAGGTATTCTCATAGCCAGCTCGTCGTCCGCCGTCCGCTGTCTGTCGTCCGCCGTTCGCATCGTGCTATTTGTATTATGTGTACACAACGTAAAATCCATGGAAATAACGTGTCCTATCTAGCTGCTATTGGATTTGTGTGAATAAGGCATTGCTATTTTTAAACTATCGAAAAATAGTGTTTGAATCAAATCCATTGATTCAATATACGACATGGTTTGTTGGTTAGCTTAAGTATGCCAGTATAAACTTGATATATATTTTATTCTCCTCCACACGTGGTTTTGGTGTTTTCCTATGTCACATGAAACGCGTGTTCGAGCTTCGTACTTTACATTATCTAATAATAATTTAAAAATGAATTACATGTAGGACTAAAGAAAATGAAAAAAAAGCTATTTTTAATAGTGTAAGTGAATACCAATTATAATCACATATTCAAACCAAGGAATAAAGTATAGTTGTTAAATAACATAGCCACAACCACCGGTTTATTTAGAAAGAGGCAATAGTTTAGTTTAAACCTATTTATGTTAGTTCGATTGCATCGAAAGCCTTAGGCTTATACAAATGCTCTCGAGTCCGTTTCCTGGGCCTAGGACCAAATATTGGTGTATTTGGGGGAGATTTTAAGAATGCTCCCACAGTGGGATGAAACCCGTGACCTCCCAGTCGCTAGGCGGACACCAGATCCATTACACCACTGCGACGTAGAACAGTTTAATTGACAATCGAAATCTTAACACAAAATGGCTATTGAAAATCTGACTAAGCTCCACTCAGTTAATTATTTATCATAGTTAAAATGTGTATCGTCATATTTAACTGAGTATCACATTTAAGCTCAAGCATACACGCGTTTTAATATTTAAACAAAAACAACGAAAAGTTCATAGGAATCAGTTTTGAAAGGTTACTTAACAAACGCAACGATTAAACATAAGGGCATGGGTGAAGTTTAAACTGGAAAACAACATCGTTATTAGACTTTCACCATAAGTTGTGGTAAATATGTACATACCTCGGTCGATTTACAATATGGTGCGTCGTAGTGATATATTTAGTAGAGCTCATTGTTTAAATCATTGTGCGGCATACATTTGTGCGACATTAGAAAAAACCTACATGTATCTGTTGATGGTCATACACAAAGATCAGTATGTTATTTCCGTTTTCACGACTTAAATACTTACATAAATGCTTCTTGTTGATAATGTAATTATAAAATACGATGCGATCATACTTGTCAAATGTCGACGTAGTTTTCGTTGATGTCCGTGTTTAGATATAGTTTATGGTATTGACTCGGTACGCGTAGTTGTTAACGTAATTGAATTTGAGATAATGTTTATCACATGAATGCATTCAAATTAATGGCAGGGACTCTGTAACCTAGTATTAATAATATTCCAGAAGATCACATCCTTTTGAGACCAAAAGCGATCTAGTTTGAAAGCTGACAGTTGTGTAAGTAAATCAATTTTTAATTTCCTAATTTTTGCGCCCGGTGTAGAACGCACTTTTTTGTAAATCTATATTCGAAGTACATTATTGACTACAGACTGAAAGCCTTAAGCCACATGTTAAAGTTACCAAGGTAGTTATTATTGATTTCAGCACTTTAAATTTGATTGGTTTAATATAATATAACACGAAATGGTAGTTTAAGTATTTATTACATTGATTATTTTTAATTCCACTTATTTATCGTCTTATCTTACCAAACGTATTAACACGGAGTGCATGATGCACGTACATCGATTTATTTCTTACATGTTTGGTTTAATATTAAAATATAAGTAATTTTAAACAAATTCGCTCCTTGAACAGTTTTGATTTGATTTTCACCACAACAAATTATTAAAGATGAATTTAATCTAAAAACAATGTTTATGTATATATATATATATATATATATATATATATATATATATATATATATATATATATATATATATATATATATATATATATATATATATATATATATATATATATATACACTGATTTAATTTCTTCCGAATGTAATGTCTATTTACAATCGCCTGTGTTCCAAAGAACGCGGACAATAAGTCACTTACATCTCCATAAAAGAATGTAGGTAAGCTAGGTTTGCTAAGTTGTGTGTCGTTAAATTATGTTTACGGTTACCAACTGAATCAGAATATACAGTGACATGAACAAATCGTTTAAATATCTTTTAAACATTACTTCGTTTTTAATTGAAAAGTAAAAAAAGAAGTTTACAAGTATGGTCGAATGTATAAGTGTAAATAACTGAGAAGTATGAAAAACATTTTAATGACGGTTTGTTTTAAACAGCAAAGGGTTTACCAAGCGTTGACGCAAGTTATAAGAAAACCACTTAAATAAAGTTTGGATACACGTAACAAAGGAAAAAATCAATAACTAAAAACATACGTAAACAGATCACTTATTTTTCAACTGCGTTGTAAAAAAAGAGTCACCTCTTCAAAAATTGTTTCTAAATGTTCATTTTTTACACCATAACCTTGTCAATACACGCTGAGACAGATTGTACACATGTATTTGATAAGTCATGAACCCTTTTATCTTTTTATATTTAACATATGAAATAAAGATGTTGTATTTTATTCGCTTACAATCAAGTGGATCAAATATAAACTAGGTTGATGTTTTATGTTAATGATATTAAATAGTTTTTTAAATAAAGAAAGCGCATGGTATTCAGTCGATGCACTGTCATCTGCCTGCGATTATTATTCTTGTTAATTGCACGAAGAACAAGACATAAACATTGAACAAGAACTCACAGTAAATAACAATGTAGCTGGTTGAATCTGGTAAGTGAAGTGCCTGTTATATGGGGACACCATGATTGATTATGACCATTATGTTCAAGTGTCAATCTAATGGCTCCCAATAAACGCACTTTGAACCGTATCGTCTCATGCTGGCACCAATCTATATTATCTCGGAAAACTTCTCAATCGCATCCTTTTAATCCCTGGTGTTTTAAACAGATACTCACATAAAGGAAGTCGACTCAATTGAGTTCGCGCTTAGTTCTGTAAATTGACGGAGTGGCTTTTAATGGTAAGGATTCGGAGACGGGTCTGCAGTGACGTACATGCCGTTGTTCAAGAATGATACATCTTTATATTAAAATGATTTTCGTGGTGCTACTGGCGTTTCTATCACGATCACTTTGTGCAGTTTTCCATAAACTTGATTCAAATGGTGAGCGAGATTTTAAGAAAATTTCTAAGTCTCTCGAACTCGTTGTTGAAAATGAATTGCTATGCTCAAGAGCGTGCCTCAAGACTGCCGAGTGTGACATTATTGCATTCAACTCAGTCAATTACACGTGCATAATTGGTAGCAATACCACAGAGATATCGTTTACACCTTCGGCGATAGAAACGGCTTGGCGCGTTTATGAGGTAGGTGCTTGATGACTTGTCACTTCTGCGACAACTATTTATACTACTACTTCTGCTACTGTTACAACTACTAATGTTAAATACTGCATATACTTATTCTTTCTTAAACTGGTATATATGTTGCTACAGCATCTAAGGCTCCTGCTGTGAGTATTTTTTATTTTAAGAA